>NW_006775616.1:1437900-1517422 GCF_000442215.2 Lipotes vexillifer | reverse complement strand
GTTGTGTAGGCTTCCTGGTGGAGGGGACTAGTGGCTGTGTTGTGGTGTATGAGGCTAGATCTTGTCTCTCTAGTGGGCAGGTCCACGTCTGGTGGTGTGTTTTGGGGTGTCTGTGGACTTATTATGATTTTAGGCAGCCTCTCTGCTAGTGGGTGGGGTTGTGTTCCTGTTTTGCTATATGGTTGGCATAGGTTGTCCAGCACTGTAGCTTGCTGGTCGTTGAGTGAAGCTGGGTGCTGGTGTTGAGATGGAGATCTCTGGGAGATTTTTGCCGTTTGATATTATGTGGGGCTGGGAGGTCTCTTCTTGACAAGTATTCTGAAGTTGGCTCTCCCACCTCAGAGGCAGAGTCCTGACTCCTGGCTGGAGCAGCAAGAGCCTTTCATCCACTCGGCCAGGTATGTGGGGAGTTTCTTGCCTTTTGGGAGGTCTGAGGTCTTCTGCCAGCATTCAGTAGGTGTTCTGTAGTTGTTGTTCCACATGTAGATGTATTTCTGGTGTATTTGTGGGGAGGAAGGTGATCTCCGCGTCTTACTCCTCCGCCATCTTTCTCCATTATCTCGAGCCAGAATTTGAATCATCAAATCATTTTCAATCACCAAGTCTACCTACCACCTTTCTTTTACATCATATAACACAGTGTTTCCATCTGTGGAGACTGAATCCCAGCCTAAAACGTGGAACTCATTATTATGGGGACTGTATTACATTATGATGTCCCTTTTCTTAAGTGTTAATCTTAATATTGATTTAAGGAGCTACATTATAAGAAAATTACTAAAATTTGTAAAAGCTCATTAATTCAGAAGAAGACTGCTGCTTTGAATAACAGTAATGTCTAAAAGAAAAGTACTAATTTCAGTTACAACACAAAATATAAACTACAATATACTAGTAAATTGTTACTAATAAAAGGATCGAGTAGAGTTCATGGAAATACGAATTCACAATAAACCCATGTTACATAGAGTACATACATACCTTACCACCACCTTAACAGTATCTAGAATTGTTGCAGTGTCTCCAATTCTGACCATTAGGTTCAAGAAAGAAAATAAAGGGAACAGACTAGGAATTTTTAGATAGGTTCTAGTAAATGGTAAATGAGAACTTGAAATGTGCTAAAGAAAATAAAAGGAACTTTTTAATACAGTAAAGATCATGTACTCAGAGTACAGACTTTTTTTTTTTTTTTTTGCAGTACCCGGGCCTCTCACTGTTGTGGCCTCTCCCGCTGTGGAGCACAGGCTCCGGATGCGCAGGCTCAGTGGCCATGGCTCATGGGGCCAGCCGCTCCGCGACATGTGGGATCCTCCCGGACCGGGGCACGAACCCGCGTCCCCTGCATCGGCAGGCGGACCCTCAACCACCGCACCACCAGGGAAGCCCGAGTACAGACTTTTGAATGAAGTTTATGGTACCACAGGCAAGCTAGCCAACCTTCCACAACTGTAACACAGAAATCTTCACAAACAGGCTGCTGCTGCAAAGCATATCACAAATACATGTGACAATACTATCCAAGAAAGTTATTTTCTATTTCTACTGTATCTCTCAGTACCCCAGTCAGGAAGTAGGGGAAGGGGAAGCTGAGAAGAGTGAAAATGGATATGACACATACACACTACTATATATAAAATAGATAACTAATAAGAACCTACTGTAGAGCACAGGGAACTCTACTCAATACTCTGTAACGACCTATATGGGAAAAAGAGTGGATATATCTATATGTATAACAGATTCACTTTGCTGTACACCTGAAACTAGCGCAACCTTGTAAATCAACCATTCCTCAAAAATTTTTTAAAAGAAAAAAATGGATATGAAATATCCGTACTGTTCTCTCACAAGAAGCGGGGGAGGGAAGAGCCCTTCAGAGCCTCATTCAGAACTATTCAAACCATTAAATATACTTTGAATGGCTTGTATATTTGATTTTTTCTACTGCACAAACGATAAGAAAAAGTAAATAGAAATGGCTAGTTCAGCAAAGCAAGGAATCATATATGACCACCTGAAAGGCAGAGAAAAGCAGACAGAGGTCACTCAGCATACGGACTTACGTTTCACCAGCACCTGATGGGATCCTGTTGCACAGTCTGGTATAACATTCATTGTCTCAACAAATTTAGAAAGCCACTGTATGTACCATGTTCTATAAAAACTGCCAAGAGTATAGTATAGGGCTAATTTGCTTAGTGCTTAGAATGTATTGTGTGCACTGTACAAAAGTATTAAACTCACATCATTGAATATTCACAGCCTCTCTGCAAAGTAGGCATGATCAACTTCAATTTACAGATTTTTAAAAGTGCCTTGTAAGGGTTAAGAACACGTTCAAGATCACACAGCTGGTGACAGAACTAATCCAGGTGGATCTGATTCAAAGGCCAATCAATGTTCTAGTCTAAACTACTAGACTATGTTCATCACAGTGATCTGTGTCAAGAAGTAAATCATATTTAGCTGCCTGTTTAAAGGGGAAAGTAATATAGTTTTACATGGATTTCCATTTTTTTAAAAACCACTATTGTTAGACTAGAGACAAACCTCTATTTACCATTACTTAATTCCAAGAATTCTAGATAACCATGTTCTTGCTATAATTTTTACTAGGACTTAGAAACATGACTTAAGTAAATATTCTCTCTTTAAGGGTGTCATTCACCTAATTAAATACCGTAAAAGTACTGCTTGGACTCCCAATTAATTCACTGATCTGCATGGAGTCTAGAATCAATAGCTAGCTAACAGCTAATCAAATGAGTCACTAAAGAAAAAAATATCCACATTTATATTTGCTAGTTGAAGAGCAATCATAATACAGATGACAATATAAATTTGTATAACTCAAAATGATGGTAGTGTGCCTAGAATCAAGCCCTGTAGGGGATTTGAGTCACGTCATTTTTTGTTTGTTTTATTTTTTTCTCCTCCAAATGGGACCCATTTCAGCATAAGCACACTGGTTAACACCTGTCCTCATTAGAAATTTCCATGACAAACCTAAAAGTGATAGGCAACATGAATTATCAAAGTTATATTAGTATAATTGTGCAGGGTACAAAGTACTTAATACACAAAAGTTTAGCCCAAAGGTGGAAAAGCTATTTTACTGTAGTAAAAACAAAGGAGACTCTGGATACATTTCTTAGAACCTCAAATTCATTGTGGAATCAGGGGTGCTGCCACCCTAACCCTCACTTTCTCATGAAGCAAATTCCCTTCCCAGAAATGCACCACTGAGCTGAAACTGACCCTGACTAAATATGGAAAATATTTTCACTTTCCAAACCATGAAACTTATTGATTCTGGCTTTAAATAAGAAAGAAAAATAAAACTCTGACAAAACAAAAAACTAATCTTGCAGCCAACTCTTGCTTTTTCAAGTTTCAAACATCAGAAGATCTCTGCCAAATATTTCCTAACCACTCTCACTGACTTGTTTGCTCCCCTTATCCCAAACTCCTGTAATATCATTAATGCTCCATGAACACGTATATTGAGTTTAATTGTCCTTTTGGTGGCTATCATGTTTTATGCAAGAGATATTACAATGTAAGTAACATTAGTCAATTAAAAACTGTTTACTAGAAGCTTACTAGGCTTTTCTAAGTGCTAGGTACTAGTACTAAGTACTAGGATGTACTACGTACTTTGCATGCAGTACTCCACATAGTCTTCACAAACTCCTGCACCTTTAGGAACTATCCAAATTTATGGATATGTCCATCAATACATTCAGTGAGTTAATTTACCATGGCTTTTAAATATATGAACAAGCCTACAAAATGCATATTATCCCATCATACAGCTGATGAAACAGAAACCTAGAAAGGTAGGTAATTTGCTATCACACACAATAATACATCTAGTATATAATGGATTCAGGACTGGTAAGAAATCTGTCTCCAAATTTCAAGCTCTTATCCACTGTCTCAAGAAACTCACATGGTACTGAGTGACACGTGAAGTAACTTTACAACGTAGTAGGTATGGCAATGAACTTGTCCCAATTTGCCCAGGGCTTTCCTGATTTTAACAATGAACGTCCATAGAGAAGAGACTTCTGGTTGCCAAGGGGGAGGGGAAGGGGAGGGGGAGGGATGGACTGGGGATTTGGGGTTGGTAGATGCAAAGTATTACATTTAGAATCGATAAGCAACAAGATCCTAAGGTACAGCACAGGGAACTATATTCAATATCCTCTGATAAACCATAATGGAAAGAATAATTTTTTAAAAAGGGTGTACATATGCATATAACTGAGTCACTCTGCTGTACAACAACGATTGTCATGGCATTGTAAATCAACTATACTTCAGTTAAAAAAAAAAGACAAATATATTCTAAAAATAAAATAGATGAACTAGAAAGAACAAACAATGAATGTCCAGCACACTGGGGACCTCTCAGTCTTGGGATAACTGCGAGAGCTGGTCACTTTCATGATAGGTATTATACAAGTGGCATGAAAAACAACACAACAGGAGTATGTACAGAGAAGGGAGCCATTCTTTACTCCTCAGTAGTATCAAAAGAGGCTTAACAGGGCTTCCCTGGTGGTGCAGTGGTTGAGAGTCTGCCTGCTGATGCAGGGGACACGGGTTCGTGCCCCGGTCTGGGAAGATCCCACATGCCATGGAGCGGCTAGGCCCGTGAGCCATGGCTGTTGAGCCTGCGCGTCCAGAGCCTGTGCTCCGCAACGGGAGAGGCCACATCAGTGAGAGGCCCACATACCAAAAAAAAAAAAGAGGCTTAACACAGTGACATTTGAGTTGAGCCTCGGGCAAAATATAGTAGATATGGTGGAAAAAGACAGCAAGGGTAGACCAGACAGAGAAGCAATGTAAACAATGGCCAAGTGACTGAGTTCTGCCCAGTGGAATGTGGGCAGGAGCCATGATAACCGTTCCCAGACTGAGCTTAAAACAAGTTCCTCTGAAACCTGTCAGGACACTTCTCTTCTCTAATGCCATACACCTTGTCTGAACAAAGAGGACTGTGGGGACTCAGGAGAGGACAAAGCCACAAAAGGAGGAGGGACCTGATTCCTTGAATGACTGCATGGAAAGCCACTCCTGTGCTGTGAGCACTGCACATGAGCAAGAAGTATAAAGATTTTTCAAGTCACTGAAAATTTAGTTTATCTGTTACAACAGCTAGAATTAGCTTTTCACAAGGCCCTGTGGGACTCAGCTCTCTGGGAGTCTAAAAACATGAGAGTAAACCTCTCCATCTCTCTAACGCCATTAAATCACAAGAAGGGGCTTGAAAACACACACACGTACAAATGGCATGGATGTGAGGGATACTGGAAGGGAGACAAATTTAGGGGAAAAAAAGCAAAATAAAACAAATTTCTGAGGACAAGAGGTTCAGGGAAAGTTAGAAGGAAATGAACATGGGCTTTTGAGAGTTGATTGATAAGTTTACAGTACATCTGCCTCCCTACATGGTGGGAGGATGTGTGTCTTCTCATTAATTAATTGTGAAGATGCCACAAATACATACTGAACAAGAGGAAAAAAATGAGTTAATGTGGAAGTATGAAGTGTCCTGGCAAAAAGTCGACTCTCACTGTGACCACCTCACATTTCCACTGTGGCCACTGGAAACCAAAACTGTACTAGGTGTTTTTGTAAAGCACAAATGCATAGGAAAGATGAGATGAGGCAGATTCTCTAATGTAAGTGGGACAACAGGATGAGAACAACAAGAGGGGTCACTTTGTTCAGAGGATACTAGGATAATAGCTAGCGGTCCCTTCAGTCACACAGGAAATACTGAAACCATTTTGCAAAGCTGAGTGAACAGGAGGAGCCTTCTTGGGACATGGGGATGTTGACGAACAGCAATGCCTTTGATCAAAGGGAAGGTGAGGAGAGAATGCTTTAGTTGTGAACTTACCAGAAAGGATATTTGCTTAGGCTAAGAGATGTACAGGAGTTTATCTTCACATACTGCAGCATAAAAGTGGTAGCCCAGGTTCCCTGGTGGCACAGTGGTTGGGGGTCCGCCTGCCGATGCAGGGGACATGGGTTCGTGCCCCGGTCCGGGAAGATCCCACATGCCGCCGAACGGCTGGGCCCGTGAGCCATGGCCGCTGAGCCTGCGCAGCTGGAGCCTGTGCTCCACAACAGCAGAGGTCACGGCAGTGAGAGGCCCCGCGTACCGCAAAAAAAAAAAAAAAGTGGTAGCCCAGGATTTCCAAAATGAAAGCTTAAAAAGAAGGTTAAAATTCAGGAAAGAAACCCTGGCAATATGTTTATCAGAAATGAGAAAGCATTTAGTTGGTGTGGAAGGTGGTCTTCCTTTAACTATCTGCTCCCGATCCTGGTAGGTATTCAAGATAAACCAATATCACATTTAATTCTGCTCCAGTATATTTCAGACTAGATGCAATCTTTTATCTTCTTTAGGATTTTTTAATTCTCCTCCAACTTTTTTTATATAAATGAAAAGAAAAGGTGGTCCAAATGCTACAATAAGAAAACACTGCAGCAAGAACAAAAAACTAGTACAGTGAAACTGCTAGGAAAAGTAATTCTAGAGCCATACAACTTGGCTCAAATCCCAGCTCTGCCACTTGCTGGCTATGTCGGGCAAATGATTTAATTTCTCTAAGCCTAATTTACCTCATCTATACAACAGACACAATAATAATTCCTATCTAGGGGGGCAAAGTGCTTAGAAAAGTACCTCAAAAATAGTAAACACTATGCATGTATTAGCTGTTTCTATCACTTTTTCTTATATCTGTTCCAGTTTTTCTGCCAAGAAAACCGAGGATTGCGGTGAGGGGGAGGGGAGAAAAGAGAAGTAACATTTATTGAACATGGAGGAAATATCACATACAATAATACAATGTCAGACAATGATGGCTATTCCCCCAAGCCTTTTTTCTCCTTCCTGAAAACACAGCTAAACTACATTTCCCAGATTCCCTTATAGTAAGATACACACATACATAACTGAGTTCTGGCCAATGGAATGAAAGCAAAAGTGATATTTATGACTTCCACACCTGGGCACTTAACACCCTGCAAGTCTTTCTCCTTCCAATGGCTTAATGCAGATGAACACAGTGAACTTGCTAAAGGTGGCAGGGACACAGAATGCATGAAGGCTGGATCTTCAAATCACACCTTGGAGGAGTGCTGCCAGGATCATGCAGTATGGAACTTTACATGAATGAGAAATACATTTGTTGCATCTGAGGCAGTACACTTTGTTTCGATTCATTGGGATTTGAGCCAAGTTGTATGGCTCTAGAATTACTTTTCCTAGCAGTTTCACTGTACTAGTTTTTTGTTCTTGCTGCAACGTTTTCTTATTGCAGCCTTTGGACCACCTTTTCTTTTCATTTATATAAAAAAAGTTGGAGGAGAATTAAAAAATCCTAAAGAAGATAAAAGATTGCATCTAGTCTGAAATATACTGGAGCAGAATTAAATGTGATATTGGTTTACCTTGAATACCTACCAGGGTCGGGAGCAGATAGTTAAAGAAGACCACCTTCCACACCAACTAAATGCTTTCTCATTTCTGATAAACATATTGCCAGGGTTTCTTCCCTGAATTTTAACCTTCTTTTTAAGTTTTCATTTTGGAAATCCTGGGCTACCACTTTTTTTAACCTACCCAATCTAATACAGCCAAGCTCTACACCTATACTCCTATGTATAATACCTACCACCCTGCTTTGAAATAGATGTCATTCCAATTTTATAGCTAAGGAAACAGAGGTTCACAGAAGTTATGGAACTATCTTGTCCAATATCATGAATGTAATAAGTGGTAGGGCCACATTTAGGTTCAGGTTAATCTGCTCCAAGGTAAATGGGCTTTCTACCCTCCACACAGTAAATACTGTAACACAAAAAGTATCCTTCCTTCTCTCACTCATTTACTCCTTAGTTTCCTCACTTTCTGACCACTGGAATTTTAGCCTTTCAATGAAAACTGCATTTTTCTTTTTCATCTGTATATCCAACTTGGGAGATCTAGGAAGACCCCTAGATCACATTCATCTCTTATGCCTCATTTCATCCACCTATGAGTCCATGACAGGGAAACAAGTGTTCCTAACTCATCTGTTACAGGAGACACAGATTCCTAGCAGTTTTGCAAGTGGCTACAGTATCAGAGATGATAAATGAGAGAGCCACAGATAAGGAGACAAAGGTAAAAAACACCAATCCATCAGTGATCTCCAAAGCTGGGCGTACACCCTAGGGGCTGTACAAAACAATCCACTGGTATACAGAAAAAGAATATTAGAACTTCTGTTTCATGATTTTTGCTTAACTTATCCTTTAGTTTCTTTCTGGGTATGTTTTATAAGTAGTATATCAACATAACAGTACATGTGTGTAATTTATAAATAACTTTTAGTGCTACACGGTCAAATTTTCTTCTGATAGTACATAATTTAAAAAATATGAAGACCAATAAGTCTAAGTTAATAAATCTGGCTTCCTTCACCAGACTTAAAACACTGTGTTATGGGAAATGAAAACAACAAAACTCGCCACATCTGTGTATACAGACATCTCTTAGCTTGCCCTTGAAATAGATTAATTCAATTAAAATCATATAAAAGCATGTTTCATAAAAGACTAAGTTATTTTTATAAAAATAAACACTGAAACTAATGTATATTATGTCTATGTTTTCAAATAAAACAAAGAAGAATCAAACAGGTTAAAACCATGATCATACAAACTTGGGAAAAGAGTCAGAATTATAAAGGGGAGTTTGCTGCTGAGAAGTTTAATTGTCCAGGTTACCTTTATTTTTTTAAGACCTAACTTGAAGTAACAGATGTCCTGTGTATCTTTCAGAAAAAGAAAAAAAAAATTCTAGTTAAAAGATTTAGTGCTTAAAGGGAAGAAAATTCGAAGACCTACTTCTGACTAAAAAGGAGAGAGCACTAGGTAAAATAAGTGGATGATTTAAAAACAAAAAAAGCCAACTTTATTTGAAAGGCTTGTTCTCTATCCACCCTTAATGACCTACCAATATGAAATGACTATGGAAAGAGGCAGCAAACTGACTGGAGGAGACAAAGTCCCCCAGGTTAAAGGAAATGAAAAGTGTTTGTATAAAGACTGCGAATAAGGAAACTTGCCTCCATTGTAATTTCCAGGTGGCTCTGACCTGCACCCTTAAACAGCAGGTCGCGTCTCCTATAGTCTTAGCCCCTCATTTTAAAAGGTCAGTTTTTCATGCTAGCCAGCAAACTTGCAGGGTCCAGACTGAAAAATAATCATGGGGCTTTTACCATCATGATCCCTCCTCATCAATCCAGAGCAGTGGAAGTCAGTTTAAACAAACAAACAAAATCAATGGCAATTTATAAAGTGGCAAAAAACAACATTCCCATGGAACTTGTTTTTGATCCTTATCAATCTTATACTCTCACCACCCCTTGTGTTGATTCGCACAAGTCTTGAGTGAAATCAACATGAAGATAGCAAAAATAAAGTTATGGGTGAGATGTGAGTTTTCTCATCAACGCTGGGAAAACTACCTCAACGGGCCTGCCTCCATGACACAACATTCTTTTTCACCCACTTGGGCAGACACAGAGAAAACAAACTTGCTAATCAGTCCAACTGGCAGTGCTACTGCTGGACCTGCCTGGAAGGAAATCTACAGTCTTCATGCTCTTGCCCTTCTCCCTAAAGGACATAAACCATAAACTTCAAAATACAAAAATAAAAGCACATTCCAAATTACTATTCTAAGTGTCTAAACAAATCAGCTATGTGGAATTATTCCTTGAAATACCCAGTTCCCTTCACAGTAAACTGCAGGAGCTTCCCCAGCAATTAAAAGACTGACAAATATGTCCCCGCCCCTATGTTGATTCCGGTAGGAAAACTAGAAAAAGTTCCACGAGCCGAGCAGTCCTCCCAGGAGCTCCTCCCTGCAAAGAACCCTCCAACACACCCCAAGATCCAACCCCACCTCCACGCAGACCACCCACCCAAGGTGATCTGTCACACTGTTTGGCCCTACGACCACCTCCGCAAGCCTCTTCGCTCCAAATCTGTAGACCCCAGCCAACGACCCAACCTCCCAATCTTCGCGTTGCTCGAAGCCGCCTCCTTGCAGGAGCTCCGCTGTGCTGCAGAATGTTCCCATGCATCAGACGCCCTGAGTGGTTCTGAGAGATTCAGGAGCCCACGTCCTCCTAACCCTCACCTCCACACCTTTCATAAACAAAAAATATATAAATACGCGAAGCACACTGAGAAGAAATGCACGCAGGTTTTGAGCCCTCCTTTCCAGAAGGAGAGCGAACCCGTTGGTGTCTGCGGGGTGCCCGGCGCACATCTCGCTGATGTCTGGGTCCGGAGGGGAGACTAGGTTGTTGCCTTGGCCTTTCAAAAGAAACTGCAAATCCCTCCGAAGTTGCTGAAAAATTAACGCTACTTCCCACAAGCTCCGTCGGCAGCGCGTGGGTACACCAGGTACGTGCCACAAGAGCGGGGACCTGGTGGATGTGGTTCGCCGCTGCACCCCCAGCGCTTAGCACTGGGCCTGGCACACAGTGCGCGCCCCCGAAAATCAGTGTGTTCTAACACGGCTTCTTCCACCACGGCTACGGGATCCTGATCTTTTAGTCCCTTCAAACCTCAGCCCAAGTTCGCCTTCCTCTACCGTGGGCTGCAGCTGGGCCCTCGGAGCCCGGGGTAACAACATCAAAGGGAAACTCTCTTGCCAAGAACCGTGCTCCGGGGCCGAAGGCGCACGGAGCGGGGGCTACAGCCTGAACCCGCCGGAGGAGCTAATTTTAAGGGTTCCCGAAGCATTACGGGCTCTGGGCTCCTTGTTTTGCGGCTGCCTCGCAGCGCAACAAACTTATTTTCTGACTAAAAAGGCGTCTTGCCGTGGGGTGACGGCGGCGTCCTCGGTGCCCTGCCTCCTCTGGGTTCAGGGCGCGCGGCGTCGGCTGCCCCGACACCGCAGGGTAACCGGGCTCAAGGCGGTTTGGCCCACAGCCCCTCTCCAGCCCGGCAGGAGGGGGAGCCCCGAAGAGACCTCCTCCACCTGGCAGCCTCCGAGAACCATGCTGTTTCTCCGAAACCGAGAGCCGGGGTGCCCGGGGCAGCGCGTACCCGGGCTGGAGCGGACCCCGGCAGCTCGCGCCTCACTTACCTGAGTAGCTGAGCGCGGAGCCCGCTATCGCTTCGGGTGCGGCGCCGGCACAGCCCGACGGTCCCAGTGTAGCGGCGAAAGCTTCCTACTTGCGACCAATCCTGGTGTTGAAGCCGGTGCTATGTCTGGTGTCGCGCTCCCCTCCCTCCTCACGCTCGCGGCTGCTCAAAAAACCCGGCGCGACGGAGTTCAGGCTGCCGGCGCCTCAGCGTGGAGGAGGGCGAGACGCGTGACGGCGACTAGAGGCGCGGGGAGGGCGGGAGCCGGCGCGCAGCCGAGCTGAGCATGCTCAGTGCGCGGCCGGCAGAGGCGCGCGCCCGGGAGGCTGCACCTGCCCAGCCCTGTCGGCGGGAGAAGATCCCTGGTCCCCGAGAGCAGAGCTGTGAAAGGTCACCTAGCCTGAATCCCAGGCACCCGAAGACCATCAAGCCAGTTACTGAGCAGGCGTGTAGAGGATGCGCAGCTTAGCGATGGGGAACAAACCGAAGCGATGCCGCCTTCCTTTGCAAACAGAGTGGGGGGGGAGCGGGGCGCAAGGAGGCGCAACCTGGTTCGGTACCCAAACCTCTGGCCTCCGGAAGACGCGGTGCCTCATTAAGGCGCCCTGGCCAGGGAAGCACTTCTGCTTTGGGGCTGAGAGTTGCTGAGTTCAGGAGGACTGACGGGGAGCGGCTTGGGGGGTGGGGGTGGGGAGTGGACCCTAAACTTGAGAAGCCGGAAGAGGGGGCTTTTGAAAGGTTTTACCTACCTGTCCTTAGGGGGAGGACATTGGCCAGACAGGCAGCGTTACCGGCCTGGAGTCTCACCCATACGAGGGGGCTTTCAAGCCGGAATGTGTGTGTGTGTATGTGTGTGTGTGTGTGTGTGTGTGTGTGTGTGTGTGTGTGTGGAAGAGGAAACGGTTGCCATGAAATAGGTCCGGGGATCCATTTGCGGTGTGTGCGGGCACATTGAAAGCTTTGTTATTCAGAAACATGTGCTTTGGACAGTGACGTTACCATGGTCATTCTATAGTATGCATCTACTGTTTTCTCGCAGAAATGGCTCTTTTCACCCCAACTCCAAACCTCAGGATAACCGTAGAGATGGGCAGCGATGCGCAGCCCCTCAACAACGCTGTGAAAAGTGAGTCTGACAGGCAGAGGAAAGCCAGCCGACTCGAACTCATCTGGAATGCATGTCCAGAAATCCCAAGAGAGGCCGGGTTCCTCTCCCAGGGAAAAAGCCCCAGCGTTTGCTGAACCCTGGTCTTCCTGAGCGTCGCTCAGCAGTTCAGAGCTACATAAACAACTTCTGACCATTTACACGATCATGTAAACCTACCCTGACATCTCCATTATGGGGAGAAGACGTTAACTGGAAAACTATTTTTAAACTACTGTACTGAGCAAACACCCAACTCCTACGAATATATGCAGCTGCCTTGTTAGTTCACAGTTTTTTTGGTTTTGGGTTTTTTTTTAATTCCTGTTCAGAAAGTGGGCAAATTCAAACATGGTAGTGGGCATTGCTGTGGTCAAAATTTTCACCATTTGAAATTCCATGGCTTTCCTTATTGCTCTAGTTAATACTAAGGAAAGGAGTTTTTGTTGTTGTTGTTTTTCCCAGATTTCTGGATTGCTTAAACTTGGAAAGAAATTTTAAGCTTTTTCCCTCCTCCTTGTGTGGTGTGTTTCTCTAGTAGAGGCACTTTCGAAAAATGGAAATGTTGATAATGCAAATATATTACATGGCAAATAACTAGTTAAAATGAATTGTTTCTCCTCTCTAAAGGCTTTTGTGTTCCTGACAGAAACATTACTTCTAATTTTTTTAGATTGATTATTTTTCTGCACCTAGCCAATTAAATATATATATATATGTTTTCAGTAAAAGCATATGACAAAAAATGCCTGGCCAGAAATTCTCCAGGAAATATTCATAGATATACATGCATACTCTTAACATGTTTAGGGAAAAGTGGTACTTTAGACTCAAAAAAAATTTCACAGAAAAAAGAATAAAGCAAGCCATCATGTTCTCCCAAGGAGACTACAAACTGAGGCAATTTTTAAAGTTCTGTGAAGATTTTGGACAAAATCCCTTAACAGTGTTTCTGAATTTCACATTTAGATATTTTGTTTTCATTCTTTCCTTTAACCCTTCTTCCCTGTCTATTACATGCTAGGCATTGTATTCTAGCAGGGGCTGGGAAACAAAATGACCAAAACTTAGAATCTGCCCATAGTTCATCATGTAGTTGGGAAAACAGACATTATGTATCAGGAGAGAGAGATTTGGGTCATGTTGAGGGAATGTCAGTAAGTGTTATGATGAGAGACATTTGTTTTTTCTTTTCACCAACACAGTCACAAGGATCAAATGCGAAGCTCGATCAGCACCTCCCCAACTTTTTTTCCCAGAAGAACAGCCACAAGTTTAAAATGCAACAAATAATCCAGTCCCTCTTTTCCATCCCACAGAAAAGACATGAAGCTTACTGCCTGCCATCTCTGCCAAGAAAGGAAGCTTCTCACTAAAGCTCCCAGGATTGGGGAGTGTTCCTGGGAGAACCAGCCCCTGCCAGGAGACAAGAATGGTTTATTTTGACGACAACATCCTCACACATGTGTCCCTGCATATCCGGGACTGGCTGGGTGTCAGTTTCTTGCTCAGGGAAGTTGTCATTGGGATTCTCTGGGGGGAAATGTTCCAAACGAATCAATTAACACTGCCAGAAGCAAGTTTAATACCACTGCACTGAGTCCCTATTCTGTATCAGTGCATGAATGAATTACTGGTGCTCACATATTTTGCAAATAATCATCATTATAAGGCAGTGAAAAATTTCTCCTGCCCATTGGCCTAGGTAGCATCTAAGCAGAGACCCTCAATAACCCCCTATTCACCCCCCAAGGTAATTATTTACACACGTATGTGAAGTTTTGCTTCTAGGCCTTCTAATACAGTAGTATCTATGTGGACACAAGGTCACCTCTTATACTCATTAAACCAATCTGAACAGAGTCTGATAACTCTTAAGGGAAATCAATGCTGAAAATGCTTTTGACTTTTTGGAGACATGTGTGGAATACAACATCAGGTTAGACTCAGCATGCCACAGTTCTGAAAACTCCAGAAAGGGCATTTATCTGCTCCTGTTGCTTCTTACACGCACATCATGAGGATTTGGTGGAAGCGGCTTTAATATGAGGCAGAAAAAGGAAGAGTATCACAGGAAAAGAAATATGTCTCTTTCAGACACATCTGATTTGATTTGACTTTCTTACACCTTGCATCCAGTGCCATTTAAACAAACTCACAAACACCACCCTCTTGGTTCCAAATGACTTGAAGAAGGTCATCCAATGGCAAGAATGCTTCAATGAGATAACACATACCTTAGTTTTTTAATTAGTTGTTGCTTATTTTTAGTGTACTAGGTATCTGGATAAATCTTGAGGTGTGAAGCAACACTTGTATCCTATTCCCATTTTTAAAACTAGTTCAGGGCTTCCCAGGTGGCGCAGTGGTTGAGAGTCCGCCTGCCGATGCAGGGGACAGGGGTTCGTGCCCAGGTCCGAGAAGATCCCACGTGCTGTGGAGCAGCTGCGCCCATGAGCCATGGCCGCTGGGCCTGCGCGTCCGGAGCCTGTGCTCCGCAACGGGAGAGGCCACAACAGTGAGAGGCCTGCGTACCGCAAAAAACAAAAAGAAAAAAAACTAGTTCAAATTCACTTTAGTCAAGTGGATAAAGCAGTACTTTTTAACTGTGTCATGAAGAGTTTTGTGTTCAGTGCTGAAATAGAGTAAAATAAAACGGAGCTCAGGTAAGGACTTTCAGACTAGCCTCCCTAAGGCTCCTCCTGTGCAGTTGTTTTCGGTGACTGATGGATGCTTGAGCTTCAACCTAAGGATACCAGAACAATAATGGCCACATAGTGAGATAATGATAATTAGCAGACAAAAGCACAGTTAATTGCCATGAAGGTTGTGGCACAGACTGACAGAGGCAGAGTAAACTAGAAGCCTGACACCCCAGCCAAGACTTTTATAAACATGGCAGTTAGACTCCCAGTGAATTTAAGCATAATGAACTGGAATTAGGAATCAATCAGCTGTGCTCCCCTCCACATTTTTCCTGACTTTATTAGATCGTTTATGCAAAATGCAAATATAAAGTTTCAGAGGACTTTGCTTTGAAAAAGTATTAACAGGTGGTTTTCATTGTTTGCAGTAGTTATGCTCTATAAAGTCTCTGGGAACCCTGAATTAGTGAATACTAAAACCATTGCTCCTAGGAGAAATAAAGAGTTAGGTTCCTGTGAGCCTGTGGTGACAAAATTTTCATTAACCAATCAATAGAAAAAAACCTTGTTTTATGTGCATTTCTGCTTAAAGGCAACGCATTTAATACATATTGTTGATTCATTAACATTGTACTCACAGTCAGCATCACTATAACTCATTCCTGAACAAAGCTTGTCTGACACATGTATTTTCTCTGTAAGGCACAGTACAGACTTCTTGCCCTTTGGAACACAAGATAGCACTTCGGCATTATGCTTCGGGCCATTTTGAATAGCAAGATCTCCAATAAAAAAAGCACAAAAATGTGCCAAATACACTGCAAAAAGGAGACTTCTTTACAATTAATAAATAAAACAGGAAAGCAGAGCATCACCTTCTTAGACTTCAACTAGGAGAGTGGGCAACTTAAATTTCTCAACACTCTGTGTGTGTCCACAAATGACCTCAAAGGTGCCACAGGTGCTGACTTTGGGGTTACAAATAAATTTCAGTAAGTAGACAAATTTGCAAATATGGAATCTGTGAATAATGAAGATGGCTATACCAAATATCCCCTTTAAATGGCTAGCCACATTAGTCCATATGGTATGTGATTCAAGTCATAGATATTCAGTTTACATGCAGTCATTTTGGAAATACATTATTGAGAGGAAAAAAATTATATTTTATACTATCAAAGGCTGTCTTCTGCCAGTTTCCTCAAACAAATTATATGTTACAATCACATAGGAATTTTCTGTTTATTACAAACCACGGTCATTTTGTGTTTATTTCCAAAGTGGATTTTGGAGTTTTTGTTGCTATTGTTCAACATGACAACTCATGCAGTTGTTCACAAAGAAGGATGACTTCAAGAGCTAGGTAAAGTTAAGAGTAAAGAGAGAGGAAGGTTAGTGAAAAAGGTGTATATCTTTAGCAGCTAAGAAAACTGGAGCTCTGGTCTTGGCCCAAGAACGTCATAATCTTAGACGAGACATAAGACAGACAATTATCTCTGCAGAAGGCTAGATTTAGAGGAAACCAATCCATGAGCTGAAATGAATGTCAGATTCTAATAATAGATTTTTTGTTCTATGAAAGGGATTTGGGAAATAAATAGTTTGTATATGAATCCTTTAATAATATTGTTAAAAGTTTAGATTTGAGGTCTCAGCCCATGCTAGGAAATTTTATAAGATGGTCCCCAATAATCCATGCTCTCTAGTGTTCACGCCCTTCCTTAATTCTTCCTTTTAACTGTTGGCTACGCTTACTGATTCACTATTACTGATTCACTGGAATGATGGATGTCACTTTCAAGATTAGGTTACACAAAGACTGTGGCTTCTATCTTGGGTACTCTCCCTCCCTCTCTCTCAGATTACCAGATATGATGGGACTCAGTTAGTCTACGGAAAGGACCCCATGGCAGATAACTAAGGCATGACAGTGTTCATTAGAAGTAGATCCATCGAAGCTTACCAACAGCTGTGTGAATGAGCTTGGAAGCAGATTCTTCAGTCCCAGGAAAATCGTGGAATGACTAAATAACTGGCCAACAGCTTGACTTTGATTTCATGGGAGACCTTCAGTCAGAAGCACTCTCACTAAGAGGTACCTAGATTCAAGATCAGTAACATTGATTAATTAATGTTTGTGCATTTAAGCCCCTATGTTTTGATATAATTTGTTGATAATTAGCTAATACAGCCCCCAAGATATTCTGATTTGATAAGTTTGGGATGGAGCTTGGATGTGTGCATTTTACAAGCAAACCAAGTGATTCTGATGCATGTGGTTCATGGACTACACCTTTGTAAACCCTGGTATTTCGTGATGAAAGAGTTACAAAAAATTTAGAGTTCATCAAATTATACATCTTTCATATTTCTAAACAATATTATACTCACAGAAGAATAATTATAGATTTTCTTAAATATTTTCATGTTGTAAATATTGTTTTAATATCATTTTCTTCACTTACAGTGTGCCCTGAAATTTTTTCCTATCGTTGAATACTTTTCAATGCCCTAATTTTTAAAAGCTGCTTAATACTCCATTTCAGAATAAACTACAAATTAATCAATTCCCCAACAATCGTTGAACATTTAAGTTTCATGTGTTCTCCCATGGTAAACTTTTTGATAAAGATATTGAAGTTAACTTTTACACACACCCTTAATTATTTGTTTAGAATAAGGTATTGTGATTTTGCTCATTCTTAATTATTAGATTCTTTTGGATAGATAACCATTACCTCCAAGAATTAAAGGTAGGTGAGAGCTCTAGGTCTTATTCTCAACAAACACCTTCAAAACAAAGTAAAAAATTATAATAAAAGAAGATTCAAGGCTAAATTCTGTGTATGTAAGAACATAGCAAGGAGGCATAGAAAAGCATCATTCAAACTGTAAGCTCAACAAAGCACCAGCTCTCTATCCTACAGGCTCTGTAATAGCCCTTTGAAAGAAAGATTCACTAGCGTCAGTGCAGCAATATTGCAAGGGCAGGATTCATTTAACATTTTAATTGGAGTTAGGCAACAAAACCCTCTGGAAAGTGATCAACACAGAAATGATTACAATCATAAGCATGGGACACAATTCCTAAGAATATAGGCTACTGCTCTCACAAGAACATAGATTCTTATGTTCTGCAAGAGCAAAACTCACTGCAGTATTTCTAGTAAAACTCATATCTTGAGCACCACTCATTTCACCAGCGAATAATCATTGCTATCTTCAATTATGTCAATTAGCAAAGCTTTTATCATTGATCTTAAATAAAGTTAATTGGATCTCATGTGGGTTTCTGATAAGAGGCTTTCAGATGTTAACTATGTCTGGAATATGCTCTCCTGATTAGAGAAATACAAATGTTAACAAATCACAGCAAGAGGGTAGGGAAAACTAACACACACACACACACACACACACACCCATCAACCATACATCACACCACTGTGCTAACATTTTTAAATAAAGTGAATGCAACATAGAAAAGTTGTGCACATTGTTAATATGATGTTGATCTCTTTGGTCAAAATTTATGTAAACTTACTCTCTCATCAGTAGTATATTTTCAGTTTATTCCATACTTGCTGAGTAATATAATTTTACCTATACCTTTTCTAATTTGTGGACATAAAGTAGTTCTCTTTTTTCTTTTCCTTGTTACTAGTGAGATTCCATATTTACATATGTTTGTTATATGCATCTTATGAAATGCCAGTTTGTGTTCTTTGTTCGTTTACTTATTTGAGTGTTTATCTTTATCCTAGAGATTTGCCAAAGTTTTCATAATATTGAAGATAATAAAACTTTATCTTTGCAAATATTTTTGTTTGCTTTTTAAATTTAGACACATACACACATTTTACCTTTTTCTATAATTAGATTTACTGCTTTTTCCTTACATTCTTTTTTCTAGCTTTATTGACATAAAGTTGACATATAACATTGTGTAAGTTTAAAGTATACAATGTGATGATTTGATGTACAAATTGTGAAATGTTTACCGCAGTAAGGCTAACTAACAAATCCTTTATCTTACATAATTACTTTTTTTTGGTTATTCTTGTTATGGTAAGAACATTTAAGATTTACCCCTTTAGCAACTTTCAAATAGACAACATAGTATTATTAACTGGAGTCACTATGCTTGAATATTAGATGTCCAGACGTATTCCCCTCAACAGTGACAAGGAGTCCCCTTTCTCCACATCCTCACCAGCAGTTTATATCTATTGTTTTTGGGGTAATAGCCATTCTAGGAGGTGTGAGGTGATATCTCATTATGGTTTTGATTGGCGTTTCCCTAATGATTCGTGATGCTGAGCACCTTCTCATGTACCTGTTGGTCATTTGTATGTCTTCTTTGGGAAAATGTCTATTCTGTTCCTTTGCCCACTATTATTATATATTATTATGTATATTTTTGGAATTTCTCCATTCAGATCTGGTAGTATTTCCCTAACATATTTAGGGGCTCTGATGTTGGGTTCATATGTATTTATACTTGTTGTATCTCCCTGATGAATGGACCCCTTTATCATTATATAATGACCAACTTTTTCTCTTGTTAATTTTTGACCTAAAGTCTATGTTGTTTGATATAAGTATAGCTACCCCTGTTCTCTTTTGGTTTCTGTTTTCATGGAATATCTTTTCCCATCCCTTCACTTAGAGCCTACGTATGTCCTTAATCTGAAATGAATCTTTTGTAGGAGGCATATAGGAGGTCTTGTTTTTTATCCATTCAGCCACCGATACCTTTTGGTTGGAGAATTTAATTTATTTACATTTAAAGTAATTATTAATAGGTAAGAACTTACTAACACTATCCTGTTAATTGTTTTCTAGCTGACCTGTAGTTCCTTTGTTTCTCTCTTGCTATCTTCCTTTGTGATTTGATGATATTCCATAACAACATGCTTTGAGTCACTTCTCTTTACCTCATTCATAGATACTGTAGGGTTTGCTTTGTGCTAACAGTGAGGCTTACATAAAATATCTTATAACAGTATTTCTAAATCTGATAACAACTTAACTTTGATCCATACCAAAAATCTTCTCTTTTACGCCCCACACCACATTTCATATTTTTGATATCATAATTTACATCATTTTTACACTGTGTATCCATTAAGAAATTTTTATAGCTATGTTAATACTTCTGTCCTTTAGCCTTTATACTAGAGTTAAGGAATTAATACACCAACAAATACAGAATTGGAGTGTCCTGAATTTGGCTATATTATTATCTTTACCACTGTGTTTTATATTTTCATATGTTTTTATGTTACCAATTAGCATTCTTTCATTTTGGCTTGAGGAACTCCTTTCCAAGGCATTTCTTGAAAGGCAGGTCTAGTGGTGATGAACTCCCGCAGCTTTTGTTTTTCTGGAAAGTCTTTATTTCTCCATTTCTGAAGGACAATTTTAATGGGTAAAGTATTTTTCGTTGGCAGTTTTTTTCTTTCTTTCTTTGAAAATATCATTCCACTCTCACTTGGCCCATAAGGTTTCTGCTGAGAATTCTGCTGATACCATTTTAGAGATCCCTTATAAGTTACTCTTTCTTTGATTTTTGACAGTTTTATTATAATGTGTCTTGAAGAAGATAACTATGTTGAATATTTTTCGAGACCTAAGACCTTCATGAGATTGAATGTCTAAATCTTTCCTCAGATTTGTGGAAAATTCACAACTCTTATTTCTTTTCTAAAACAACAACAAAAAAATTCAATTTATTTAAATTTTGAAAAATTTCAACCATTTGTCTCACCCCCTAACTGCCCACCCCAACCTCTTGCAATCACCAACTTATTCTCTATAAGCCTGTTTTTTGTTTGTTTTCAGATTCACATATACGTGAAATCATACAGTGCTTGTATTTCTGTCTGACTTATTTCGCTTATCATGATGCCCTTCAGGTCCATACATGTTGTTGCAAATGGCAAGATTTCATTCTTTTTTATAGCTGAATAATATTCTATTGTG
Organism: Lipotes vexillifer; assembly: GCF_000442215.2. Taxonomy (NCBI): domain Eukaryota; kingdom Metazoa; phylum Chordata; class Mammalia; order Artiodactyla; family Lipotidae; genus Lipotes; species Lipotes vexillifer. Next base: position 1,496,479 of record NW_006775616.1, on the reverse strand, counting down.
TATATATACCACATCTTTTTTATCCATTCATCCAGCAATGGACCCTTAGGTGGGCCAGGGCCAGCAGCTGGGGCTGGGGACAACTGTGTGAGTACTAGCAGCTGCAGGGGCCCTGGCTGTCAGTGTGTACTCATGTGGTTATACGATCTTGCCATAAGCATGTGCATAGCAGGGGAGGCTGGTGACAGGAGTGTGTGCACAGCTGCAGGGGTTAGCCTGGAATATACACAAAGGGTTGGGGGTCAGCTGTGGGAGGTGGTGTCTAGGCTGGTGTTTGCATGTGCACCAGCAGAGGCTGAGGCTTAGTGCAGGTGTGGGCTTCAACAGGAGGTGGAGGAGGGAGCAGAGAGAGACTCAGATATCTGGTGTCTGTGAATGTGAAAACTTCGGTGGCAAAACCTGCAAGGAGTATGTGGCACCTGTGCTGGCCATTGGTTTCTTCAGTGGTGAAATAATAGGGTCCTCTGAGGAGCAGGAAAACATGGTCACTACAATTGTGTGGCTGATATCGGTAAGCCCTGCCCTTGTTCCCGACTATCTTCAGACATCTCAGCTTTGCAGGTCTCTGGTTACGATGAAACCAAAGCAAGTCCTTCATGCAGTGCTCTGAAAGGTTGGGGAAATTGCTCATTTCACTCTCCCATTCCTGGCTAAGGGAATTCTTTTTTCCTCTTAATTTCTTCTTTTTTTCTTAATTGAAGTATAGTTGATTTACAGTGTTGTGTTATTTTCAGGTATACAGCAAAGTGATTCAAATATATATATATATATATATATATATATATATATATATAAGAATATATATAATATATGATAATAGTGGGGAAAAGAACAGAATAGACATTTTTCCAAAGAAGACATACAAAAGAATCAAGATTTCTTCTAAATCTAGAGGATCACTCAGAGAGAATCATGCCACTGTCCCCACAACCAGTTTCAAAGCCATGGCTCATAGCTTTTGCACAGGGGGAAAAGCAAACCATATGATCTCTGGGCAAAAATAAATAAATAAATACAAGACAAAAAACAAGCAAACATATTGAGTTTATTTGAAAGAGTTTAAGGAAGTTCAATTCTAAGGGTGCTCTCAAAAACAATGAAGGTTTTGGTAGAAAGCAATTAAAAGGAGGCTGATAGCTTCATAAGAGATATTAGGTAAATCATAGGCCAGTAAGTTTACCAGAGAAAGACAGTTTAGAAGAGCCTTCTTGGGTCAAAACAAACCTAAAACATTTACCTCGAGAATTATGCCCGTAAAGCAACTTAAATTTAAGCGGGTCAGTCTCAGTCTAGGGAGCAGTAATGCCCCTGTGTTTTGTTAAACACAGACTGGTAATTAATAGAGCTTAATAGCTGATGTGAAAAAGAGAGTCTGGAAAAAGGAAAAAGAGAGTCTGAAGAGAGCCCTCCTAGAACAACTGTCTTCCCAGGGTGACTGTGTGCATGCCCAGCCTGTGCTCTCTGAAGGACATAGCAGTCTTCACACTGTGAGAGAAGTGGACTTCACTGTAATAGTCCATTGAGTGACTAAACAAATAAACAACAAAACAATAATTACAAACAGCTGAGGCAAAAGTACACCCTCCAGAGTTTTTACAATATATTATTTAAAATATCCAGTTTTCAACAGAAAATTACAAGACACACAAAGATTCAGGAAAGTGTGACCCACACAACAGGAGGGGGAAAAAAAGCAGGCAACAGAAACTTCCCTTGAGAGGGACAAGATGTCAGACTTAACAGAAGAAGACTTCAAAGTAGCCATTGTAAACATGCTCAGAGAATGAAAGGGAAGCATGATTGAAGAAATAAAGGAAGGCATGAAGACAATTGTGCATCAAGTAGAAAATGTCAGGAAAGAGATGGAAATTATAAAAAAAAAGACACAAATGGAATTTCTATAGTTGAAAAGTACAATACTTGAAATGTAATCTGTATATGACTGTCCAGATTAATATTATTTAGCATAGCCAAAAAGTGGAAACAACCCGAATATATAACAAAAAATGAATAAGTAAATAAAATGTTATGCATCATGTATTTGAATATTATTTAGCCATGAAAAGGAATGAAGCAATGTTACATGGTACAACATGAAAGAACCTTGAAAACATGCTAAGTTAAAGAAAGTAGTCACAAAAGATCACATACTATAGGATTCCATTCATATGAAATGTTCAGAACAGGGAAATCTATAGAGACAGAAAGTAAATTAGTGGTTGCTTAGGGCTGGGGATTGGCAGGGTTGGGGGGATGGAATAGTAGTTAAAGAGTACAGAATTTCCTTTGGGGATGATGAAAATGTTCTGAAATTGATTTTGGTGATGTTTGCACAACTATGTGAATATACTAAATATACCAAGTGTTTGGTATGAGAATTATACCTCAATAAAACTGTTACCAAAAAAACCCCTGTATTCTCTTCTTACGGGAACGTAAAAACCCACCTATATTTTCTGCTACCATATGTATGCTTTTGTTCAAAAAAAAGTCTTTAAGTCATCTGGCATTAAGTCTAGTTTATAGGTGATTTTTAAGCTACTGTTTTTGTTTACTGAATGATAAGCCAGTTATCCCAATGTCATTGCATATAGCAGTTCAGCCATAATGTTATCCATTCTACTTTTGCCAAAGAAATAGCTTGCCCTTTAAATTATGTGGAAAAAAAGATAATTAAAAAGAACACAACTAAGATGCTAAAGGAAATAACTTCAAGATACAGCACTTGGTTGGAAATATTTTACTCAAAGATCCTGCTTTGAGGAAGAATAAGTATGAAACAAAAAGGTGACTAACCCTTGGTAAAGGTGAATCTTCTCAAGTTGAGAGTGTAATTATTCTCATGAGAGTACCATGAGAGCAAACTGATGAACCAGCAGCAGGGGCAGTGGAGGGAGTGGGATGTCAAGTGAGAAGGTATTGGCTGCTGAAATAAAAATAACACCAAGTCATGCATATTTTATTTTTCTAACAAATCTGTTTTTCAACAAATCTGAAATGTTAATTTATTTTAATAAAATATGACAGGTATTTAATTAAATATATATTACTTTATCCATTATATTGTTGGAGACATACACCAGTATTATTCTTACTAATTATTATATATGATATATTTTAATATTTGTTAGGACAGGTAATCATTTTGATTCTTCTTTCCTGGTAGGTTTGGCTATTTTTCTTTTTTTAGCTGACTCTTCAGAATATCTATTTGAATTATTTTGTCAGTTGAAAAATTGTTAGTGATATTTTAATTTGGATAACATAAAGTATGAAAAAATAATGACACCTACACATACTTATTAAGTGCTTTTGATGTGTTAGAAAATAAGCATAATCCTTACATGCTCTATATCAGTTGATCCTTATAAGACATTTATGAGATAGTGTGGTTTTTTAAACTTCTAAAATTGTGAAATATATACACACAGAAAAGTGCATAAACATAAACGTAGAGATCCATATACTATTACAAAGTGGACATCTGTTTCACCAGTAAACATATTAGGAAGCAGAACATTGCCAGCACCCCTAAAGCTCCTGATACCCCCTTCCAATGACCATTCCTTCCTCCTCCTTAAAGATAGCCATTCTCCTGACAGCTAACGAGCATTATGTATTGTTATATTTAAGGTATATATCTTGCAATTAGTATGCAGCTGAGTTTTATTCTTAATTCCAGTTTCATAATCCTTATCTTTTAAGTGGAATGATTTTTCCATTTAATTTAAATGTAATTACTGACATATTTATGTTAAAATCTATATTATTATTTGCCCTGCCTGTTGTATGCTCTTTTCTTGCCCCCTCTTGCCTTCTTTTGGAGTAATTGTTTTAACAATCAATTTCCCCCTCTATTAGTTTGATATTTATCCACTCTTTTATTAGTGTTCTTTTGGAAGTATATGAACCGCTTAGGGCACACTGCAGTGGTCCACTAGTTCCCAGCTGGTGTCCGCAGCTCGGCTGGGAGGAGCAGGGGTGGAAGGGGCCTCCTTGGTCTGAAGAAGAGGTCTGAGGTCCTACTTTAGGAATGAAAGGAAAGCCCTAGAGGAGCCATGTTCCAGGGACCATCATACTTCTCCATGGTTGTGACTTGTCACCCCTGCACCAACCTGCATCTGTTTCCCCAGAGTGATTAACAGTAAAAACCTTTAGTGGAAAACAAAACAAAACAAAACAATTTGGTCTGGGTTTATCTAGGTTGTTCTTCCTGCTGGAGTGGCTTATGCAGCTGCAGTCACCTGATTGCTGAACTGGGAATGGATAGTCATGCGTCTAATTGCTGGTGTTGGCTATTTGTTGAGCTGCTCTCTTCATATGGTCTCTCACCCTCATGGAGGCTAACCCCAGCTTCTTCACTTGCAGTCTACAGGCAGCAAGGGAGTGGCAGGCAAAGTCCCAAAGCCTCTTGAGGTCTGTGCTCAGAAATTCAACGTCAAAACTTCTTCCCTATTCTTACTAGTCAAAACAAATGGACTTACTAGTGTAAATTCAAGGAAGTTAAACAATACACTACACTTCCTGATAGAAGGAATCACAGGCAACAGGGTCATGTTACAAAAATGGCTTTCTTTAGGAATGGGGAGAATTTCTGACTTTTTTTCTTTCTATCATTGGAAGAGCTTCTTGAATCTGTGACAATGTCTTTTTAAGACATTAAGTTTTATAAAACCCTCAGGCACCATATCTTCAAATATTGCTTCTGCCTGATTCCTTCTATAGTTTCCTTTTGAACTCCAGTTACCCATATGTTAGACCCTCTTACTCCATTTCTTATACATACTATCCTCCACTCTATATTTTTCTTTTTCTTTGTTTTTTTTTTTTTGTATTCATGGCTTTTTATATACAATCTGGATATTCTGACATATTTGAGTTTACTATTTTTCTCTTCAAATACATCTAATCTTCTTTCATACTCATACAAGGAGTTTTATAGCTCCAAGGATTGTGTTTTCAACTCTATTTGTACTCTAACAAAGTTCTCAATCTCGTCTTTCTCTAATGTAGTATCCTTAGTTATTTTAAAGTCTGGTTAAAATAACTCCCTTATCCAGAATTCTTATGAATCAATTTCTATTTCTATGGTTGGCTTTCTCGCTTTTCATTCACATGGTCTTTATTCCTCATGTGGCTGGTTATTTTTGATTCAGTATGAGACATTTTATATGAAAAGTTATAAAAATAATTTGAGTCCTAGGATGATATGATCTTTTCCAGAGAGTGTTTATGCTTGATTCTGGTAGGAGGCTAGAGTCAATGGCAATGTCAGTTTAACTTAATCTTATTACAGGAATTTAAGGTCATCAATATTCATAGAGGGTCAGTCTACACGAACCTTAAGTACACCACGAAAGATTTACCAAGGTACCTTTTTTTTTTGGAGACGAGACTCCCTTTATTCCCTTTGGCTGTTAAATATGTTGGTCATTTCCCCTGTCTTTTTAGCCCCTGCTCACATCAGGAATGGCCTTTGAGGATCAGTAACCCCCAAGTCCATGCTTATCTCAATGGCTTTCCTCCTTCTTGAAGATCTTGACTGTCTTGTTAGCTCCCTGATTCCTGCAAGCAGACATTTTTAAAGACTTTATTCAATGTGTTATCAGTGGGAAAGGTGGTCTGAATTGCCTTATCTGCCTTTACCAAAAGCAGATGCCCCAATAGTTTCTATTATTAACATTTTACTAATTAGGAACTTAACAATATTCACACATCTAATAAATTAAAGATTGAGAGAAAGTGACGTTTACTGTACTAGGCTTTCCAGTTCTGTAATGCTCAATTTCTTTGCAATTATAGATATTTATTAAAAAGAAAAGAGGGGCCTCCCTGGTGGTGCAGTGGTTGAGAGTCTGCCTGCCGATGCAGGGGACACGGGTTCGTGCCCCAGTCCGGGAAGATCCCACATGCTGCGGAGCAGCTAGGCCCGTGAGCCATGGCCGCTGAGCCTGCGCGTCTGGAGCCTGTGCTCCGCAACAGGAGAGGCCAAAACAGTGAGAGGCCCGCGTAACGCAAAAAAAAGAAAAGAAAAAGAAAAAAGTAACATATGCCAATAACTTTATTCTTTTTTTTTTTAAAGAAATTTAGTTGTTTATTTTATTTTTGGCTGCATTGGGTCTTGGTTGCTGCGCGCAGGCTTTCTCTAGTTGCAGCGAGCGGGGGCTACTCTTTTTTGCGGTGCGCGGGCTTCTCATTGCGGTGGCTTCTCTTGTTGCGGGGCACGGGCTCTAGGCACACATGCTTCAGTAGTTGTGGCAAAAGGGCTCTAGAACGCAGCCTCAGTAGTTGTGGTTCACAGGCTTAGATGTTCCACGGCATGTGGGATCTTCCCAGACAGGGCTCGAACCCATGTCCCCAGCATTGGCAGGCAGATTCTTAACCACTGCACCACCAGGGAAGCCCAAGAACTTTATTCTTATAATTCAGTTCAATTAATATTTATTAAACACTTATTATGTGCTAAACACCCAATAAAGCAATGGGAAGAAATGATATACACAAACAGCACAAATAGAACCCTCTCTCAGTTCTTAGTCTGTGGTTGGAAAAAGTTACTATAGTTCATAAACAGTTAATAATTACTTCGATTCAGTATATAACATGTTAGAGTAATTATTTTGGATTAAGTGACATTTCTATAAATATATATATTTATATACCCAAGCATATCTATTTTTCTACCTGTATAATGTAAAATATCTGCTTCTTGAGCCTCTAATTCAGTGTCTTTCCAAATGTGGTTAAGGATCTTTGTATCAGAATCACTAGGGGGTGCTTGTTAAAATCACACTCCTGTTAAAATCACACATCCCAGAATAACAAAATATTAATCTCTTTTTGTAAGGCCCTTGGAAGCTGCAAAAGCACCCAAATGATTTTCATGCACATTAAACATGGGTATCTGCTACCTAAGTGTATAGGTGTTCTTTAAGTCTTTCACAAAGAACCCTTATAACTTATTTTTTCTTGAATACTTTACCATTTTTCAGGACTTCAATTACCACTTTTAGTAAGACAAATATCAGATCTCCGTATTTAATCTAAATGTTTCTCCTGAGAACTGGACCTGTATGTCCATTTGCCTTCTGAAGAAACTCATGTGGATGTTCCATAGGAAAGAATGTCCAAATCTTACCGGTTGTCTTGACTATTCTCCTAACTCATTCCCCATTTATTCATACTCCTTTGTTGCCTTCAGAGTGAAAGGTCTTACTGTACATTGAGCTAGCTGCTCAAGACAAAAACATGACCTTTATCCTTCACTCCTCTCTCCTCTCCATTATTTCATTCAATATTTTAATGAAATTAAAAGTCTGATTCAGTAGACTTCATCAGTATGTCCCAATTAATCCAATTCTTTCCATGTTTACTGACATAATACTAGCTCTAGGTTTCTGTTGGCTAGGGAGTAAACTTACTAAAAGCAAACAAACACTCTCAGCTTTAAGGCTCTCGTATCTGTGACCAATGAATCAGAATGACCAGACATGATGGCTAAAAATTCATACACTTGGGACCTACCTCATATTTATTCAATTGTAGTTATGGGAGTAGAGCCAGGAATCATTTAAAAATAAATATCTCCAGGCAATTATCATGCAAATATAAGTGTGAGAACTTCTGCTTTTAGAGCTGGACACTTTCCCTAGAAGGGTTAAATGTAGGGTGATTGAATAGTCAGAAATAAAAGAACTCTGGCACTCAAAGAATTTCAGATGTGAAAGAAACCAGAGAGATAATGTACTTCAACCCACAGAGGGAAAGCTGAGACAAATATGATCACCCAGTTGATTAGTGACAGACTCAAGAAAGGAAGCTAGAATAAGTGACTTCCAATCAAGAAATCTCCATTTTACTATGCTGCTGCCCTCTTTTCAATATATTCAAAATTAGAAATTATTTTAGGAAAATTATTTAGTCAAACTAGAATTTGGTAATGATATAAACCACCCAATGTTATCGCTCATGTAAAATATATATCTTATTCACATTTTTTGGTAAAAAAAAAATGCTTTACTTAAGCATTCCATGGTCAAGATATCTAAATGCTTCTAAAGAAAACTGGTGCATATTTCTTATTAAAGGAAAATTTGTACTTTGTAGGTTTTTCAGTGTAACCCGCAAGTGCATTTACAATCATTTTAATTGTGAGGCAAGACTTTGAATTGGAAGCCCCTAAAGCTTTTCTACTCAAAGAATGCAAAGAAACTTTGAGATCTAGGTTTGAAGAAGTCATCTACCTAGAAATCTTCAAGGAAGAATATACTTGTTTAACTTCATTATCTAGCTCCAAACTTGAAATTGCAGTTTAAAAAAAGTAATAGTTTCTTTCCAATTATTAAAGAGACATGTATTTCAGAAAAGAGATGTTTAAATGCCTTATTAAAACTCGTTCAAAATGTCTTGCATAAACAGAAAAAAAGTTTCAAGTTCGAACAAAAAACAGCAGTCTCAGAAAGATTTGTGAAACATGGGTTGTACTTTGGGTCTTGTATCTAAAGAGTCAACAAATTTAAGGTCACCTAATTTGTCTCTTATGTTATCTTCTAGGGTTTTTATAGGTTTGCATTTATTTACAGTTCTGTGATTCATTTTGTGTTAATTTTTGTGAAAGGTTTAAGGTCATTGTTTAGAGTTTTGGGAGTTTTTTTGGGCATTTTGTCTGCTTTTTCCAGTACCCTTTGTGGAAAAGCTGTTCTACATTTTTAAATTCTCTTTCTTACACTGTAATTAAAATTGAAAAAAAAATTTTATTGGCCTGTCATTGAGTTAACTGAGCCTTTCTTTCTCTTCATCCAGTATTTTGTTGTGTGTCCAATGAGTTTCCATTTTTGAAATTACGTTTTTCAAATCTAGAATTTCCAGATATTCTTTAAGCTTTGCACTTTGTGTTGAAATTTTCCATGTCTTCCGTCGTTTGATACATCCATCTCTGTGTATGCTTTAACCCACTTATAAATTTGTCTGAAGGGCTTGTCTACTAATTCTTACATCTGGATCATCTGTGTTTATGCCTCTGTTGTCTCCTTTTTCTCTTGCTTATGAATCATAGTTCTCTACTCCTTTGCAAGTCTACAAATTTTTATTCTGTGCTGTACATTGTGGATTTGAGGCATTTTTTAAATTTTGTTATTTTCCTTCAGTGAATGTTGAGCTTTATTCTGGTAATTTATTGACCATTCATTTTAATCATATTGAGGCTCAGTTTTAGACTTGATAAGATGGATTTATTTCAGTTTGCCATTAGTTCTACAGCATTGTTGCTTTTCTTGGATATGTTCCTTACTCTTAAGTAATGAACCTTTTGGGGTTTCAATGGAAAGCCCAATGTGTTTATCAAGCACCTTTAAGTTGACAAGATTTTAGCTTGAAACTCTGTGTCCCTGACATCAGGCAACTACTGAAATCTGTGTTTAGATATTTAGCCACCCAGATGCTGCTTCGTGATTTTTTTACCCAGCAAATTTGCAATTTAGGACTTAGCCAAAGATAGGAGATGAATCTGTAATCATATTTGGTATTTTGGACTTTATCCTTCTGTATTTGAGTCCTCCTGGGGATTTTCCCCTCAGTTTCAAGCCACTGTGGCAGTTCTGAACTCCAGTCTCTGTCTCTTCAGCCCTGCCTCTTTATGCTTGATTTCTTCCCTGTTTGTCATAGTGAGCTGGGATGTGCCTTTAGGGAAAGTTCAGGTAAATATGGAGTTCACCTATTGTGTTTCTCTTCTTTTATACACTTATAGTTGCCACCTGAAGGGAAATTAAACTCTGTCCTTAATGAATACAGAATTCTTCCCTTCCCAATTATAGTTATCATAAAGTCCCTGTCTGACAATCGCAATGTCTCAATAATCCTGGATCTGTTCTTATGGTCTGTTTTCTTTTCCCTTTTGGTGTTTGGTCATTTGGTTTTCTTTCCTAGTATGCCTGGTAATTTGGGGTGCTGGACATTGAATATGAAAAATTGTAGAGTCTCCAGATGATCTTATCTTACTCTAGGAAGGATTAATTTTCTTCCAAGGACATTTAAAGTACAAGCATGTTACTTTAACAATCAGTGAGTGAGATATTCCAAAGCCATATTTCAGATTGTCAGGCTGAGTTTAAAGCTGTATTAAACAATCGTGTTAACTCAAGGTGAGGAAGAAGGAAGTGTTCACTGGGAAAACATTTGGACCTTATATGATTCTGAATAGGTTCATTTTAAACTGCTACTACATCTGGCACTGGCTATGTTTTATGTCTTCTTACAATTATTAAAAATATATTTCACAGCACTTATTATCTATAAAATATAGCATTTGAATTCAAGTTCTAATAGAGAAAAAATGTGCCTCATGCTCATCTTAGAGCACTTATACCTTCTCAGACTGTAGGTGTCAGGAGACTTGGGGAGCTGAAACTTCCTGAGAAAGAAAATAGTGCAGCAAAATAAGTTTGAATTGGATTTTTTTAAATAGCCTAAGTAATTTAGCTAGCCAGCATTGAACTCCCAAAGACAATTTACATATTCTGAAGCAAAAGTAGTTTACTGAATTGAACATGAATAAATGAAATGTCCAGGTGATAGGTTTATAATTTTCCCTAAAAATAAGATCATTCCTTTCTTTAAAAATCTTGTTTTTTATTGGTTTCCTGAATACCCATTTCAAAATGGGGGCTTATGTTTCCAAATTTGGTAGGCTAAAAAGTTCTGTATCAGTTGTTTGCCAACTTCAAATATTGCTTTTTACTGAATGTGCAATGTGTAAGATCAAATTTGATCTGCTCTCGTTAAAGCAGGGATGAAAAAAGAGCCAGTTTATCTGTTAAGCAGTACAGGCCTAGGGCCTACAAGCTTTTAGCACCTTCAGAAGATCTGAGAATTGAAAAACATGCCTGGTTTCCAAAAAAAAAAAAGGCTCAAAATAGAAATTAATAAACATTTCATTGAATATCTGCAAAATATATTTTGTTAACTACCCATAAAAATATCATCAATTTCATCACTTAAGAGAATGTTGTATGGATTAGACTTTTCACATTTTGCAAGAACTCCTGAATATGTATTATGATTCCTGAGAAATCACAGACAATAAATTAAGTTCCTCACAACCATGCAATTTCAAAACCAAATTTATTAAATTATTTACAATTTTTTATTTACTGTGTAACATAGGTGCGTTTTATTGCTTGATAATATCTTTGAAGAGGAGGTCTTAAAATCGCAGCTGTGGGTTTCTTCAACCTCCTTCTTTCTGCAGAGGTTAAAGGGATTGCAACTTGAAAACCATAGTAGTTAGTTTTCTCTCAAGCCTCTCTAAGCTTGTAACATTCATTATAAGCTTAGTCTCTCTCAGGAATTACAGATTTGTTTTTGCACAATGAGTAAGAAGGAACTCTCAGTAGCTTCCATGTAGTTTATTTCATGGTTAGGATTGTGAATAGCAATATACAATAGCAGGTATATAAGTTAGGAAATATTTTAGTAAAGAAGTGAAAACAATTCCTGAATGATTTTCAAATTGTTCTTCAATAGCATTACTTTAGACATTTGAAAAACAAACAAAAAACCTAGGCTGTACTGAAAGAAGATATTTGAAACTCTGGACTCGCCACTTCTGCATCAGATCACTCCTTCTTATCACCTTACAAAAACTTATGGGAAACTTATCTTAAAGAAACTTATGGGAAGTGAACCAAAGTGTACACAAATACAACTGAACTTTTTAGATAAAATACGTTATTTTATCTTATCATTTTTATCTTTATCTTTATCATTAAGGAAGGGACTTCCCTGGTAGTCCAGTGGTTAAAAATCCGCCTGCCAATGCAGGGGACACGGGTTCGAGCCCTGGTCCGGGAAGATCCCACATGCCGCGGAGCAACTGAGCCCGTGCACCACAACTACTGAGCCTATGCTCTAGAGCCCGTGAGCCACTACTACTGAGCCCACATGCCACAACTACTGAAGCCCTTGCTCCTAGAGCTCGTGCTGCGCAACAAGAGAAGCCACCGCAATAAGAAGCCCGCGCACCACAACGAAGAGTAGCCCCCGCTCGCCGCAACTAGAGAAAGCCCACACACAGCAGTTAAGATCCAACACAACCATAAATAAATAAATAAATAATAAAACTAAATTAATTATAAAACAAAACATTAGGGAAGTAACAACACATAGCATCTGGTTATATGTTAAGACAATGAGTTCTGAAAAAGTATAATCTCTTGAGTTTTTAATTGAATGTCCTAGAAGCCTTTTTTTTTTTTTTCTAAAAGCCTCTTATATGAAGGTTATTCTAGTTCTACAAGTCAAGAGCAGCACATTTCCCTAGCTAGTTTTAAAGTTATTATTGAAGAATAGTGTTGTCCCTTTTTTTAGTTCAGTGAGAAAGGGCACACTCTCTATTGCAAAACAAAAACAAAAATGTTAGAAACCTTTTTTTTGAGAAATTTACAGCCCAAGATACCATGAAACAGACTTAGCTAGAAGCATTTGCTGTTTAGTCTTGGTAATTTAAGCTCTGAATATAATTTAAGCATAATGTGTTTGTTGAGAAATTGTACCACCTCAGGAGAATTTCACATTTTTAACAAATGTTATTGCTGTTCAGGGCCCTCTTGTATACGTTAGCATTTGACTTATTGTTAAAAATCTGACCCTGATTAGGACCATAAAACCTAAGTTGCTTACTGAGTGTGCCCTTTTATTCCTTTGGAGGAATGATAAAAATACACATGTGGATTTATTTTTCAAAGAGCTGAGCATGAATGTATTTGTCCTTTTTCTTAATATTGACAGAATGCTGTAGTCCAGCAACTTTACTGCAACCTATTATTACCTGAATAAGCCTTATTTGTTATTCATAAGCTTTCCAGTGCTTACTACTTTATCATTTTTTTTAACTTTTCATTGTGTATAATTGCCTCTTAAACATTTTCAAATAAAACTTCTTTACTTATCATTTCTATTCTTTCCAAAATCATTCCCTGTAGTCAAGGTGAATCATTGCTACCCTGCTTTTTACTGTTGTGTGCTAAAGAAGCATATTTTACTGTGGCCTATGGGACTAATGTCATTTACTGCTTTTCTAAGAGAAATATCCAAGACCACTGAAATTAGTCTTAGAAGGATTGCTGGAAGACTACTTTTTGGTATGTACAGAATTTTGCAGTATCTGCTTCTACTTGTGCTTGCTATAGATCACAAAGTGATTAAATGATGGTGTATAGATTCATTTCTGTATTGAGAACCCTACTGTGACACAGACCACTGTTTGACTACATTTCTCTCAAAATAAGGGGCTTCTCATGCAGCAAGTATGATAGAACAGGTTTTAATTTTTCTGCTTATTTTATTACTATGAATATATTGAAACATGAAAGCTCAAAAAATTAGGTGTCTAGTTGCCTTGGTTCTAAGGTACAAAGAACTGAAATTATTAGTATCTACTTTATATAGAGGAAAGAAAATAAAAGGTCTAATCCAATCAAACAATGAGCTATCGTTTGATATTAGCTATTCAAATCTGTCAGAAGATTAGATGTGTGGATGCTGGATGCCAGGGCTGCTGCTCGAACACATTCTTCCCATGGACCATTGTGGCATAGGAGCACCAGAGGAAAACCGACTTCCATCTTGACCAAATTTCCTGGGTTTTTGTGCATCTGCTGCTAGTTATCTTAAACATGTAAAGAATCAGGGAAATGAATCTCCAGGGACCATCAGACCCACCGTAAATACTAGCTGGGTCATCATGAAGGCATTGAAGGACTCTTAGGATGTGGTCTTTTGGCTCACTGTGTCTTGAAAGTTGAATAGTATTCACAAGGCATTGGATTCAAGTAGAAAGTTTGAGGTAGGAGATAGCTGTGCCCCTGGGCCAGACAGCTGGTGTTTGTCAAGTGGAGTAAAACTGAAGTTTTTTTTCACCCAGACACTCCAAGGACAAAGCTAGTGGCAGAAGCTGAGCTCTGCTGAAGTAAAGAGATGAGGCACCCGCTCCTGAGGTCAAGGAAAACTTCCCTGTCTGCACATGCGCAGGAAGGCTCCCTGGGGGGCAAAAAGGGAGGGGGCACCACCCCATAATAAGTGTGGACATACCTCCTACAGGCCTTTGCGGCGAGGTCCATCTTAGCCAAAAGTTGCACACGCCTGTTGGGGAGGGTCCTGGGACTAGTCAGGTGTGAAAAAAGAAAAAGATCAAAAAGGTCATATGTAAACTAAGAGCCAGAAGGACTGTCCTGCCTAAGTGACTTAAATCACCTCCTCACTGCACTCCTCATTCAGGATGCCCACACTCCTCTCTGGGTATGTATTCTGCCTTGCTTCTGTCTTCAATAAACAAACTGTTTGTGTGCTCTCCCACATATTATGCTGTGTCTCTAATAATAAACTTTGTACCTGTTTTTACAGTTTTGGCCTCCTTGAAACATTCTTGCTTTCAAACGGGGTAAGAATCAGGGAACTTGGCTTCTAGCCTCTAGCCGCTGGTGGACTGGCGGCTAGGTTCAATCCCTGGAGAGGGAAATAAGATCCTTCTTCAAGACTACTGTCCCTCTGAGAACAGGTTCATGCAATACACATCCTTAGCAAGAGTTCATGCAGTTGAGGCAAGATTGATTACATATCTCATGAAAGCCACACTCTCAGACTACTGTTGAAATCTCCTCTTACTTCAGGCCAACAAATCAAGAACTGCTTCCTCGGCAGAAACAGAGTCTACTGAGATAAGGCACTAAAAACTCAACCTGGACTGGAGATTCTCCAACTTAATCAGGAAAAGGGAAAGGTGGGGTGGGCTACAAAATACAGAAACAAAAGTCAGCTTGTCACCTAACATTGCAATCAGGCTAGCATTCATTTGCTCATTCATTCATTTCTAGAAAAATATTTGTTTGAGCATCTTGTTACATACCAGGCACTGCTGGGACAGTGGTATGGAGTGATGTCTGCTTTGTCTTTGCAACTCCAGTACTGACTGGTTTTATGTGCTTAACACAGTCCTTGCCTTTTAGTTGCACGGCATGTATTCCAGTGACTGCAATATAAGACAGTCTGTTAAAGAATCATTAAGAATTAGAAGTCACTTTCAAATATTATGCTTCCAATACTTTAAATATTTATTCCTCTTCTCCACCTTTGGCTTTTCTGACTTTCAAACAGAATTTTCTATTTGTCTATTATTCTTCCCATTATACTCGTATTTGAAAATCAAATCTCATATCACAGTGAAAGCCTGGCAATCACAATCAGGCAGTAGCTCAAATTTAGATTTTTGATGTCATCTTCAAATAAGATAATATATAATATAATATCCCAGAAAGAGTGACAGAATTGAAAAAAGAAACTTTCATCAGGCACTGTTAAATGTAAACATCTGAAACATAATTTTGGTCACCCTGCTTGGCATTTCTTAATTTTTAATATGCCAAGGATGTTAGAAAATGGTAATGTTCTGGGTTTCTCTTGACATCTGAGGCGTCTGAATGGATCCCTATGGGTATCTATGGATAATATTTATATCTTATGTTTTCATGTAATTGTGACTGTGTTGGTTTCTATGATCAAATCAATGGCTTATTTATTTCTTACTGATGGTTATTTTGACTAGAGTCTGTTACCAATACAAAAGTAGGTATAAAACTCTACCAGTCTTGAGAATCCTGAAAATAATAAGCAGTACTCGTTGGGCTCAACAGTAACACTATTAATGCATTGGGAGGCCTAATGTGTTCTGTGGAGTTATTAGAAAATTAACCATATTTTTGACCTATTTAGTATCAATTCCAATTATTGGTTCCTCTGTCCATTGGTCAGCAAGCTTCAATATTACTATCTTTCAGTATAGATGGTGGGCTTACACTTATGATTACAGATGAATTTTGTACATATTACAGTTCTTACCTGATGCCCCAGATTGAACAATCTTTTGTCTTAATGGCAACCATGACCAAACCATGAGATCCCCGTTGAACAGTCATAATTTTTCCTAAGAGAATTAGCCTAGTGCCTCAGATTCCTGTACTTGGTAGAATTCTTGAGAGGCTCACTGGCTCCAATCACTTATCTATATTCACTTATCTATATCTAAGTCCATTTATTAGGGTATGTGTGTATATGATACCCTTTTTTAGCAATAGATGTTCTTTGTGGGATGGAGGAAACATGGATGTTTATGGAGCTGCCTCTACAGCACTTTAACTTTTTAAATATCAGTAACAGTAATGTGAGAGCATAATAGTTGGAAATCTCCTGCCCTTGGCAACATTCACAGTCCTTCCATCTGTGTTCATTTTCAAGTATTTAACTCAGAGTATCTGGTTACAAATCTAGTGCTTTGAGACATTCTGGCTCCTTTTGGTAGAAATACTTTATTTTGACCTTTTGGTTTTCTCTCCATCTCTTGTATTTTTTTCTGTAGAGCACACTGGGGTAATTTTTGGAGAGCCCAGCTGATAATTCCTTGGCAAAGAACACCCAGTCTGAATATGCTAAAGATGCTAAAATACAGATTTGCATATTCAAATGACTGTGACTTATGTATGTGACTTATATTCTCGTTATTTTACTCCCCAAACTCTTAATAACGACCTTCAGGGACAAAATCTGTTTCTCTTTTGAACTTTGGAAATAAAAACCAACATTTACATGCAGTTTTTTAAAGGCAACATGTTAGGTGAGCAAATAAAGCAGATTTAGTTGCTCTTAAATCTGTATTGGATTGTTTTAACAACTTTAATGATACTAAGATTACTAAACTGCTGATGACTCTCCATTTATCTTTTGTTCTAAAGAACTTAGGGTGGCACTTGTTTATCTTAAAATACTTTCAAAATAGGAGATGAAATTCACATTGTTGCATGGGCAAGTAAATAATATAAACATCACTAATACAGTAATGTATGATTACTGATGATAAATTGCAATTTTTATAGTTTAGAAAATGATTATCAAACATTAACTTATATTTTGATAATCATCATGATTATTACCATCATCCTCTTCTTCATGATCAATGTCTTCATCAAGGATTCTGGGGACTTCCCTGGTGGTCTAGTGGTTAGTATTCAGTGCTCTCCTCCCAAGGTTCAAGAGATCCCACAAGCCGGGCACAGTGCAGCCAAAAAAAAAAGGATCTGTTTATTGTTTACACAATACAAAGCAATGCATAAAGTTTTGGGGTTTTTTTCTTTCTTTCTTTCTTTTTTTTTTTGGCTGTGCTGTGCAGCATGTGGGATCTTAGCTCCCTGACCAGGGATCAAACCTGTGCCCCCTGCAGTGGAAGCGTGGAGTCTTAACCACTGGACCACCAGGGAAGTCCCAGCACTGCATAAAGAATTGATAGACACAAAATCCACTCTCTGATCTTAAAGGTAATTTACTCCTTTTTTTCCTAGTAAATGTATAGATGACTTGAAAATCTATTATCTCAATTTTTCCATATGATTGCAGTGAAGTCAGCAGGGTGCCATCTCTATTCCACAAAAGGTAAAACTAGGCCTAAGATAAGTAAAAGTAGTCTCATTCTGCTAATAGCCTAGAAAATTCCCTAGCAGATTATTCTCCTTTGGAAAGAAGGATTGGAAGATTTTTAGTAATAGAGAATTTTCTGAAAACCCCTCTAAATAAAGTTCTTTTGTGGACCAATGAGAATACACATATTATCCAAAAAAGATTTCAATCTTTCCTTCAAATTTTAAAACAAAACAAGTGAACAAAACCACCAAAGAATAACCTTGCTTTTCTCTATTATATAGAAAAATGGCACTAAAAAAAGATGCCTGAAATCTCAGTGTTCTCTGCTGATTCCAAAATTAGCTCTAGATTCTGTTTTAGTTTGGGTCATTAGACTATATCTCTGGAAAATAATTTCACTAGAGGTCTTTTTGGATTAAAAATGCATCTTGATGACACTTTTTCATTGCAATGAACAATCCTATTAGCCTGTATGTGATCCTTTCCAGAATGCATGTAATAGAATAAATTGATATTTACAACAGCTTCTGATTAGAGGCAGACACACCCAAAATCTGCTGCTCTTATAGCAAAGATGAATATCGACATTTCACTTCTATGTCTACCAGTGATTCAGAAACATGTGATCATACCTTCAGCCCTCTTGTTTTTCTGGCTATATATTACTGCATTGAGTTGTCAGATTTCATTCCGAGGTTCATTCCGAGGTTCCGAGGTTGGGGCCCTTAATCATCACTGCCCATACTCACACCCTTCCCTTCTCTGTGCTGTCAGAACCAGACTGTTTCTCAGTGTTCTCTTGGTTGGGAGATGATGTTACACTTCACCAAATAACTCACAAATCTGTGCGCATATCTAGGGATCTGACGCCAAACTACTTTGCAAGCATTTGAGGAGCATCAAGATTTGCCCCAACTCTGTCTTCTACCTTAGGTAGAGGGCAGGAGCATGGTGTTTAGTAATCTAAAGGCAGTCTTCCTCACCCAGAACTGTAGCAAGCCTAGGTGTTTTCTGGATAGCCTAATACTTTGACAACCCTTCAAACCAATATGCAATAGATAGTTCTTCAATATTGATTTAAAAGATAGTTTGAGATATGTGTAGGAAACAGATGGAGTTGGAAGACCATGGCTGTTTGCGGTTTTCAGTCTCTATTTCATTTTCCCGAATCGTTCTCCTTTGGTGACAAAAAACAGCCCCCAATCAGAAACACAAGACTTCCTAGTTAACCACACTGATTTTCCTTAGAAGAGACCTTGGAGGTTCCTCTTTTGTGAACACATACCTTGGAGCTTTCACCCCCATCCCTTTGGGACTCACCAAAGTAGTCTTTTCAAATGAGCTTTTCCTCACAAGGAATCTGTTAAAAAATTTTTTCTCCATCTCATTTATATTTCCAGATAATTTTTTATTGCCTGGTGGAGTTTCAAGGTCCTTTATAAATGGTACTCCTGAGGGCTAACCCATAATCCCATTCTGCCCTTACAGCCAATTAATTTCCTTATCGGCCTCAAGCTTCCACAATTTGCAGGAGACAAAGATTATTGGTAAAAATATTTCGGTACAATCCAATCCTTTTCATGTAACAATAAGTGGGGGTCCCAAGAAAAGAAATTGTTTACCCAGGGTCTGCCAGCATTTGTAGTGTCAAAAGTCGATCTTCTGATCCTAGGTTAGTACTTGTTCAGTGACTCTAATTAGATTAAAAAATTATATGACTGAAGGAAATAAAACAAAAAGCTATCACATACCCTTAGAGGTTTAAAACAATCTTATTAAAGCTTATGCAGGATCCCTTTTGATATCTTAACCTGTAACTTAGCTTCTCTAGGATATATTTCGGGGCTTTAAATATACTTTAAAATTTTCCCTTTTCCCCTCTGCCTGGGAACCCCTTACATCCTTCTTCTAGTTAATTTATGATTTCCTGTATGTCATCTCAGGTATCACTTTCTTGAAGAATCTTTGTTTTGACTATATCAAATTTTTTTATACCCTAATAGTTCTTCTGAGTAGCACGCATCTCAACTATAATTACTAGTAATTTATATTTGTTTAACGTTTTGTCTTGTATATGTACTGCAAACTCTGACGAGATCAGATGCCATATCTGTTTTGATTATTTCTTCTATATTTCTTTTGAAGATCATACTAGCTTTGGCCACAGGTTTTGACTTATGACCCAGGCTCCATCAATGAGTCCTCATACCTGTGTAATTGATCTGGGGAATGGCATACAATCAGTGGTGGAATTGTCAAATTGTAGGTGGTGAGGAAGATAACATTTGTCCTCCTGGTTGGTAGGATGTAATCCCAGAATTATCTAATGCCCTGGATCCATCCTCCTAAGAGCAGCTGCCCTGAGTGAGTGAGACCAATGTGCATAAACAGGGAAGAGTGTAAGGAGAATGGAGGCGGGGATGGTGGAGAGGGGAAGGAAGGGAAGAGAAGAGAGGAGAAGAGAAGAGCTGTTGTAGTCGCTGGACCAAGATATCCTCAAGAGGCCTCCATTTCGGCCCCTGTCATAGTACAGTTAAATGAGTCAAAAAAGCAAATTTTAATTTTTTTTGTTTATTTTGCTTAACCTAGTATGAGTTGAGTTTCTTTCTCCTGCAACCCCATCTCTAACTAATAATTCACTGTATGTATAGCTTCTCACAGACACAGTGTCTCACACACACTCAATTCTTAAGAATGAATTCATGTATATTTTTGGATTTGATTATGAAAACTAACCATCAGAAGAAGTGGTTTTAATTCATGTTTTGTGGATCAACTGAGATTTAAATGTGCAAAATATTTGATAATCCTATTGATTAATGACTTATAAGACTTTAGAAGAAACTTATAAAGCAAAGTTACATATAAATACGAAATTAATGGTAACTATCAATGACATTTTGTTTATGAATCCAACAAAAACCTTACATTATGACTTCAAATTATAGAAGTAAAAAACTAAATCAAAATAAGCAGGATACCAAACAAATAAAATCTACCTCAGGAATTCAGACACTTCGCAAACCAGTCTCACAACATGATCCAGTGGCTGATGTGTTAACTCTTAGTGTTTGAGAATAAAGAAATTTATGACTCTTTTTGTCTGAACTTCTGTTTCTTCATCTGCAAAATGGAGATAATAATTATGGCATGGACATTTATCAGACACGGAATGTATGCAAATCTCATTACTATTAGTACCCCTATTCACTTTGGAGGAATACTTGATTGTATGAGCTTTTTAGTAGAAAATCATGTTTATTCCACTATAGAATATGAAGATGCCAGATTCTTCTTTCTTTCCCACCGTATGACTTTGACTTGGCTAACAAAATGCTTTTTCCCTTTTTTCACTGGATCCAAGTATTTGGGAAGTTGTAAAGCATTCATTTAAGGAGCACTAATGGGGTACTAAACAGTCATTGCTTCTAGGAGACTCTTGGGATTCTTATAGCTTATGCCTCTGGAGATAATCTTGCTTTCTTTTCTAACGCAGAATCTGTAGGTCTTACTAATTCTGTTAACTCCCTAATATCTTTTTAATTAATTCCATTCTGCTTGATTTATCCAGAATCTGGTTGTGCAGCGAGAATGCTAAATAATACAAATACCTACTCTGAAAGAGCTTCAGTCAAAATTAAATAAGAAAATTGTGCAAGACACTTAATGGAGAGTTTGGTCCATGGACCTATTGCTATAACCTAGTGAATAGCATGGTTCCTGGCATATAGTAAGACTACTAAATATTTGCTGAATGGATACATAAATTATAGGGAAATTGAGAATGCTAAACTACAGTGCAGCCTCATACAATTTTGCATGCTTTATGAAAAAAAATTCCATGTCTTGTGCTTAATGTGGACACTAAACTGCATCCATTTGTGTTTAAATTGAAATTCTCAGTATCACAGAAATCATTCCTGGAAACAGCTTGGATTCCATGCCCTGAAACTTGCTTATGGCCCTGGGAGTTAGATATGCTAATCCACTTAAAATGGGGGTGGATTTAGCCTTTGTGCTTCAGTTGAAGCTGAACCCAACCCCAACTTAAGTGGATTCGTACGTCCAATTCCCAGGACCGCAGGTAAATTTCAAGGCATGGGAACCACGAAGGGCCAATTAGTTATGAGTAGACATTTAATGAGGGCTTCTTAGAAAGAAGCTTCCTTGCACGCTATGAGAGCTATGAGAAATAATGCACTCTAGACTTGCAAGAAGAGAACACAGAAATCTGAAGCAGCTGGGGGCCATTTTGTTACATCATTAAGAGGAAACAGCTACTGCAAAGGGTGAAGCAAATATATAGAAATAAATTACGTTTTTGTAATCCTGTTGGCCAGCTTGATTCTGATGAACTTTTAGTTCTTACAATTACTTGTATCATTAACTACCTTTTTGTCTAATCCTATTTGAACAAGACATTCTTTCATTTATTACCAGTAGGTACCTAATGACTCATCTACTTTGCCTGAACTCAGATTAAATTGAGTCCTTTGTCAGATACTATCTGGTCTAAACCTATAATAATCACCAAGTGTTTCTTTTCTACCACGTAATATTTTACCTTTTAAATCATCCAGGTGTCTCTGTGGTTGCCAATAAAGGATGCCCTTGGGGTATAAGTGTTAGAATTTTTTCACTTCCAAGTGACAGAAAATAAAGTCAAATTAACTTTAACAAAAAAAGGGAAATTTATTGCTCATATCACTGAAAATTTTAGAAAAAAGTTTCATCTGGGGATTCAAGTCCTACTGACAAGTCATACTCTACCTCCATCCATTGGCTCTGTACTCCATTAGTTTAATTCTCAGTCTCCATCAAGTGGCCAGTTGACCATCAGCAGTTCCATCCCTACATCATTCTGCTTCCAAGGTGAGTAGGAACAAAAACAAGTTTCTATTTGACTAATTTGGAAAAGTAAGTCTTATGCCTGATCTCTTTGACCAGAATTGGGTCACCTCCTTCTATGAAATGATTGCTGTGGTAAAGAGTCTATGATGTGGCAGGCTGAAGCCACATGTGCACTCAGAAGGTGAGAGAGATGGAGGTAATTCTGCCTGAAAATCTTGCACTGAGACTGAGAAAAAGGGGGATTCATCGTAGGACAACTGGGGACCTTGGTAATAGGCAAAGTGGGGATGGATGAGAAATGGCAGACAACACTGAATAAGCAAAAGCCAAATTCTAAGCACTTTATAGTTACTCAGTTGCCCTTTTGTTTCCACGAGGGCTTGGGTGTTGGTGTTGGTTCCAGGACCCCCTGCGGAGATCAAGATCCGAGGATGCTCAAGTCCCTTAGAGTTGGCCCTCAGGCACCTTGTATCCAAGGGTTCTGCATCTGTGGATTCAACCAACCACATGGGTACTGGGGTGACCTATATTTTGAACTATAGCCCATATACTTAACACAATTTTAGAATTAGACAAGACCTTAGAGTTTTGGCCTTCTCGGAAGTGGAAGGTATTTTTCAAGGCTCATATAACCAGCTGGTAACAGAGCCAAGTTTAGAACTCAGGACCCCTCACTCTCAAGAAAGTTCATTTGTTGGTATGCCTCTAGAATTATACAAAGAGCATGAACTGTAAAGCTAGACAAATCTGAGTCTCAGTTTCTCCTTCTGTTAAATGGAAATAAGCTTATTTAGGGGATTAAATTAGATATTAATTGCCTTTGAAGCACCAAGTACAGAGTCTGGGAGAAAGGAAATCCTATTATGACTCTCATTGTATTTTGTTCTTTAACCAAGTTATTTTTTTTTTCCATGCCCAAAAGATCATGTGCCTAAGTGGTACTATTCTCATTTTGTGGAAGACAGAGCTATCTTTTCTACACATTCAGCCCTAATGTCTTCAATACATTCACAGAAATCTTTCAAGGAATTTGTTTCTAGAACACACATTGCCCCTAAGTCCAGGGGCAAGTTTTACCCAAAAGGCCAACAGGTCTCAAAAATAAGAAATAGCTAGTTTAAATATTCAAGGATACTGGACTGTTGCCCTGGGTCCACATTTAAACATGAATTACCTTTGTCATGTTACTCAACTTCCCTGACTTTTGTACCTTTGTCTGCACAATGAGAATGACTTTCCACTATTCTACACAGAGTTATTGGGATATTTAAGTACGACACCATAGGTGAAAGCATTTAATAAACTGTAAAGCACTATAAAACTTTAAGATACACCATACTATATTTTATGCATGTTAGTAAAGCTGATAGATAATATAGTCTCCCTTGCATTGCTATGCATTTACCACTGATCTGTACTTACAGGCCAACTATTGAGTAGGTTGAACAAGATGAAATTACCATTTTTACTCTCTATCAAGGATTTAATTAATGCAAGTTATAAGTATTTTTTACTGTTTATCTCTTTTGTGGAGGACAAAGTCACTTCTTCCCTCTTTCCTACATGTATGGATGAATTGTGGAAAGGAAATAGGGACTCTCTGGTTCCTTTCCTTTTGTTACTTCTTTATCTTTCCTCCCTCTTTTTAAATTTGTTTTTAACAGTTGAAATAATTTCCTTTTATCACTGGTTCACAACCTTGGTTAAAATTTGAAAGACTTGGGAGTTTTAAAAAATCCTAATGCCCAGCCTATCCCTCAAATCAATGACATGGGTATGTCTGTGGTTGGGACCCAGATATCAGTATTTCTTAAGCTCTCATGTAATTTTAGTTCCTTCCAAGCTTGAGAATCATTGCTCCAGGCACCACACATAGGCAGCGAACTCCCAACTTCCTTCTTATTGCAAGATGGCCCAGTACATGGACTTAACTAAGAAATGGTCACAGGAGTAAAATGTTCTTTTCCAGGAGGATCTGAGGTTTAATTCTGACAAAAAAAAAAAAAAAAATCAAAGATTGAAACCAATTTTATTTTCTATGACAAGGTCTTATTTTCAATTTTCTAATGTTTGTAGTGAGAAATAAAAGGAATAGCAAATTTCCAATGATATCTTCTGTGTACTCTGTAGAAACTATTATCACTTTCCTGAAAATCATATTTTCACCTCCAAAGGTGTATTTCCATGGTTTGTTTGGTAGCATAATGGTTCCAGTGTGCGAGTCACACTTTCAAAATAAGCCATGCCACACTTTGCTCACATGCCTTTCCCTCCTAAAAGTTTTCACCTGCAATTGCGTCTTTTAAAGGCATGTTTGCTACCTTTTATGGTGTGAAATATAAATGCCAAGGAAAAAACAGCTAGGAAGGGAAAATCAGGCCTGAAAGCTTATAAGTAAGACCACAGAAATCCCCAATAAAAGGCTTGGTCCTATATTCTCTTTTGCTTTATAATTCAACTCAAAGAGCAGTCAACAAGCCACCATACCAGAAGACCAAAATGAGAAATTTTGAGGGCCACCGCCCAGAGACAATCTATTTAGATTGAGGAAAAGAAGTGTATTGCAACAGGTTTATGTGACTGAGATACACAGTAGGAGCTTCCTGAGATCACAAAGCTTGAAATTTCAAATTCCCAAACCTTTCTGTCTAGTGGCCTGCATGGAGAAAGGATTGTATCTGCCTGTGGTTTCTGATTTACGTGCACAGTTAGAACATCAAGTATGTCATCTTACAGGGTTTAAGGTTTGTTCATACTCATTTTCAGTGCCCAGAATTATGTTTTTCTTTGGTGAGTAGAAGAAAAGTAAAAAAAAAAAAAAGAAAATTATCAAAGAGAGGTTTTGGAAGATTATTTTATTTATGAAAAACAACTATAGTTGAAGCTATTATTTTTTTAACTTATTTAAAAATGTTAAACTTATTTAGTTCAAAATTCACCAGATGGTACCCACCCCCTGATTTGAAAAAACAAAAGGAAAGAAAAAAAAAGAAAAAAAATCTCTAATCAAATAGAGTGCTTAAAATTAAAAGCAAAGAAAAAAATTAGAATATACTTGGAGGACAAGGAAAGAGAATGGTGACTGGAAGCCAACTCTGAGCTTTTCTTCACAAAACTCAATTCTAAGCCTCTGGACAGGGAAAACGATAGGATATCCATTTCATATGCTTGATTAAAAAAAAAAAAAGCATCTTGTGATTTTATCCCCATCCAGTGTCAATAAATAATGTTGACTTAACAAGCTAATGCTGTGGAAACGATGCACATTTAGCACATTGGACAACATCAGTAAGGGGGTTAAATATCTGAGGGATATTTGTTAGAGGTTGGCTCTAAGAGGCATTTTGCAGAGCAGTGGAGACTGTTGTACACTGGAAAGCCAATACTCATCTGAAGTGGACAGCTGGTATAGAAAGCCAGCTGACTGTGGCCATATGAAAATGGGAAGGAAGGCTTTCTAGATCTTCTTGGGTTTTTTTTTTGGTTCTTTGCTTTTCAAGAGAAGCCAGAAATCTGGAATTTTATGTGAAAAACTTCACACTATAATTACTTGGCATAACTGATTATACAATATTGGGAGTTAATTGAATTTTTAAAAATGTGGGATGCATAGTATATAATTAAGGATTGAATATGGTCTATGGGTCACTACTTTATTGACATCTGATTTCTTTGTATTTTAATCACTCAACTGTGTAATTTATTCTTCCAGCTCTCATCAATTTCTCTTGAACTGATTCTCAATTCTACTTTGACATGTATCCAAAGTTGTTGTATGGGAATTACTTATGATTTAAATTAAGTTTATAGAATTTAGTGAACTTTTCCTCATCTGTATAATGGGAATGTTAATAGGATAAAGGTTATTTTGGGCCTTAAATGAGTTAATGTACACCAACCCCCATACCTTTGTAAGTGATAAGTGCCTTTACTATAAGTCTATATTGAAATACCCAATGCATATATACAATGATTTTTCCATAGAGGATGCTTTTAAAATATGAATTGATTGATTGATTGATTGGTAGATTTGTACGTTTATGGCCAAAAAAATACCCACTAAAGAACTTTTCTCAGCCTATTCCACTTGTATATGACCTAACATTAGAAGGATGTGATTGAAAACAGTAAGATTTTAGTTTTAGTTTCTGATAGCATGTGAAAGGTTAATTCATGAAATAATTATAGTATAAACATTTTCACAATAAATAAAATATGTCTAAATAGCTTCATAAATATTTAAACAGTTAATCCACAAAATCCCACCTGTGATCTCCAGGCAGCATAATTTGAAAGCAGGAGCATTTTCTTAGTATCATGTACACCATTAGCACACATATTTACACAAATGCAATGCCCTTCTCAAGCCACCTAAGCCGCTTTCCATTCACTGGGAATATAGCTGGTTCTTGTCTGGATCTGTAGCTCAAACGACTAAAGAAATGACAAAGCCGGGAAGGTAGCTTTTTGCAGGGTAATAAAAATGATAAGTAGAAGTTCTTCTTTTCTCAATGACACAGTAAATTTAGATATTAAGAAAATCACCTCCCCTTTGCAGATTATTTTTGTCAACTTTAAAGTAAATGGATTGACTCAATGATCTCTCTCTTCTAGTCTGAAAAACCTGTGATTATAGTAGTAATAACAGATCCATATAATTGTAATTATAAAAACAACACATTTTTCCCCCCCTTTTCAGGTCCATTGGGGGGAAAAAAAGGTGTAGTTACCATGCAGAAATACATGCTCCTTTCCTTCAAGGAGCTTAACATTTAAGAGGGAATGTCTACATATGGGAAAAATCATACAAGAAGGAAACACAGTCTGGGGAAAATAACAGAATGTAAAACATTTTTCTATTTTTCCTGAAAAGACTTCGTATCGAAGCTAAAATTTGAAGGCGAAAAGAAAAACTTTATGGAATAGGTTCATTTAGGAAAAAAAAAAGAAAAAAAACTTGAAAAAGGGAAGTAACAGATTGAGTGGCTAGAGGCTCTGAAGAAGGAGCAAACAATTTAAAGATTAGTGTATGATTTTAGGAAAGAGTAGCAAGCAGAGAAGAATAAGAAGTGAGAAAACTCTGCTTACACAATTTTTTACATTCAGAGATGGACAAGGCAAAATATAGTGAGGATACACTGAATTCTTCAGAACAGTTTGAGTCCACAGTCCAGTGACTACTTCATTTTTCACCGTCAGGAAAGAGTTGATTTCTCTGTGTCCTTTTCTACAGAAATCAGGTGAGGAGTGTTAGCCTATTTTCACGGGCTAGGAAAACATTAAAATATGGCAGGGTTTAGTATTAAATTACTCATGTGAAAGCCAATTGTCCTAAAAAGTAATGCTATAAAAAAGTTCAGGTCCTACAGAAATTGCTCCAAGCTCAACAGAAATATTTTGAAGTCCTGGTAGTATTTTTCTAATATATCAGGACAGTGGGAATGACATTCTTTGATCATCAAAGAATGATGGGAAGGACATGGATTTGCTCTACTGAGTTTCTCTACCTCATCATATGCACATTATATTTGGAAGACACTGAAATTTAATTTATAAACTTTATACACTTTCATAAATGTTGCATGTAATATAAACATGCAGATGCATCTATGCATGTACCTTATGAATGTAAATTGGCTTCAGGTTCATGAGCTCAAAGTTGTTCTAGATAGTTACTAGAAATACAAAGAAAAATAGAAACACACTAGTAGGAGATGACTAACTTACTCAGCTCATGACACATCAAGTAGACAAACTTGACCTAAGAAACACAACTAACAAGGCTGATCTAACAATATTTGGATGAGCTTCAGTTTGCTACAAAGGGAAACACATATCTTCTTTTTAACAGCACATGAAGCATTCATAAAAAGTAGCCAAGTACTGGACTATAAAGTAAATTTTGATAAATTTATAAAAGTAGAATTAATACAGACACTATTTCCTGATCATGGTGCAAGAAAAGTATGAATAAATAAAAAAATTTGTACAAAAAATTCTTTCACTTGGGAATATAAACACTCTATTTTGACCAACTCTCAGTTCAAAGAGGAAAAAACAGAACTGAAGAATATTTACAAAAAAATGAAAATAGACATAATACCTATAAGAACCTAAGGGACACAAAAGGGAAACTTATAGTTGTGAAACTTATATTGATTTTTTTAAAAAGAAAAAAATGAGGAAAAATAAATTAAGCATCAGATACAAAAAAATAACATAAACTGAAGGAATGAATAAGTATGAAATTTATAATAATTCAAGAATAAATTTTTGTGAAAACTTCCAAACAATAGAAGTAATGTGCTCGTTAAAAGATTATGGTAGGGAGACAAATAAATGAATAAACTAATAAATAGTCTAATCAAGAAAAAGGAAAAGGAGGACTAACATCAGCAAGATGGTAGCCTAGGAGGTACCAATGCTTGTCACCTTACAAAAACAATGATTAAACAACTAACCGCCAACAAAAATGGCTTGAGGAGAGTTCTAGAGTACACTAGAGAAACCAGAGTAACCAACGGGAATGCAAAAATGGAGGATGGCATATAGAAAAGTGTAGGAAGAATTTAAATTACATCACTACATCTCCCCGTCCAGCACAGCTTAGTGCCAAGAGGAATCCCTTCAGCTGCAACCTCCCCGCTGTGGGGTAAAACAAGAGCAGCTTTTGCCAGTGATGTAGACACTCACAGCTTTTGACAATAATGACCCTTGCAGTCTTCATTAACACTAAGTCCAGTTGACAGAGCTGTCCAGAGTTCACACTGCTGCATCCCACTGGAGAAGGAGCCACCACTGCCTCCCTATTCCAGGCTGCAGATGCCACTCCTCTGTGACCCCAGGCCTAGTGCCACTGTGCACACACCATGCACCTCAGTGCTGCTATAGCTCTGTGCACACCCATGACACAGACACTGGTGCTGCCACTGTCCTGAGCATTCTCACACCCAGTTCCAGCTCTGCCCCTGCTCCATCTGAGCCTGTGTTCCAGTTCCTAATGCTGTTGCTGCTGCATGCATACTCACATCCTGGATCCTGGAGCTGCCAAAGGCATGCCCTTGTCCTGGTCCTCAACGCCACTGCTCCACGCGTGCCTCTGCCTTGGACACTAGCACCTCTGCCATTTGTACACTCAAGCCCTGGCCTCCAGCACCAAAAGGCTTCCCCTCAGCCATGATTTTCCCGTGTGTGTGCAAAGAAGAGCAGGAACAGCCTTTGCCACTGAGGGCCCCAGCAGCCTTTGCTGCTGCCGTGCACATCTGTAGCCTTGGCCACCAAGGATCCCTACATCCTTCCCCAAAGGCTGACCTCAGCTAATGGGGCTACCCAGAGTCTACACTGCTGTACCCTTCCATCACCCAGAGCTGAAAACACTGCACCCCAACCAGCAGGCTGTCATACCCACCTGTAAGTGAAGATTGTTCCCTACCAAAGCCCATCCATAAAGTCTGAAAGAGGTGACTGAGGAAGAGGAAGGTAACTGAAAGAGGAAGACTGAGGTCTTCATATGCACAGACATCAATACAAGGATACGAGAAACATGAAAAATTAAGGACACATGATATTCAAAGGAAAACAATAATTTTCTAATAACTGACCCCAAAGAAATGGAGATTTATCAACTGCCTGACAAAAAGTTTATAATTGGTACTACAGAAAAGACACCGAAAGAAATGTATTTAAAAGGCAGATCAATACTTAATTGGTTTTTTTAGGGATAAAAAGTAAAGTATCATTGAAATTTTATATTGAAAAATAAAACTAAAATTTATGAAAAAATGAATTTATCTCATTTAATAAAGTGTAGGTTCTAATTTCAATTATATATTAATTTTTTAGCGAGGACAAAAAAAATGCATCAAATGCTGATTTTTTTCTCATATAAAATTTCCAACAACAATAGCGATAACACTGTATACCATTCTTTACTTCTTAGTTAACTATTCCGGGAAAATCATAATGAGGGTCGTTTTTGAAGAATAATTTGGAGGTGTCTCAAGTTTTCAGAAATTTCTTCAAGGGTTCCTCATAGCCCTTTGAGTCACAAAGCATTCTTACTTGAATTGTCTATTGTCTCTCTGTCCGCATTGATTTTTCTCTTCAATTTTAACTGGTCTATCTCTGTCATATCATCAATGGCTTTGCCTGGAGTTGCCGAGTTCTCCATAATTATCTTCAAGGACTTCTTGATACCTTGAATCTTGTACAAGATTTGCAATTGTTTACTGCATGTTAATAGTCTGGCCTACGAATACACTGATGATAGTCACAGATACACAGAATAAGTTGAGAAGAATGTTTGAGTGGAGGTTAATTTTCCAAATGGTCAATTCATTAGTGAATACTGTGCAGTGATCACTTCTCTCTTACATGGTAGCTACAGGCTTGGGCTCAAATAAATGTTCTGATAATGAAGACTCAGAAACAATTTAGTAACCTGGGAATAATCTTTTTACTGGAAATTTCTAGAGAATAAGTGTGATTCTTTTACACATTGACAATGGATTTTATATAAAATTGCTCAGGCCCAGAGAAATTTACAACTCTTTATTTCCCCTTAATTTGATTACATCAGGGTAAAAGCCTCCCTTATTTCTTCTTCCAGTGATAGGAAAAAACTACCTACTAAATCCAAGAGTAAAAATGTTATGTAGGCTCTCACAATGATTTTCTCCACTGAGGATCCCTTTTCATAAACAGACTGAAATTATTTATCTATGATACCTCAAATTTCACTAATAACATGGCTCTTAAATAAAAATGAAATAGAGACATATTTTATCATTGCAATACTCACCTTCCAAAGTAACAAGCTAACCATTATCTAAATGGTTTTATTTTCTAAATCACCATTTATTTTTATTTTCTGAAAATGATGTGAACAAATGTTATTTTAAAATAGACTCCTAGAAACACAAATACCATATGATATCACTTATATGTGGAATATAAAATATGACACAAACGAACTTATCTAAGAAACAGAAACAGGCCCACAGACATGGAGAACAGACTTGTGGCTGCCAAGGGGGAGGGGAGAGTGGGGGAAGGATGGATTGGGAGTTTGGGATTAGCAGATGCAAACCAGTAGATATATAGAATGTATAAACAACAAGGTCCTACTGTATAGCACAGGGAAGTATATTCAATATCCTGTAATAAATCATAATGTAAAAGAATATGAAAAAGGTTGTGTGTATATATATATATATATATATATATATATATATATAAAACTGAATCACTTTGCTGTATAGCAAAAATTAACACAACATTGTAAATCAACTATACCTTAATAACAAAAATTAATTAAACAAATTTTTTAAATAAAATGAAAATCTGATCCGTCCCCTACTCCGTGGCTTCCCTGTGCTCTCAGAAGGTCCGAGCCCCCCGCTGCCTCACCAGGGCTTCAGGCAGCACCTCCAACGCGCCATCATCCCCGTCACCCAAGACTGGTCTTTCTGTCTGGACCATTCTTTGCCCAAGCCACGCCTTCACCCTGCTTTCCAAGTGTTCACCTGAACAGGTGTGCCAGCACCTGCTCGACCTCGGACGTCACCTGGCATCACATCCTCATCAGATACTCCCCTGCCCTTTGCTGACGCCCCGTAGAGCCATCCCTCCTATCCCCACCCATATAGCACCTGGCATAGTCCCCCGTGCACGCTACCGTATTTGTGTATCCGTCGGACCTACACCTGTCTCCTCCATGGGACTGTACGCCTCGCGTGGGTAGGGACAAACACATCATGGGCACACATCACATGTCTGTTGGATGAATGAACGGACGGATGGGCAGAAGGACAGAGGCAGGTGTGTTTTTGCAGAAGCAGAAACGGAGGGCTGGGGAGATCGAAGGCTTGTCCCTAATGCAGCGCATCAGAGGCCACAAATCAGAACCCCAGTCTCAGCTTCTTATCCTGCTCTTCTTCATGCCGCGGCTCTGTGCAGAAACCTACGAAACATTCAGGCACATCAGCCAGGAACCTATTCCAGATTGGCCCCAGGCCAGTGCTGGGAAGGTTCCTCCTTCCTCGGAGCCCCAAATCTGAGCCTGATTCAAAAAATATAAAAAAGGGTGTGTGTATATATATATATATATATATATATATATATATATAAAACTGAATCACTTTGCTGTATAGCAAAAATTAACACAAGATTGTAAATCAACTACACTTCAATAAAATAAGTTTTTAAAAAAGACTCACAACAGCTACTCCATGATGCTTAGACACTAAAAAAGAAAAAAACAAAACTCCTAACCTGTTAACATTTAATTGGAATCATGCTTGGAGATTTTAAAGGCCCCTGGATTTGCAAGCATTGGGCTTTGAAAAAAAGAGTAAAAAGATACTTTTCAGAATTCCAAAATATAAGCTTTAAAAATAACATGGGAAGATTGTAAGAGTCAGCAAAGAATCTAAACTATAAGCTACAGAACAAGGAAAATGTATGGTGTGATCACGTTCTTCCTGCCCAATGTAAGTAAGATTTATGACTATCTAGAAGCAATGGGATTTAGAGTGGGATGAGATAAGAGTGTAGACGCTAATGGATGCCTAAGAAGGGGATTCTTATTCTAACTTTTCCACAAGTTTGTGTGTGGGACATTCCAGAGCAGAAAAGCTTATATCATGGAAGACAGACAACCTCTTACCGATGCCTGCATTCAGAAGACACTGAAGCACGAGGACATCCGAGTAGTAGTAGAATAGCAATGACTGTAAGAGATTTCTAGACCCAAGAGCAGTTTAAATGTCTCAGTCAGGTGTGGAGAAGGCAGCTAGCAGTCCCTGAACTAAAGGATCAGTATAGAAATGGACAAAAAGAAGCCTCAAGTTCAGACCAGACGTATAGAGGCATGGGCTTTGCTGATAGAAAGCAGGAAAGACAGGGGCTGGCCCTCTAAGACCAGGTGTTGACTCACACCTCGACAGAGGCAACGAGTAACAAAGGCAGCACATAGAGCAAAAGCCAGGATGGTGTAATATGCCCCTGCTCTACACGTAGGACTCACACTATCATGGAAGAGTGGGCAAGAGGAGGTGAAGGGGGAGAATCTTATATTTAATTGAGTATTTACCCAAAAGTGACTGAGTTTTAAATAAACAATGATTGAAACACTTTGAATTAAATTAACAAGTGTAATTATTTTCAGTAATTCACTGAAATGGGAAATCATGAGCTACGTTGAGTTCAGTTACTGAAAAAATAAAATTACTTATTTTCTGACCAATGTTGTCCATATAAATTTCAACATCACCACATGTTGACTTGACCCAGCAAATCTCCATCTAGGAATTTGTCCAAGAGAAACATATGCTCACACAAATAAGCAAAGATTTGTGTGTAAGAATTTTAATTATAGCTTTTAATTTTATGGTAAAAAGCTGGAAGAAATCCAAATAGCCAGGTTACAGGGACTTGTGAAAATGAACTGTGGTATATCCACTGTACATATAATAGTATTCAGCTGTCAAAAATAGATGCTCAGGAATTAGCATTTTGAGGAACTTTATTGAAATTTAACTGAGGTGATTTGGCAAGTTACAAAAAATGTAAACCTTTGGTATTTATTATGAGTGAATTGTATTTATTATAAGGTGAATTGTTGACTACCATATAATGGAATAGATAGTTACAAGTAGACTTTTTTTCCCCACATCTTTATTGGAGTATAATTGCTTTATAATGTTGTGTTAGTTTCTGCTGTACAACTAAGTGAATCAGCTATATGTATACATATATCCCCATATCCCCTCCCTCTTGAGCCTCCCTCCCACCCTCGCTATCCCACCCTTTAGAATCCTTTGTTTAAAGAAAGCTGCTTTCACATATGTACTGCATTAGAGAGTCTTTATTTTAAATGTACCAACCTATTTGAAATAGTTACTTCCGCTTGAAAACTTTGTGATCAGAGGACATAACCTTAGCTACTCATTGCATCATTATTTTGAACATGAGAGAACAGTATTAAGATGTTCTTACTTCATAGGATTGCTGTGAGATATCAGTAGGCTTTATTTAACTGAATTACAAGTAAATCCGCTAATGCTTGGGGAATAAGGGGTTCTGTTTAATTAAATATTTCATTTTACTCAGAGTTATCAAATAAGCCATACATGGTTTCAACTTTAAGGTATCTGAAAAATGTTTTTTAAAAAAGGTAGTAAGAACAAAAACTGGAATAGAACATACCTTAATTTTTATTTATTTTTAGAACCTTATAGTGTTTCAGAGTCAGGGGAAAAAACTGTTAGATACCAACCAGAGAGGTATGGCACACAGACTGAAAACCATTTAGCCTTCTTGAATTTACCTAGTGTATTACTCTGCTAGGGCTACGATAACAGAATACCATAGAATACCATAGGCTTAAATAATAGGGATTTCTCACAGTTTTGCAGACTAGGAAGTCCAAGATCAAGACACAGGCCAATTTGTCTCCCTGGTGAGAGCTTTTTTCCTGGCGTGCATGTAACTGTCTTCTCACTGTGTCTTCACAGGGCCATCGGGGGAGGGAAGGGAGCATGTTCTGGTCTCTGTTCTTCTTATAAGGACGATAATCTCATTATGGTGGTCCCATCCTCATAACCTCATCTAAACTTAATTACTTTCCAAAGGCGCTACTTCCAAGTACCATCACATTGGGGGTTAGGCCTTCAAACTATGAAATTTGGGAGGGACACAATTCAGTCCATTGGACCCACTTTACAAAGGGGAGAACATCAGCCCAGAGAGGGAAGAAATTTACTAGCCTGGAATTGGTGAAGCTCAGCTGAGCCCCAAGGCTCCTGATTCCTGGTCAGTAAATTCTCTAGTACTTTATCATACACTCTTGTAGGACACATTTCCCTTTCTTGTTTACTATAGTTATTTGCCCATAAGTCACATTGATACTACCAAATTGTAAATTCCCTGAACAGTGAATCCATATCTACAGCATCTGTTGATTTGATGTCCATATATTATTTGATTTTTCATAAAAATTAAGTGTAGATTCTGGAGGGCTGTTGTATTTCTGAATTTTCTAGTTGTTGTGAATTCAAATATATTGAGATTTACTGCACTATTTCCATTATATATTTTATCCTTATTACTTTTGTAATATTGAAATTTTATATAGTCTTACATTAAATTTTGAGCAATAGCATTTATTATACATTATATATGTCTATTCTCCATGTTGCTAATCACTAGTATTATAACTATGAAATGGAACTTTTCCTTATGTGGTTTTGGTTATATTATTTTTCATTAAAATTTAGCCTATATAGAAGGTGTATGGAACATGACAGTGCTGTACACTGTGTCTCTTTGGTTTACTCCTTGGACATACGCTTTACATACAAAAGTTATTTCAGTTCACCATATGTGATCCATATTTAAATGCAGAAATGGAGCCTCACAGGAGATGTATCAAAATAGCACATGCAAACATTTACTATTTGTGCTAGTAAATGGATCTTTAGCAGAAAACTCAACAACTACTCTATGCAGCAGCTGTTATTCAGGGGACCAAAAATAACGTCCTGGAACAATGCAAGCTACAGTTTCAGCATATTTGAACCCCGTCCACTTTCCAAAATCTATTCAGATGCCTAAAAGCCTCTTCATTTGCAATTAACCATTGTAATTGTTCTGACCCAGATATGCTAGGTAGGGAGAAGCACTCCAGGAAAAGATTTCCTGAGCTATCAGGTAATGGCCAGTGGGGGAAAAAACAATAAACAAATTGTCTATTCCCCAGGATAAGTTTTGGAACTCAAAACAAAATATTTTTTTAATAATCACTGGATGGTCAATAGGGCTGAAACAATACCTTGTACAATTTAAGAATATCAACCAGTTTGTCAATCAGATGTCTCTCTGAAATACCACAAAACGGCTTTCTTTATTTTTTAAGGCACATCTGCTTTCATTTGTGAGTATACCAGTATTTTATATATATATATATATACACATATATATATGTGTATATATATATTTATTTATCTATCTATTTAACATCTTTATTGGAGTATAATTGCTTTAAAATATTGTTAGTTTCTGCTGTATAACAAAATGAATCAGCTGTATGTATACTTATATCCCCACATCCCCTCCCTCTTGCATCTCCCTCCCACACCCCCTATCCTATCCCTCTAGGTGGTCATAAAGCACCAAGCTGATCTCCCTGTGCTATGAGGGTGCTTCCCACTAGCTATCGGTTTTACATTTGGTTGTGTATATATGTCAATGCTACTCTGTCACTTTGTCCCAGCTTACCATTCTCACTCGTATCCTCAAGTCCATTCTCTATGTCTGCGTCTTTATTCCTGCGCTTCCCCTAGGTTTGTCAGAACCTTTTTTTGTTTTAGATTCCATATATATGTGTTAGCATACGGTATTTGTTTTTCTCTTTCTGACTTACTTCACTCTGTATGACAAACTCTAGGTCCATCCACCTCACTACAAATAACTCAATTTCATTTCTTTTTATGGCTGAGTAATATTCCATTGTATATATGTGCCACATCTTCTTTGTCCATTCATCTGTCGATGGACACTTATGATGTTTCCATGTCTTGGCTATTGTAAATAGAGCTAAAATGAACACTGTAGACTCTTTCTGAATTATGGTTTTCTCAGGGTATATGCCCAGTAGTGGGATTGCTGGGTCACATGGTAGTTCTATTTTAGTTTTTAAAGGAATCTCCTAACTGTTCTCCATAGTGGCTGTATCAATTTACATTCCCACCAACAGGGCAAGAGGGTTCCCTTTTCTCCACACCCTCTCCAGCATTTATTGTTTGCAGATTTTTTGATGATGGCCATTCTGACCATTGTGAGGTGATACCTCATTGTAGTTTTGATCTGCATTTCTCTAATGATTACTGATGTTGAGCATCCCTTCATGTGTTTGTTGGTAAGCTGTATATCTTCTTTGGAGAAATGTCTATTTAGATCTTCTGCCCATTTTTTTGATAGGGTTGTTTGTTTTTTTGATATTGAGCTGCATGAGCTCCTTGTATATTTTGGAAATTAAATTTTTGTCAGTTGCTTTGTTTGCAAATATTTTCTCCCATTCTAAGGGTTTTCTTTTCATCTTGTTTTGCTGTGCAAAATCTTTTAAGTTTCATTAGGTCCCATTTGTTTATTTTTGGTTTTATTCCATTTCTCTAGGAGGTGGGTCTAAAAGGATCTTGCTGTGATTTAACCCATGGAGTGTTCTGCCTACATTTTTCTCTAAGAGTTTTATAGTGTCTGGCCTTACATTGGGGTCTTTAATCCATTTTGAGTTTATTTTCGTGTATGGTGTTAGGAAGTGTTCTAATTTCATTCTTTTACGTGTAGCTGTCCAGTTTTCCCAGCACCTCTTATTTAAGAGACTGGCTTTTCTCCATCGTATATTCTTGCCTCCTTTATCAAAGATAAGGTGATCATATATATGTGGGTTTATCTCTGGGTTATCTATCCTGTTCCATTGATCTATATTTCTGTTTTTGCGCCAGCACCATACTGTCTTAATTACTGTAGCTTTGTAATATAGCCTGAAGTCAGGGAGCCTGATTCCTCCAGCTCCGTTTTTCTTTCTCAGTATTGCTTTGGCTATTCGGGGTCTTTTGTGTTTCCATACAAATTGTGGAATTTTTTGTTCTAGTTCTATGAAAAATGCCATTGGTAGTTTGATAGGGATTGCACTGAATCTGTAGATTGCTTTGGGTAGTAGAGTCATTTTCACAATGTTGATACTTCCAATCCAAGAACATGGTATATCTCTCCATCTGTTTGTATCATCTTTAGTGTCTTTCATCAGTACTTATACTTTTCTGCATACAGGTCTTCTGTCTCCTTAGGTAGGTTTATTCCTAGGTATTTTATTCTTTTTGTTGCAAGGGTAAATAGGAGTGTTTCCTTAATTTCTTTTTTCAGATTTTTCATCATTAGTGTAGAGGAATGCAAGAGATATCTGTGCATTAATTTTGTATCCTGCTACTTTACCAATTCTTTCATTAGCTCTAGTAGTTTTCTGGTAGCATCTTTAGGATTCTCTATGTATAGTATCATTCCAGTTGCAAACAAGCTTTACTTCTTCTTTTCCAATTTGGAATCTTTTTATTTCTTTTTCTTCTCTGTGGCTAAAACTTCCAAAACTGTGTTGAATAATAGTGGTGAGAGTGGACAGCTTTGTCTTGTTCCTGATCTTAGAGGAAATGGTTTCAGTTTTTCACCATTGAGAATGATGTTGGCTGCTGGTTTATCATATATGGCCTTCATTATGTGGAGGTAAGTTCCCTCTATGCCTACTTGCTGGAGAGTTATCATCATAAATGGGGGTTGAATTTTGTCGAAAGCTTTTTCTGCATCTACTGAGATGATCACATGGTTTTTCTTCTGCAATTTGTTACTATGGTGTATCACATTGATTGATTTGCCTATATTGAAGAATCCTTGCATTCCTGGGATAAACCCCACTTGATCATGGTGTATGATCCTTTTAATGTGCTGTTGGATTCTGTTTGCTAGTATTTTGTTGAGGATTTTTGCATCTATGTTCATCAGTGATATTGGTCTGTAGTTTTCTTTTCTTGTGACATCTTTGTCTGGTTTTGGCATCAGGGTGATGGTGGCCTCGTAGAATGAGTTTGGGAGTGTTCCTCCCTCTGTTATATTTTGGAAGAGTTTGAGAAGGATAGGTGTTAACTCTTTTCTAAATGCTTGATAGAATTTGCCTGTGAAGCCATCTGGTCCTGGGCTTTTGTTTGTTGGAAGATTTTTAATCACAGTTTCAATTTCAGTGCTGGTGATTGGTCTGTTTATATTTTCTATTTATTCCTGGTTCAGTCTCGGAAGGTTGTGCTTTTCTAAGAATTTGTCCATTTCTTCCAGCTTGTCCATTTTATTGGAATAGAGTTGCTTATAGTAATCGCTCATGAT
Organism: Lipotes vexillifer; assembly: GCF_000442215.2. Lineage (NCBI taxonomy): Eukaryota > Metazoa > Chordata > Mammalia > Artiodactyla > Lipotidae > Lipotes > Lipotes vexillifer. Next base: position 1,457,239 of record NW_006775616.1, on the reverse strand, counting down.
TCTTTGTATTTCTGTGGTGTCAGTTGTTACTTCTCCTTTTTCATTTCTAATTCTGTTGTTTTGAGTCTTCTCCCTTTTTTTCATGATGAGTCTGGCTAGTGGTTTATCAATATGTTTTTATCTTCTCAAAAAACCAGCTTTTAGTTTTATTGATCTTTGCTATTATTTCCTTCATTTATTTTTCATTTATTTCTAATCAGATCTCTATGATTTATTTCCTTCTGCTAACTTTGGGGGTTTTTGTTCTTCTTTCTCTAATTGCTTTAGGTGCAAGGTTAGGTTGTTTATTCGAGATGTTTCCTGTTTCTTAAGGTGGGCTTGTCTTGCTATCAACTTCCCTCTTAGAACTGCTTTTGCTGCATCCCATAGGTTTTGGGTCATCGTGTCTCCATTGTCATTTGTTTCTAGGTATTTTTTGAATTCCTCTTTGATTTCTTCAGTGATCTCTTGGTTATTTAGTAGTGTATTGTTAGCCTCCATGTGTTTGTATTTTTTACATTTTTCCTGTAACTGATATCTAGTCTCACAGCGTTGTGGTTGGAAAACATACCTGATACAATTTCAATTTTCTTAAATTTACCAAGGCTTGATTTGTGACCCATGATATGATCTATCCTGGAGAAGGTTCCATGAACGCTTGAGAAGAAAGTGTATTATTCTGTTGTTTTTGGATGGAATGTCCTATAAATATCAATTAAGTCCATCTTGTTTAATGTGTCATTTAAAGCTTCTGTTTCGTTATTTATTTCCATTTTGGGTGATCTATCCATTGGTGAAAGTGGGGTGTTAAAGTCCCCTACTATGATTGTGTTACTGTCAATTTCCCCTTTTATGGCTGTTAGCATTTGCCTTATGTATTGAGGTGCTCCTATGTTGGGTGCATAAATATTTACTATTGTTATACCTTCTTCTTGGATTGATCCCTTGATCATTATGTAGTGTCCTTATTTGTCTCTTGTAACAGTCTTTATTTTAAGGTCTATTTTGTCTGATATGAGAATTGCTACACCATCTTTCTTTTGATTTCCATTTGCATGGAATATCTTTTTCCACCCCCTCACTTTCATTCTGTACATGTCCCTAGGTCTGAAGTGGATCTGTTTTACACAGCACATATATGCATCTTGTTTTTGTATCCATTCAGCCAGTCTATGTCCTTTGTTTGGAGCATTTAATCCATTTACATTTTAGGTAATTATCGATATGTATGTTCCTATTACCATTCTCTTGATTGTTTTGGGTTTTTTATTGTAGGTTTTTTCCTTCTTTTGTGTTTCCTGCCCAGTGAAGTTCCTTTAGCATTTGTTGTAATGCTCGTTTGGTGGTGCTGAATTCTTTTTGCTTGTCTGTCAAGGTTTTCCTTTCTCCATCGAATCTGAATGGGATCCTTGCTGGGTAATCTTGGTTGTAGGTTTTCTCCTTCATCACTTTCAGTATGTCCTGCCACTCCCTTCTGGCTTTCAGAGTTTCTGCTGAAATATCAGCTGCTAACCTTATGGAGTTTCCCTTGTATGTTATTTGTTGCTTTTCCCTTACAGCTTTTAATATTTTTTTCTTTGTGTTTAATTTTAGATAGTTTGATTAATATATGACTTAGTGTGTTTCTTCTTGGATTTATCCTGTATGGAACTCTGCGCTTCCTGGACTTGATTGACTATTTCCTTTCCCATGTTAGGGGAGTTTTCAACTATTATCTCTTCAAATATTTTCTCAGTCCCTTTCTTTTTCTCTTCTTCTTCTGGGACCCCTATAATTCGAATGTTGGTGCGTTTAATGTTGTCCCAGAGGTCTCTGAGGCTGTCCTCCATTCTTTTTTCTTTATTGTCCTCTGCGGTAGTTATTTCCACTATTTTATCTTCCAGGTCACTTATCTGTTCTTCTCCCTCAGTTATTCTGCTACTGATTCCTTCTAGAGAATTTTTCTTTTCATTTATTTTGTTGTTCATCATTGTTTGTTTGCTCTTTAGTTCTTCCAGGTCCTTTTTAAATGTTTCTTGTATCTTCTGCATTCTAGTTCCAAGATTTTGGATCATCTTTACTCTCATTATGCTGTATTCTTTTTCAGGTAGACTGCCTATTTCCTCTTCATTTGTTATGTCTGGTGGGTTTTTACTTTGCTCCTTCTTCTGTTGTGTGTTTCTCTGTCTTCTCATTTTGCTTAACTTACTGTGTTTGGAGTCTCCTTTTCTCAGGCTGCAGGTTCGTAGTCCCTGCTGTTTTTGGTGTCTGCCCACAGTGGGTAAGGTTGTTTCAGTGGGTTGTGTAGGCTTCCTGGTGGAGGGGACTAGTGCCTGTGTTCTGGTGGGTGGTGCTGGATCTTGTCTTTCCGCTGGGCAGGGCTGTGTCCAGTGGTGTTTTTGGGGTGTCTGTGAACTTAGTATGATTTTAGGCAGTCTCTCTCCTAATGGGTGGGTTTGTGTTCCTGTCTTCCTAGTTGTTCGGCCTGGGGTGTCCACCACTGGAGGTTGCTGGCCGTTGGGTAGAGCTGGGTCTTAGCACTGAGATAGAGATCTCTGGGAGAGATTTTGCTCATTGATATTATGAGGGGCCTGGAGGTCTCTGGTCGTCCAATGTCCTGAACCTGGCTCTCCAACCTCAGAGGCTAAGGCCTGACACCAGGCCAGACCACCAAGACCCTGTCAGCCACGCAGCTCAGAAGAAAAGGGAGAAAAAAAGAGAGAAAAAATAAATAAATAAAATAAAATAATTAAAATAAAAAAACAAAAACAATTATTAAAATAAAAAAATTAAAAATACGAAAGAAAAGGGGGGACAACCAAACCAATAAACAAATTCACCAATGATAACAAGCAATAAAAACTATACTAAGATAAACACAAAAATCAGAAACAAGTCAGTCGCCGACAGCAAACCCCAAGTCTACAGTTGCTCACACAGTCCGCCGCCTCACTTTGGGGTTGATTCATTGTCTACTCAAGTGTTCCACAGATGCAAGGTACCTCAAATTGATTGTGGGAATTTGACCCGCTGCTCCTGAGGCTGCACAGAGAAATTTCCCTTTCTCTTCTTTGTTCGCACAGCTCCTGGGGTTCAGCTTTAGTTTTGGCCCCATCTCTGCATGTAGGTCACCCTCAGGCTTCTGTTCCCACCCAGACAGGACAGGGTTAAAGCAGCAGCTAATTAGGGGGCTCTGGCTCACTCATGCCAAGGGGAGGGAGGGGTACGGTAGTTATAATTGGAATGCGGGGTGAGCCTGCAGCGGCAGAGGCCAGCGTGACATTGCAACAACCTGAGGCGTGCCATGTGTTCTCCCGGGGAACTTGTCCGTGGATCACAGGGCCCTGGCAGTGGCATGTTGCACAGGCTCAGGGAGGGAGGTGTGTGTGTGGTGTGTGGATAGTGACCTGTGCTTGCACACAGGATTCTTGGTGGCTGCTGCAGCAGCATTAGCGTTTCATGCCCTTCTCTGGTGTCTGAGGTGATAGAAAAAGGCTCTTTTCTATGTAAAGTATTTTACTTGATCAGATTTTTTGGTCAGTTGAGTTCATCAACATGGGTATGTGTTATTATTTGTTGGAAGATAGTTAAAGTAAGATATTCCGGGAGCTAATTTTTTATGCATTGTGAAAATAATGCAGAAAACTCTGATGGTTGTCACTGAATGGCAGTGGGGAAAGCAATGCTCAGGAAACAAGGTCACTGGCTTAGAAATTCAGCTTTATCACCTGCTTTTAAGCAAGGTCCTTAGAAGCCTCAGTTTCATCTCTTACTAAGTGTGATGATAATAATCTCTATTTCTGATTATTTCAAAGGGTTATTGTACTTTCAAAAAACCCACAAGCCTAGACTAAAAAAATAAGTTTGGATTTTGTAATTTTTCTTATCACATTCATCAACATACACCTCTAACTTGTGACTTAATGTCATCTATAGTTTCTTGGTTTTTAATATAATTTAAATTTTATTTAGAACACAAAGCTGATTTTTCAATATTTTCTTTTCCCTTACAAAATGTTTTTTTTTTTTTAATTTGTTTTATTTATTTATTTTTGGCTGTGTTGGGTCTTCATTGCTGCTCATGGGCTTTCTCTCATTGTGGCGCGTGGGGGCTACTCTTTGTTGCAGTGCACAGGTTTCTCATTGCGGTGGCTTCTCTTGTTGCAGAGCATGGGCTCTAGGAGCGAGGGCTTCAGCAGTTGTGGCACGTGGGCTCAGTAGTTCTGGCTCACAGGCTCTAGAGTGCAGGCTCAGTAGTTGTGGCGCACAGGCTTAGTTGCTCTATGGTATGTGGGATCTTCCCAGACCAGGGCTCAAACCCGTGTCCCCTGCATTGGCAGGCGGATTCTTAACCACTGCACCATGAGGGAAGCCCTAAAATGCTTTTATATTTTCCTCTAAATTATAAATGCAAAATAGACCTTTTACATGGCACAGATCTTTGTTTTAGATCTCCTTTTATCTCTCTATACTTATGTTTGCATGAGGAGTTTTTGTTTTTTGTTTTTATTAAGTGTAGATGATTTACAATATTATTTTCAGAGGTACAACATAGTAATTCATACATGAGAAGTTTTTTTAACCTGTCATCCTATTTTCCTACTGAAATTTCAGTTTTCATTTGTAATATCACCTGGAATTATCTTGCTCCATTTCCTTATTTTGAATTTAACTACAATTTTGGATGATATATTTTAATACTTTGGGGCTATAAGCTATCTTCAATCCATTTAATAGAAAGAGGTAGGTGTAAATAAAATAAAGTATCCAAATAAAGTGGATGACCATGAATTCATAAAACCCAGGAAATAAATTGTCTAATTTACTTCCACCAAATTAGACAATTCAGTTTTTGCAATTTTGGTAATGTAAAAAAAGAAAGAAAGGAGAACTGTTACATATGTACATGTATATTTTTGATAATCATCTATTTGCCTCAGGAGTATATTTCTGATATTATAAGATATACTACAGGAGCAATTACTTTTATAACACATGCAGTGTTTGACATAATTGTCTAAGTGAGATACTATTATTATCATTAATATTTTAAGTTATGCATGGCAAGGTCAATTTTATAGAATAGTGCTAAAGAGCTGTATCAATACTCAAGACTTTTTGTTTCCTCTAGTAGAGAGAAGGTTTAAAAAAAAGTTTTTTTTTCATTTCCTTAACTCAGAATATATCAAGCTACAAATAACCTTCTATCAACTCAGAAATGATCCTCAGTCCTCCCTGGCCAGAGAGGAGGAGCCAAGCTCTTCAACAAATTTAGGTGCTGCCTAAATTCCTTTTGACTATCACTGTGCTCCCATCCACTAATGATTAAGCTGCTTCTCATAAGTACAATCTTCCCTGACTCAGTTTGGCCTAGTCGTTGGAATATTCCCTCTACTTCTGATTCCCTTATTTCAGCTAATGATACCACTAAGTCTTATAATCATGCTGACTTGAAATTTTATAGTCAGTTTAATACCCCTTTTCTGAAACCCTGTACTTCCATCCAGTCAATTTCCAAATTAGGTACATTCTATCCAGTCAATTTCCAAATTAGGTACATTCTATCTCCACAAAGCCTTTAACAGTTTACAATTTTTACCCTTCCTTCTATCCCTGCTGCCTACACCTCAGTTCAGACCCTCATTACTTTCCTACCATATGTACTATAATAACCTGATAATTGGCTTCTCCACTTCCATCTCTTTCTATCCCAATCCATCTTGCACACGGCTGCAAGATTAATCTTCCTAAACTGCGTCTGTGGTCACAGAATCACAGACTCTCAAGACAGAAGAGAACTTAAAGGTCAGCTGATCCAACCTGCTTTCTTTTCTTTTCATTTCTTAATAAATATCAAAACTAGATATATGCACTTTGTTTTATTATAGAAGTGGTTCAGGGTTAAAAATATTAAATGGTGCAGAATAGCACAAAATAAAAAGCAAAAATCTTATCCCCTCTGCCCCAGTTTTATTTACAAGAAGCAACTGCTGTTTGTACTTTTAGTTTTGTTTTTTGTTCCTCTAATGATTTTCAGGAAAACTTGATATAATATAGTTATAACTTTCTTTTTTAGATGTCATAACCTTTAACACTATATCTATTGACTTCGTTATGAGATGTGAGTAAACTGGTGCATTTACTCCTTTTATGTACCTTTTAATTTTTGTTAGCTTTATTATTATCTCCTTTTTCATATTTTCAAGGCTTCTGTGATTTAAATTCTGAACTATAACTACAATTTAAATCCTCAATGCTCTGCATATCGCTTAACTCTGAAAATCAGAAAAAACTCCAGCATTTAAAATGTTATGATTTTTAAATCATATCACTGTAGAATCAATAGTGTAGTTAGAAACCTACAAAGGAAAATGAGAATGAGCAAGATGATACAGGAAGAGGGTGGTCACATGGAGTTGAGCAGGTTGTGTCCTGCACAAGAACATCTGGCCAAACGTGTGAGAGTAAGCTAAGATCCCATGCACTACCCTGTGCACCTTAGCAAGAGGCTATCAATTTTTTTTCCAATTTCCAAGAAAGTTTTCTGCATGCTAGTTGAGGTTCTAAGTGGAAGGAAAACAAGGTGAATACAAGGTCACCAACACCAATGAAAATTTCAAGCGAGAATGAATGATAAAGAGTGTCAAACACTTGAAGAAACTAAGAAGAGGATTGTGGTATTTCCCACCGGTTACCAATAGTATACTGATTATTGGTGACCTTAGCAAAAGCTGATATATTGAATTCACCTGGGTGAAAGTCAGGTTTTGGTGCCTTGATGAAAGTGTATTAAGGCAATAAAGCCTGAGAATAGAGACACATCTTTCTAAAAATTTAAATGTCCAAGTGAAAGAAAAGTTGCCTGAAGGATATTCAAATCTAACAATTTTTGTTTGTAATTTATTTTATTGCTTTTGTGTTTAGATATGTCTTCAGCTAGTTCATATATGATTTCATATTTAAAATATAATTTTAAAATCTATGTTATATATTTTCATAGATGGTATCATATAAATCTTTAATTTGAACTGTTTATAAATGGTTCATTATACTAATAACCCACGTTCTCTCTGCTGACCTGGAACATCACCTTTATCATATAATCAATTTTGACTTTGGGGGGGACCATTTTTCAGATTTCTCTCTGTTCCCTTAATTCTAGTGCTTTTATAGAACTTCCAGTCACATATGACTATGTTGTGTTGAGGAGGGTATGTCTGATGTGACCTGACCATATGACAATTCAGAAATAATTTTATTCCTTTTTAACTTGAAGACGTGCTTAGGTTTTCCTAAAACTAAAGTAAACTAAAAACCAGAGGTTTTCCAGATTCACTCTTTTCTGGTCATTTCTATTTTGCTCCCTTCCTACTATCAGCTCCTCACCCTAGAATGCAATGCCTACCACCACTGGGTGTCCTCCACTCCTTCTGCCATTATGTATTCCTGGTAGTTGAAAAGATATAAAAAGAGACATTGAGGTGAGAAATGTAGTAGTAAAGTAGCCTTAATTTCTAGCCCTCATGTAGTTAGAAAGAGAAAGGAAAGGAAGGTAGATGGTGATGATGAGTTTTCTAGTAGGTAAAATTTACTGATATTTGAGGAAGAAGACATTGGAAATTTTCCCCTAACTTTTCATTATGCTATATGGCTTGGCTTTATTACCACTTATGATAAAGACAATTCCTTCTGCTTCACGACAGATTTTAGTGCTCATAAAACTTCGTATCTTTTTATCTGTAAATATTTAGATCAGCAGTTGGTGACTAATTTGATGCTTCATGTCTACCAATATGCTGCTTCAAAACTGTCAGTAAGTCTCCCATCTCTTAAGGAACTAGAATAAAGCATTCCCTGCCCTGGAGTCTCTACAACATTGCCCCAACTTTATCTTATCTATAGTCTAATCTCTTTGACACTCCTTTCCTTTGTTACATTCTAGCCAAGCTGCTTTTATCTCCTTACTTGCTCCCTTCACTTTCCTGCCTCCCAGATTCCTGGCATCTCATTCCCTCAGCTGCAATTTCATTCACTTTTTAAGAGAAATCTTCCTTCACTGGTCATCTTCACAGGCTGTCAGATGACACTGACATGAGTGTATGGTCTTTATCTACACAGTGTGACATTATCAAAAGTCTTTGCTATAAAAACAGCCATTTAGGAGATGTCCTCATTTTATTTCCCCCTTCTGTTCCTCAGAGAAGTACTGCTCCAAGTTGGTGCCGAACTTCCAGTTGCTCTGGAAGTCACCTAAATGACACAGGTGCCATTTGGGAGTGCAGAACTCTCTTCAACTGGCTTTATAAACCCATTTTAAAAGTGTCAATTATTGACATCTAACAGCTCGGCAATGAAGTGTTCCTTGAAGCCTTGATGAACTCAGATTTGGGATACAGAATCAATTTCAAGAGTTTGGTTGAAGAAGGGGCGCGAAAGCAGTAGCCTGGAAACTGGGGGAGTGAGAGCAGCATGGTGCAGAAAAAGTTAGAACTGGGTCTAAGCATCTTCGTTTGGAGTCCTACATAACAGTTCAGATCTTAGCTTACCATGCACTAGGTATGTGATCTTACACAAGTTATTTAACCATTCTGAGCTTCATTTTCCTCATCGCTAATGGCATGTTTAAGTTTAATGACTGAATGGAATATAAAATACCTAGAATAGTGTTTGAATTAATGTCGACATTATTATTCTCACTGTCACAGATCTGTACTGTATTGCCATGTGACTCCATATATATTATTTGACTTTGCAAGGCTTTTGTTTTCTTCTCTATAAAATTAAGAAATTTGTCAGATGATTTCTAAGGCTGCTTCCAGTTTTTAAACTTTATTTTTTTCCAATGGGTAGAACTGATAGAATAATGTTTAGTTTGTTTTCATTCTTGTGTGTTTGTAACCCTGACTAATAAATCTTAAATCTTCAGAGCCATATCTATAATAGTTCAAAACCAGTTCTATGACAGACAACTCATTAGAATGTGGCCTGACAAAATTTCACAACATAGTGCCTTCTGGCCTGCTAGTCAATCAATGAGAAAGTGATCTTGTTCTTTAGATTCGGGAGACTGTGACATCATTCATTAAGGCAACCAGAGTTGCAGGCAATGGACCAATTTTACCTGCGTATTTCCAAAGGTACCTACAATCGTGGCCTATCGTACATAAGTGTCATTTAGGAGTAGGTCCTTGAGGAAGGCGCTGTTCTACCTGCAACACGTCTCTGGCTTATAGTTTAAATTTGATAGAACATTAAGGTGGAACTTAGAAGTGGGTAGGATAGGAGTATGCCAAGTTCAGCATGATTGTATTCTAAGAAAATTCACCAGACTTTTCATGTCTCTGAAACACACTTAAACCTAGTGTCTGATTCATCTTTCCATGCTGGTTGGAAAAAAGCTACTATGACATTTTAAATAATGAAGCCCATCAAAATGCTGGGAGATACTTAGATTGGTAAGTAGGAAGACGAATTGTGTGACCTTTGGAAAGTTGCTAACCCAACATGTGTATGTTTCTTCATCTATTAAAATAAGGGGTGAATTCAGATGGTGTGTCCCTGAGGCAGAAATTCATCTATCTCTTTGAAGTTCTCATTTTCAAGGTTCCATCAGAATTATGTGATTTGTGTGTTAAAAATGCACATTTCCAGATCCCAAGTGCATTTATTCTGATTAAGTTAATAGAGAATGAGGCCAGAAAATATGCATTTTTAACATGCATTTATGGGATTTAAGATACAGGCCTGCAGTGATGACTCTGGTGCTGATGATGCTGGCATAATAACCTCCCTTAATGGGTCAACTAAATGTACTATGACATAATAAATTTTCACAGAACAGCTTTCTGAAATAGGTACTCTTCTGGTAATTTTACCTTTAAAGAAATGAGGTCATAAAGAATACCTAGTTAATAATTACAGACATACAGTTAACAGGTGGAAAGAACCAGGATTTGAGTGGATTGACCAAAACCAAATCCTATTGCCTTAACTTCTACTTTTTATTGCCTTTCTGGGTCATGCTAAAGTTTGCCTTAGCTGCCAACATGCCAGTCTTCATTCCTCTATTTTTGATAGACTGGATGTGGAATTTCAAAACCACCTAATTTAAGTTCACTTGTTCAGGCCTCCGTGCTTGTGACTCTGAACTAGCTGGGATGGTGCCATGGTTGTTAATCTTGGAAGTGTAGGGAATCACAAAAGCGGCTTTCGGTCCTTTCATTCAGAGCAACTAGGGCACTGCAAGGACCCTATGGTGGCTTTGTATGAATTAGAGAAAGGGACTTCCTCTGGGTGACCCAACTAAATCCCACCAGGGGTAGGACTAATCTCAAAACTTCTTGGTTCAGACTGAGGCAGAACCACCAGGTTTGGGGCTTGGGAAGCAGAACTCAGGTTGAATTTAAGTTCTGATTTATGCCACTGACTGGGTGCCTCGTTCAGGATGTGTTCAGGGCAGATGTGCCCTGCAACCCCTACAGGGCTGGAGCATTTAATGTCTCTGCCCCTCAGTTTTCCCTTCAAAGTCCTATACTTGACGTTATAAAAACATCCTATACTTGACGTTACAAACAAAAAAGGAGGTAGAAAATGGGGTATTGGAAACATAAAATATGTTTAACTTAGAGTCCCATATGTGGATGTCAACAAATAAAGGGCAAGCATATGCAGGAAAACTGAAGTCCATCCTGGGCATAATTTATCTTTGTCAGGTGTCAGTGGACCTGGCCTTTATTTGAAAGCAATTTAATTAATGAGATTAGAGCCCCTAAAGTTCTTCACTGCTGAAGAAAAGGAATCCATATACCCTAAAGTCTTGCATAGATCTCCTCCTCCCTCCCACCCCCAGTTTAATACACTTCTTAAATACCAATCATTGACCATTCCCTCATCAGAATTAAAAAACAAAACAAAACAAAACAAAACAAAAACACCTTACATTTTTGTTCGGATTTAAAGAGAAACAAAACAAAATAAAACACAGTTGATGGTTGTTGAGAGTGAAACCATATCAAGGTTTCTGTTCCAGGAGATTTGTTTGTCAAATAGAACCCCCCAACCAAAAACAGAAAGGAAAAAAACCCACCTTACTTTGATGCTGTTCAAAAGCCCTGGGCAGCTTCTACCCTATTTGTATTTCTGGATTTTTTTTTCAGTCCATCTGTTTATTTTCTTTCGAGCCATCATAGCAAAACAGAAAGTCAGCTTCTGAGGATCTGAAAGCAGGTAGGATTGGGAAATAATTTGAAAAGTATAATGATACATTCTCAGAATAGAGGATCTCAGATTGTCTGATAATATAGACATTTAATATTTCCTTTACATTTATGTACTATTTGTATGAGGGAGAATTTGTTTGTAGCGAGAAAATCTGAAATGTTCAAAATCATCTGAGTTGAGATCTTTAGGTTTTTTTGGTTTTTTTTTTTTTTGGTAACTGTGAGACATAATTTTGGATCTTTAAAAATATGGGAGGGGTTTTCCAAAATTCTACTAATAAACTCCCAGGTTATAACATCAAACCTAGGAGATATATTCTAAACTTTCCTCTTTAAATGTCCAAATATTTGATGCTGATGCAGTACATTTTGATAAATCAGATAATATAGACTTTTATTTAAATAGTAGCTTCAATCCAGATTGCTGAAAGTGATAACATCTAGACTACAATATATTTAAAAGTCCACATATTTCCCTAGGAATGAGGGGAAATGATGGTAACGTTATCTTGCCTTAACTTTCATTTGACATTTTTTGTTGACAGAATTTTGACATAAAGTCTTCCTTGCCAAGAATCTGAGCAAATGTCCCTGGTCTTCCTGGACTTCTGCCAAAAGGCAGTGCAGCTTTTTATGACTTGCCTCAACACACAAGGACAATGGTGACCACCATGGAAATTTTACACACCACTTTCATTATGGGTGAGCAGAAAGACTTCAGCCCACTCACATGTGGAAGGCTAGGGGTAACAATGAGCCCATACCCCAATCAGATATGCATCATCATTTCCAATTTCTATGTACTGAAAACCCAGAGCACTACTGATACTGTAAGTTGGCATGAATAGTGGCTGGTTCTGTACATCCTGCTAATGGCTAACACATAAAACAGATTTTGTCTTTCAAGTTAGGGTGTCTCTGAAGTGACAGAAAAGACATGCATGGATGAATAGATAACTCCATTTTTAACCTATGGACAATTAAACTTCAGTATTAGTCACATTAGCTTAGGTTCTGTTGACCTCCAAATCTCAGTCACTTAATTCAATGAGTTTCACATAAACTCTTATCCCAGTGCCTATCGGGCAGCCATCCTGCACCTTATAGCTATGCCATCTGAAACACACAGCTTCTAAAAACACTGCAGAGAAAGAGAGGAATGGATGAACTAGCTCAGTCCAGACATAAAACATGTCATTTCCTGTCAGCATCCATGGGCCAAACTAGATACAAGCCTTCAGAATAATTGCTAGGAAGGCTGGGAAATGTAGAGAAGCATATGGAATAATTGGTGAGCACTAAATATTATGCAAAAACTACCCAGTAATAGTCTGAGGACTTCATACTAAAATAGAAAAAAAATTTTAATGAAGAATATGGTTTTGCATATCACCTGAGGTTAGCCTTGGATGATATTTTCTCTTGGTGAAATCTTAAAAGAAAATGAAAAGATACATGAAGTTTATTGAGTTTATTACTGTGCTTTGGGCAGAGCAATCAGCCATTAATTTACTTTAGCAGTCTGACTGAAATGAATCTGTTTACTTATACTAATACCCAGCACTTGAATGGAATAGTATTAAGAGCTTAAGCTCTAGGGACAATTACTCAGATTCAAAACTTGTCCCTACTACCTGCTAGCTGCAGTATGAGCAAGCTGTAGAACCCCTCTGAGGCCGAGCTGCCACACCTGTGAAACAGACGTAATGATGCTAATAAAAGAGCAGTTCCTGAGCTAAAGTAAGAAGTAAATGGAAAAGTGGTGCATAGTACAGCCTTTGACTCATAGTACGTATTCCGTAAGCCCTGGATATTTTAAATAAGAAAAGCCAAGATACTCATTTATTCTGTTGCCTTAGAGTTCCTTGTGATCAGTGTCAGTTAATACACTGACACTAGCAATAGTTGTTGTTGGACTATCCACAAGTTTGTTCCCTATGCATTTATAGGAAGAGGCATAATACTGAAATAAATGAAGAATCAGAGAGGGGCTCCACAGAGGAACTTGTTAATTCCCTGAAGATGAAAAGTTAAGGGCTATGTCTCACAGTATTTTAATACTCTCAAAATAGTTAACTCATGCCTGGCAATCAAGTTTTCTTAACGTTATTACTGAATGAATAAATGAATGATATTTGGATAGTATCTTTGATAATGTCTGCTATTGAGAGGTAGCCCGAAAGATGTAGACTAATTTCCTTGTGCTATAGCCACACTATATTTTGAGCTAAAATGTATACTTTTCTATGCTTTAAACTTTTCTCTGTATGTTTTTTATTAACCATCAAATTTCACAAAATGATGATTAAATTTACTTTTTGTCAAATAATTAACTAGATACTCCTTCCATGCAATATTTTAGAAAGAGGGTATAGTTATTACGTCTTACTTGTTTTTATTTTACTTTCACCTTAGAAGCCTTCAGTGAGAGGAGCATATCAATTTGAAGCTGCTATTCCAATATGATCCCAGTTAAACTAAATTGATGAATTTATCCACTGAGATTTGTGAATGGTTAAATTATTTGGCTGGCAATAAGCTATAGAATTTGAGTACCCCCTTTTTGTATATCTTAATTATATATAATGAAATGTTTTCTGGAACAAGCAAACTTCATGCATTCTTTCTATGCTGCCTCTACATCAGAGGCACGTTATGTCAGCTGACAGGGTTCTTCTCACCACTTGGATGGCTGTAAGTGTAGTATTCAGTGACAAGGTCTAGGAAGGCACCAGAAGTCAACTTCTCCTGTGTCACTGGCGGCTAGTAATGTGAGTTTTGTTTACTCATTTATTGATGTGAGAATAGCTGATACCAATTAAGCACAAATGATTCCAAATGCTAAGAATAATCCTCTAATGTAAAAATAAATCAGCAATTATATTCTTTGAAAACATTCACAACTGAGCACATTCCACTCTAACTAACGGCATTCATATTAATATTTATGGGCCATGAGATAACACTGTCCATTAAGCAGATGTTTATTTTAGAGCATGCATAAGAAATGACAGTGAAGAAACTTTCTTCAAACTACAGAACATGTTAACATGGTCCAGGTTTGAAAATGAATGCTGTAGAGGGGTAAAGTCTTAATTATATGAGTTCCACATGATAGACAAACGGTTGTTAGATATTAATCTAGAGGAACTCAGGAAACAAGATATCATTGGGGATCAAATAAAGGGCAAAAAACTTCAAGAGACAGTCAGAAAAGCTTTACAACTAGATTATCCTGAGTTTGAAACTTGTCATCACCTTCCCCCTTTCTTACTGTTGGTAAAAATTGGGTGTTACTTAGCTTCTTTAAGCTTCAAGTTTTTCTTACCTGAAATAGGAAACAAGAGTTATATGTCCAGCATTAAGAGTCATATGATGGTGTATGATAAGTGCCTGGAAGAAAACATAGAAAATAGGAACAGGTTAATCATGATTATGGTTTTCATCCTTCTGAATCCTCTCTTAATTACTGTGAAGCAGGGGACATAATATCATTCCCACAGAACTGAGAGTTGCAGGCTACTGACTTCCCGGCTTAGAGCCTTTGCTTTCCAGATTACCATAGTTACCATGTGATGTTATTAATTTATTTACATTACCTACCTATTTCCTATAGGCATATGAAGGAGTTACCCTTATGTAAAATCATAAATAAGTGTTGATCAGGACCTTAGTTTTTACAAAATTCAAATGAATAGAAAATGAGGCGACTTGGCAAAATGCCTTGAACATAGTATTAACAACTAAATGATCCTAGTGTCTCTGAGCTAAAATCCCCAAGACTAACAATCATTTTTCAGTTTCCAGTTCCAAAATCATTTTTCCTATGTTGACCTCTTCACATAGAATTTGGACCAGGAAGAAACTTCAAGACTGTCCAGTGTGTACTATTTGTTTGCCAAGTGAAAAAACTGAGGCCCCCAGGGGAAAAGATCTTAGCACAGTAAGATCACATAGTGTCAAAACAAGGAATAACCCTGGTCACCTTATTGACTGCTTAAAGTTTTTCCAAGTACATCTCTAATTTCTCCCTGAATGAGTTTACAAACAAAACATTTAGCATTTTACCTGGCACAGAGTCAATACTCAATAAAAACGAGCTGTTAGAATTGCTATTTCCATCTCTTTCCTTTGTTCACACTGTTTCATGAACCTATGATGTTCTCTTCCTTCTGTTTAATCACGATCTGACCTGTCCATCAAACTGCACTTTGGACTCTTGTTGCTGGTCACTACATATTCAAAACTGGCTCTTTCCTTTGTGAAGTCCAAGAGCGCTTAGTCTTCCTATCACTTCTCAGCACTTAGTCTACTGCTTAGTGTTGTTACTAAGTTTCTTTCTTATATGTGTATTGCTCAACTTCCCACAACATTTCAATTCCATTGGAGTGTGGAAGAATCTTCATATTGTGTTCACATACACAGTGCAGTGTGCTCAGTATTTTGCTGATGAATTGAAAGGTGTGCACCTCTACTGTTCTGAGGAAAACATCATAAAACTTGTGCCAACTCAGTAACTTGTGTCCCATGTCCTCTACAGCTGAAAACACCAGAGCATCACAGTAAAGTTTTGGCAAACAAAATTTTAAGGTAGCTAGACAGAGAACGCTATTATTTTTTTCGAGAACTGCTAAGGTTGAAATTTACAAAGCACAGTGCCTATGCAACTGCCTAATAAAGAGAATATAAATTATTTGCTTCATTCACAACATTTCAGGGGCTAGATGTCCTATCAGAATTACAAGTATCATCACACTGGCTACACACCTGTCAATGTTTAGTAAGTGGGTCATATTTCTAATGTAGAAGGTGAACATGAGAACCAGAAGTAGAATCTGGTTAGGAATAAAAATAGAGCCCACCACTAAGAGATGTTGTGAAAATTAAATGAGATACTGAAATAATTCTTATAAAAATTTAGCATGGTGCCTGGCACCTGTGTTTCATTAATGTTAGTTGTTCTTATTGTAACTGTTAAGACATGACATTACGACAAAGATGAAGCCATTATATCAATACTTGGGTATTTGTAATCAGTGTTAATACAATTGCAGGCTCAGTAGAATAGATGGGCCCAAAAGTCAGACTGTAAGATATATTTTAAAAACGAATGGGGTAGGGACTTCCCTGGTGGCTCAGTAGTCAAGAATCTTCCTGCCAATGTGGGGGACACAGGTTCGAGCCCTGGTCCGGGAAGATCACACATGCCGTGGAGCAACTAAGGCCATGCACCACAATTACTGAGTCTGCACTCTAGAGCCTGTGAGCCACAACTATGGAGCCTGCACGCCACAACTACTGAAGCCTGCGTGCCTAGAGCACGTGCTCCGCAATGAGAAGCCACCGCAATGAGAAGCCCGAGCACCGCAACGAAGAGTAGCCCCCGCTCGCCTCAACTAGAGAAAGCCCGCATGCAGCAATGAAGACCCAATGCAGCCAAAAGTAAACAAACTAATTAATTAATTAATTATTTGAAAAATGAATGGGGTAGGAGCAACACAGACCCTGAGAGAAAACTGTCTCTAAAGAATTTTGATGGTCGGGAGAATAAGAAAGAAAATGGTGAGTTTATGAAGAAGAAGGGCTGAACTGGAGTCCATTTACAAATTCTGGCAAAGACTTAAGAATATCTTTGAGAATGTAGAGCAGAGCCCCAGCAGAGGGAGAGTTTGAAGATAAATGAGAGGAGAGCAGGGGAGGAGGAAATGCCTATAGACCTAAAGCAATTTCCACACCAAAGAGGTGTCAGAGGGAAATGGTGACACATGCAAAGACCCTACCTGCACATACAATCCACTCTTGGAAGAACACTGAGGAAGTAAAGCGATGGAAAATGAATTAGGCCAGGTGAAAAGTTCAGTAAATTCACTGAGCTCTCTGAAGCAGTGCCATGTATATTCACTGTCCTTAATGGGCACACTGAGAAGATTTCAAGTGCATCATATTTATAATCTATATGCATATAGAGATATATAGTATAGAAAGATGGACAGAAAGCCTATTTCATGTGAGTTATTTGCTCTTTTTTAGTCAATAGAGAAATTTGCTCTTTTTTAGTCAATAGAGCAGGGCAACTAAGATTTCAAAAGATATAATTCACACTGTTGATATGAAAATGTAACTAAAGGGAAAGTGGATTTCTGAAAATTTGAAATGTGAAAAGTTTCTGTAAATGATTGATGATGTGTCCTTTTATCTTACGGGCTCCATTTTGTATTTTAGCATGAAAACCTTTGTAAAACAAGAACATCCATCTCCAGTATACTTTATTTTATGTGAGGTGTAGTGCTCATTTGTTATTTTCCCTGATCAGCCTCCATATCTCCTATTTTTAGGGACAGCTCCTTGGTTTCCACCTTACTCTCAGTCCTGCAGTTCACATGGGGCTGATCAAATCCCTACCTCCTAGGATATTCATAAAACCCAATTTTAGCTAGACATAGTCCTAATTTGATGTCTCAAGTTTGGGAATAAGATTTATTCCTTTAACTCTTGCTGGAACTTTTGGCAAAGAGGTTTAACACTCTACGGAAGTGTTAAGCTGGTTGAACGTAAAACTCAAATTGTAGGAGCTACAATAGGAAAAAAGCCTTGCTGAGAATAAAGTCAGCACATAATTCTTTTTAACTTTGTTGGAGCATCTGGATTCAGCTCTGCCTGAAGAATGTCCCTACACTTAACAGTGATATGGCCAAAGCAGTTTGAATTAAATTTATATCATTTGCAAACAAAGAATATTTACTAATAAGTGAGAGTACAGATTCTGGTTTCCAAACCATACAAACTCATTGCATATTTTTTGATTTTTTTAAAAAATTGAAGTACAGTTGATTTACAATGTTGTGTTAATTTCTGCTGTACAGCAAAGTGATTCAGTTGTACATATATATACATTCTTTTAAAAATATTATTTTCCAGTATGGTTTATCACAGGACATTGAATATAGTTCCCTGTGCTATACAGTAGGACCTTTTTGTTTATCTATTCTATATACAATAGTTTGCATCTGTTAACCCCAAACGCCCATTCCATCCCTCCCCACCTCCCCCTGGCAACCACAAATCTGTTCTCTATGTCTGTGAGTTGGTTTCTGTTTCGTAGATAAGTTCATTTGTGTCATATTTTAGATTCCACATATTAGTGATATCTTATGGTATTTGTCTTTCTCTTTATGACTTACTTCACTTGTATGATAATCTCTAGTTCCAACCATGTTGCTGCAGATGGTATTATTTCATTCTTTTTTAAGACTGCAAACTCATTGTATTTTTTTTATCAACACCTTACTATTTTGCAACCCTATGGTCAGTCATTTCAACTACATTCTCATCACCTCTAGCAACCTAGAATGTCTCACTTATTTGACTTTTGACCAAAACAATCTTTGACATTGTCAATCCTGTATATAAGACACAATACTGCAAAAGAATAGAGCAAGAGATAAAAAAAAAAATCCTATATGTTTTAGACATATAACTTTCCTTTTGACATTATCCCCAGGAGATGCAGTATAAAATTGACTTATTTTAAATTATCTTTTATGTGTAAAATTATGTTTTGAATGCAACTATATTTGAGGCAGCACAATGAGGCTACATGGCTTTTATATAGGTTATACTTATAAACAAATAAATGTAATTAAATAATACCACTGTTTTCATATAAAATGAAAAGAAGATACAGAGGGGAAACGAAATAGTGGGCAATTTGTAACAACATGGATGGACTTGGAGGGTTTATGCTTAGTGAAATAAGTCAGACAGAGAAAGACACATACTGTGTGTTATCACTTTTATGTGGAATCTAAAAAATAAAACAAACTAGTAAATACAATAAAAAATAAACAGACTCAGTTACAGAGAACAAACTAGTGGTTTTCAGTGGTGAGGGGCAAGATGCGGGTAAGGGATTAAGAGGTATAAACTACTAAGTATAAGTAAATAAGCTACAAGGATATCTTGTACAACACAGGGAATATAGCCAATATTTTATAATAACTATAAATGGAGTATAATCTTTAAAACTTGTGAGCCACTATGTTGTACACCTGAAACATATAATGTTGTAAATCAACTACACCTCAATAAAGAAATAAATATAAAAAAATAGTGGGCAGTCCATTGTGCAGGAGGAAAGTATCAGGAGAAGTTGAGTAGGGAAA
>NW_006775616.1:1405669-1437890 GCF_000442215.2 Lipotes vexillifer | reverse complement strand
GGGAAAGTAGATTTTTAGCAGAGTCTTGAAAGATGAGTGTATATTTCGCAGATATCAGGCCACCTGATGTGTATGGGTTGTGTCTAGGGATGTTGGGAAGGCTTCAGGATGATCAGCCTTGCACAGAGTATACATTTCAAAAATATCTAATAAATTAAATTAGTTATAAACATGTTTTACATTTTTAATGAAAATTCTATGTATCAAAATGGCTTTAAAAAAATAAACACCCAAATTACCTTAAAAACAAAGGGATTTTGTCTTACTTCTTCTTTCGACCAAAGAAAGGATAATCTTTTGGGGCACCCCCTTATGTATAGTCCTGTGCAGTGTGGTGGAGTAGGTGGATTATGAAAGTCATGTAAGACTCAGGATCTAACCCTTTGTTGAATGTTAGTAGTATTCCAGAAGTAACACACTTGCTTATGTTATTGTATTAGTTCAGATTCTCATTGTGAGAAAAATGTATGAAGTATGAAGCACATAAAGAACACTTTCCCACTACAGGAAAAAACACATAATTCTACTTGTGAAGTCTATGTATTTATATACACAAATGCAAGAAAGAGTCTATGCTACTGTACCTCTAAGAACATAGCACTACGTCTACCACAAAAGAGACTAAATAAATATTTGTTGAATGCATAAATAAATAGAATAATGCTATTTTGTCATTCTTGGACTTATGCCATGGAAACAGTATGTATGCAAATGTGTCTACAATGAAATCTTTTGGTTGCTTCCGTAATTAAAACATGTTGGATACACTTTAAGGAGGCACTGAATATTGAATTTTGTCTTGTGATGAATTGTGTTTTAACAAGGTGGTAATATACTTGAAAACATAACAAAGCTGTACTTACATGACACTAAATATCCTAGATAAATTCTAAAAAGTTCAATAACAAACAGAGATGCATAGTTTACCACAGCCAGACATAAGGATATTTGAATAGGCATGGATAATTGATTGCCTTTTTAAAAACAGTTTATCTAGATGTTTTGCTGAGTATCATCAGAACCAATTAGCACTTTTTCTTTTAAAAGAAAAGTAGAGATTCAGAGTGCTAACATGGCCCAGTGGTCAAACATGGAGAATGTAGGAATTCGGTATATAATAAATCTAAATACACTTTTCAGGAATGGCCGAGTCTGTGGTGACTGTGATGATGATGATGATAATGATAATGGTGATTTTACTCTAGTGAATCTTAACTGCAATCCACCTTTATTCTGCTTTCCATCTTGCAGAGTCAGGTAATGACACAGACATTAAAATCAATTTTCTTGTTGACTAGATCCTAGGAAAAAGAGCTCCAGGTGAATTTTAACTGTCTAATGACAGATTTTATGACTAAGGCATTATGAAAACTGCTATCAAGGTACAGGACCAATGAGAGACTGCGTGGTATAAAAAGCCAAACAGCTTGATGACACATCTAGTACAGGTATTAGGGAAAATTCAGCTTCTGCTGCCGCTTGGTGTCCTGGGGTGCATGAGAATTCCAGTCTTTCTGACTTCAATTAACCTCTTTTACAAGTGAAGCCAAAAAGAAAGAAACATGCATAATAACTATTGCAAAGAAGTATTTCAAAGTCATTAAATGCACATTAATAATCTTGGGAATATATAATTTTGTAGGTGACAGATACTATTTTTACACCTGTTCTTTAGAGAAAGAATAAGTTTCTCTTCATTAAAGACTAATGAGTGACATTACATTTAAGTGTTCACATTAGATATGCTTCTTTGAATTTAATGATGGGGCAATGAGGCCTTAAATTAAATACTCAAAACTCTCCACTGGGAGAAACAAAACAAATTTATCTGCAATTTAAAAAAATAATGGAATCCATCTGTTATATAATAAAATTTTAAAATTTTGGATATTTAGACATGTTATTATAGTACCTTTGAAAGCTTAGTTCTTGATACCCTAGTTTATTGGCATAACAAAGTAAGTAACATGGTAATTTGTGCTTATTATTTTTTTGTTTTGTTTCCATACCTTCAAAGTTTACTATGGAATACTGAAGAATTCCCTATAACACTTGAGTTGTTACTGTTACGGGCTCAGTGTCCCACAATAGCGACAAATCTTTAAACAATAACTAAAAGAAAAATAATTATAAGATTAAAGATTGCTATCTAGAAATTGGATTATAACCAGTTTCCTAAATTATTCGATCTTCCTAAATTAAATTTCCCCTATTTCAGACCACAGTATGTCCATTTACCATATGCTAGAATTCACTATGTATTTATTAAAAATATAAAATATAATTACAGTTATTAACATTTTAAAAATATTAAAATAGGAGAATAACATTACTGGATTTTCCCAGTAAGTCACGCTTAAATGAAATCATTTCTTCCATAGACACTGTCATTTTAAAGGTTTTATAATTTCTGGAAAACCTGGAAGAGAAAAGCAGTAGTTAGGTGCAGTATAGTAAAGACTGCAATAAATCAATATATCACTTGGTATATTTACTGAGCACTTAGTTTTGTTCTTAGCTCCTGCTATTGTCTAGTTTAGTTAATGGTCATCATTTTGACAAATATCAAAGAAAGACAAAGCAAAATGTCATTTCTTAAAAAGGGAAAGGATTAAAATGCCTTGAAGGGATGAGGAAGAAAAAAATAACTCTCTCACAGTCCATTTTGATGGACTTATGATAAAATCTTTCATTAGGCAAAGGCTTGGGAAGCCTACTGATGTGGGATTAGATACAATTAGATGAGACTTAAAGCAGATGCTACAAAGCTTATGTGAGGCTGCTAATTATTGGTGATTGACTTTTGCATTTTTCATGGAGCTCAAGCCTAATCTACAGGCTGCCTTTACTTAACAGCTTTACTGAGAATTATATTAATAAGCAACAGATCCTGGAGGCTTTTTTTCAGCAGACCAATGAAAGAGATTGGGGGAAACATACTTTTCACTGAATTTCTGAAGTTGCCATAATTTGGTGACCATGTGACATAAATAAGAAAGAATCTTATACTTTCATGCTTTTGTGAATAAGAAAGAATTATCTTGAAATATTTTGATGATGTACTATGGGATGTAAAAAAATTACTGATTTTCTATTCATACTCTTAACACTTATTTACCAAGCACCTAAAGTGCCAGGCGTTGTTCTAGGATCTGAAGGTTAAGCAATGAACAAAAGAGATCAAGTATCTAACTTAGAGATTTGGAACATCAATACCAAAACTTAATATCTGACTATGCAGTTCTTCAAAATTTGCAATATTTATTTAGTTATTTTTGTTTGTCTGTTCATATTCTCTCTGTTTTGGCTAATATCTTTTGCTCTATCTTTCAGTTCACTCACTATTTTCTGTATTCTTTCCATCCTGCTGTTGAATCTATCTACTGAGTTTTTATTTCAGTTGTTTTACTTTACAGTTCAAACATTTCCATTTGGTTCTTTATACCTTTTATTTCTTTGCTGAGGCTTTCCATTTCTTTGTTGAGACTTTCATTTGTTTAAAGTGAGAATTCTAATTACTCAGTGGGACATTTAAAAATTTAAAAAAATATTTTTTTACAAAAACAAAATGTTTACATTTTATTACGGATTCTTTGAATTTTTGTCAGGTAATTCTAACAACTCTGTCATATACGTATTGGCATTTATTGGTTGCCTTTCTTCATTCAGTTTGAAATCTTTTTGGTCCTTGATGTGTTGGGTTATTTTCAACTGAAACCTTCACATATTTTCCTTCGATTATGAGATGGGATCTTATTTAAACCTTCTGTTTTAGCTAGTTTCCTCTGATACTATAGTGGCAGGAGAAGGGGTGGCACTTCCTAATTTTAACTAAGAGAAGTAAAAGTCTAGGAGCCCCTTGCTCTCTGTTGACACCTGATGGAGTGGCAGTATCTTTACTGTTGGGTGGGGGCAGGGGTACAGGTTCCCCTCTAGGTGTCCACTGGTAACTCCCTGGCTTGGAGGTGGAAGAGTGCCATCTCACTGAAACCACACTGAGATGGTCTCTTGACACTGTACAGTAGGCATCTTCTGATACCACTCAAACCAGTGAGTGGGGCATCTCATTATTTCTGGGTACAGGTGCAAGTCTAGACTTCCCACGTGGCCTCTACTGATATTGCAGTGTTGTAGGAGCAGTGGACCTCCTTACCGCCTGATGGGGATGAAATTCCACGCTCCCTATTCGGCCTTCTCCTGGTGGCGGTGGTGGAAGGGGTGTCAGGGTGCTGTGTTTCAGTGCGGTGGGCATAGAAGACCCACTCCAACTTTGCTGGTGTGCGTGTACATGAAGCTGCAGAAGTAGAGTGGGCATTATCTAAAATTTCTGTCTTGTTAGGCTGCCCCTTCCCTGGTTCTTCGACTTCTGAGGAGGTTTTGTTTTGTTTGCTTGTCTGCACTTGTTCTTTCAGCTACTAGCTTCTTCAGCCCAAAGGAGTCTGGGCTATATGAGACAAACAGAAAACCCAGAAACCTCCCTATCATGTTATCCCTTGGATCCTAAGGTCCACAGCTAGTCTGCCCTCTCCCTGCACCCTTAAGAGTCTCCTTTTACTTGCTCCACGTATAATTAGCAGGACATTGATTGCACAAAGTGAAAGGAATAGGGAAATATATGTCTACTCTTTCTTCCTGGAAATCAGTTTCTTTAAAAAAAAATCTGAAATTACTCTAGTTGTAGCAGGGAGACAAAACAGTATATATTAACATATTTAGCCTTATTTTACATATATATTTGAAAGTATATTTTAAAATAATGACATAACCATAAATTTTTATTTTTAAGTTTTAAGTGTATTGTGCTACAGAGATTTCTATAGTTTCGTGTGTGTGTGTGTGTACCTGTATGCATACACACATACATTTTTATTTTGGGGGAATATCTCTTTTGTTATTATTCTTCTTCCACCACTGAATTGTTCACAAGTATTCATGTGAATGTCTTGATACTTCCCCCCAAAAATGACACTTCAGTTTATTACACAGATCATGAATTCTTTTATAGTTTCTCTTCTTCTATCAGACTGATTATCTAAGTCATTTCCCTTCTGGCATATATAAGGCACAGTCCTTAATCAAAAATTACTATTTATATTCTCTCATTACTCTTTATATAGTTTGCAGTTGTTCTCTAATTAAATATATGTTTTCCTATCACACTATTTGCATCCAGTAATATTTTGTCTAGTTTATTCTGGTTAAAACCAAAGCATTTTTTGACCTAACAGAAATACAGAGAATAAAAATAAATGCTGTGTATGTGTTACTTACATATAGTAAAAAGATTAAAACCAACTCAGGATCTGTCCTACAGCAAATCCTGATGCTCTTATATATTTAGCATCTCTGGATCAATGCTGTTTTTGTAAATAGTTTTATTGAAATATAGCTATTCTTAACATATATGTATTGTCTAAGGCTCTTTTAATGCTATAACAGGAGAGTTGAGTAGTTCAACAGAGATCAATGGATCCTAACACCTAAAATATTTACTATCTGGTCAGTTAAAGAAAAGTTTGCAGAGGATTATAATTACTAAAACTTGTAGAGAAATAAAGTGAATATAAGCAATACACATCATCTCTGAAGGATCCCTGATGCCCACATATCATAACATATTTAAGAATGTGTGTTCCTCTTAACATTTAATGCTAGGAGAAGAATGTCAGACTAATATAACGCTATTATACATTCAGGTGGCACTACACATCGCAAATTTGGGAGAATAAATAATAATATCTTCTCTTAGTATTTTGCTTTGGCTTTTGTAGGAATATTTCCCTTTTTATTTCTTCCTATTTTCTGGCAATCTTTTCATGTTTCTTTTGCATGTGTATCTACTTCTATCAGTCATTATATATAGTTCCAGAAAGTCCTGGACTTTATTTCAGTTCTTTTCCTAGGCAGCTAGACCCACAGAAACAACTTCATTTGACATGTACTCATGTGAGAACTAAATATCTGTAGCCCAGACCTCTCTTCTCAGATTCGTACTTGTATATTCAGTTGCCTACTAGCGTTCACCAGATGACCGGTGTTTAGGCACATAAAAATGAATACATTGAAGACTGACCTTACCAGCCCTCATCTCCCGTGCACCCGCTGCTCTCTGTCTCAGTGGGTTGCCCCACCATCTATTACTTTGGACAAGCCAAAACCCAAGGAATCATCTTTTGTCTGTAGTGTTCTTCAAGTTTACTCATATTGTAGTTATGCTATTGGTTTTCATTTGTTTTAATCCGGCTTTGGTGTTCTTCACTAAATTAAGTGTTCATTCTATGAATATTCTAGAAAATTCACAGCTATTATCACCAAGTATTTTCTTCTTAATTCTCCCTTTATTTCCTATTTGGGATCTCTACTTATTCTGTTCTCCTTGTCTTTTTCCTATTTTCAATTTCATATTCTCTCTTTGATCTGTATAGATCTTCTGACCTATCTTGTAGTTTAAAACTTTCTTCTATAATTTATAATCTGCTGTTTAATTTTTTTGTTTTCAATTTAACACCTGTAAGTAATGTTCCATTCATTTTCAAGTGCATCTGTTATTTTTCCATGCTAACCTACTTTGTTGTGATTTCTAGTCCTATAATTTTTAATTTTAAACCTCATTTTGCTATTTTTTCCCAAATAATTCTGTTATTTAAGTTATTTTATCCAGTTGGTTGCATTAGTCCCTCATTAGAGGTTGTTAACTTGTTTTTAAAAAGATTTTAAGTTCCTTTTAAATTGAGATTGTGTCTTTTATGATGAAAGTCATGCATACATGGTATTTGTGGAAGTCTCTGATAAGTGGTTTTACATTAATTTTTTTATGTAGCTTCTTTGGCCAGGTATTAGAATTTTTCTAGGCCCTTTTACATGGAGGGCAGGGCATCCAGTGTCGCTGCTTTATACAAATATACAAATTCCAGCTCCTTGGAGGAGCTGGAGTCACCGCATTAGACAGAACCGAAATATATTATCACATAGCTATAGCACCAGCAGATTCAGAGACCATCTGTTCTGCCATCTAAAGCTAATTAAATTTTAAAAAATCTGAGCAATTAAGAAACAACCGTCAGCCTAGAGTCTGAATCAAGAATAATTTGATAATAAAAGCTACAGCTATTACAAATACACCTAATTAGGAAGTACCTGAGTAAAAGTTTACAAGTCATTAAAGTAGTATTGAAAGAGTGAAGTATGGTTGATGGATATTAATGGGAAATTTTACCAAGGGAAAACTGTTACCTATAGCATTCTATTAGACTAATGAGTCTACACTGTCTAGGAAGGAATAGCACACAGATTTTAAAATTTTTATTTTATTATTTTTTTTTATTTTTGGCTGCGTCGGGTCTTCGTTGCTGAGTGAGGGCTTTCTGTAGTTGCGGCAAGTGGGGGGTACTTTCCATTGCCGTGTGTGGGCTTCTCATTGCAGTGGCTTCTCTTATTGTGGAGCACAGGCTCTAGGCACGCAGGCTTTCCATAAGTTGTGGCTCATGGGCTCTAGAGCGCAGGCTCAGTAGTTGTGGCTTAGTTGCTCTGCAGCATGTGGGATCTTCCTGGACCAGGGCTTGAACCCGTGTCCCCCTGCACTGGCAGGGGGATTCTTAACCACTGCGCAACCAGGGAAGCCCTAGCACACAGTTTTAATAGTTTTAGAGAAAACTCATAATATACTTTTGGACTATTAAATGCCAACATACTTAACTGAGAGTAGAAAAGCAAACAAGACTTTTCTTTATTATATGTTAAGTACCTAAGTTTTGTTCTTGGTATAATCATCAATAAAACCATGTTGATTATTTGGTTTTCAGCGAATAACAGAATTGCTAAAACTTCTGTTGATGCTATGTAGGTGTGGTGATAAAATACTTTTCATTTAATATAATATTTTTCATGTGTTCAGTGGTTACAGATCACCAAGTATTTTACATTTTCACATACTGTTATTAGACCTTTCTAAAACCTGTTGAGTGAGTAAAGCAGGTAGGATTAGCCTTATTTGATAGATTAAGAAATTGACATTTAGAACGGGTTAGAGGTCACATAGATGGATCTTAATTTATTCTGACTCAAGTTCACTAAGCTTTCTACTACAGTATGCTTTCTCTGTTAATCAGTTTATTAATATATTTATAGGCAGTTCATAAAACTCATTTGAGGAACATTATGGAAAGATATATTTTTCTGTAAGAGTAAATTGTGATGAATTCTCTAGCTAACCCGGAGACTGATGAGCATATGCTTTCACAAATTCTTGAAGTGATAATCATATTGTTTTCATAAATATCTAGTCTATGGGCAGAGAGTCTTCAATATAGGAAATGTATAGGTAGGCATTTCTGAGGCTGCAGTATATCAAGGCAAATAAGAGAAACATCCTACCTTAACTACTTCCCTGATTTTCACCGACATTCCTCAAAGTATGAGTGGACCAATCGCTCATATCATTCGAGAGTGCATTACAAACGAAGACTCTGTGGTCCTTTTCAGTCTAGATTCAGAGGCATTATCTGGAAATGTGAAATTTTTTTATGAGGGCTTTCTGTGAAAACTATGCACAATGTAGTTTTAGAACCACTGCCTTGTGTGAATCTTTAAATTTAAAGTTGGAATGAAATCAAGTGTTTTGCCATCATGAAGAGATGAGGAAAACATCCAAAATCTTATAGCAGTAACATGAACTTTTACCATCATAATTAAGTACACAAAAATCTCAGGTTTGAGCCACTATTATTGCCAGGCTATGTGACATATAAAATAAACTTAAATCAGTGCAAAATCTCATATTTAGGAATTAATCAGGGAGTTAGGATAATTCCTTTTGTTCAATATTTGATCCTGAAAACAAACAGCACTGTTATGGCTGACATCAATCCAGAATGGAAAAAAAATCAAGAGTAGTGTTATCTTCTGATGTGGGCAATTGTCTTCTTTGTGTTTATAACTAAATCACAGGTTTCCGTTTAAAATGGCATCTGGCTAGTTGTCCCTGAGGCAGTCTCTTCCAACTTCTCTCTAAAATACTTATTAAGATAAAGGAAAACTCACAACATCACAAAATATTAAGACTGACAGATAACCTATTGCTAGAAAATGGAAGGAATTTCCACTAACTATAAAGCCATTGGAATTAGATTGAGAAAAAAAAAAAAATGGTGGCTTCATGAAAGGGAATAGCCATTACTGAAAAAGATAGGAAGATACTTTATTGTCCTTAAGTCTCTTCCTTTCTTTTTTTTCTCCTTTGCTTTCTCTCTTTTGTTATACAGTCTGCCCTCTATATCAAATTTCTAGGACCTTGGACAGCCACTTTCCCTTTTTCTATGTACTTGTTGCTTTTATAGGTAATCTCAATAATGTTTGTGTCTCCTTTCCTATAGCAAGAACACAATGGAGTAGGAAATGGGAGTATAAGAGCTTTTAAACAGGGATGCACGGCATCCTAACAAAGCAGTAAGGTTTGATACAGAGAGTGGAAAAGCTGTGGGAGAAATACATGCAGGGGACTTTCACGTACAGCTTTAATTTAGAGGGTAAGAACCCCAAGGTGTAAATAACTCCAGGGTAAGAACTCCAGGGTGTGCCACCTCTCTTTTTTTTGCGGTACGTGGGCCTCTCACTGTCGTGGCCTCTTCCGTTGCGGAGCACAGGCTCCGGAAGCGCAGGCTCAGCGGCCATGGCTCATGGGCCCAGCTGCTCCGTGGCATGTGGGATCTTCCTGGACCGGGGCATGAACCTGTGTCCCCTGCATCGGCAGGCGGACTCTCAACCACTGCGCCACCAGTGAAGCCCCAGTGCCACCTCTCTTAATTTCACCAGAAAAGACCCTGGGAAATGGGCCAAGAGCTCTGCACATCAATTTACTTTTCATGTATATACCTGAGAAGATGATTAGATTATAACCAAATGGACAGTAGCTGGGGCCAAGGGCATCCTGTTAATTGGTATATACTGTAAATAGGATAAATCTCCATTCATACAAGAAGGAAAACAAAACAACATGTGTCCTATTAAAGTCTAATTGCAATACAGGGAGGGAGAAAATAGAATATGGTTATGAAGCCTCATTTAAAAAAAATATTTATCAAAGAAACCAGAAGAAAGTGTTAAAATACTTCAGCTTGAATTAAACCCAATATGCAAGAAAAAATAGTACCTATGAATACATGAACAGTAAGTATGGAGAGTTTTATGAAACAAAAGTGGGATGGACCGGAAATAAAACAAGATGAGACACATAGACCAATGGCTGAGAAGTTAAGGAGTTGATCAAAATAAGGTAGAGCAAATTAAACTACAAAGCCATAATTAAAATTTGCATCAGAGGCAGTAAAGATAAGAATTACTATTGCAGCAAATGAAATCATTCATGTAAAGCACACAATTGAGATTCTTTCCTGCAAACAAAGGAGAAACACCAAGGGATTAAAAAAAACCTGCTAAATAAAAAGTGAAGTATGTGGAAGTTAGAGAATGGGAATCTAAAATAAGTATTTTGGATTGTCGCAAAGAAGAAACCAGAACAACTGAAATGGAAGTAATCATTAAAGGACACACACACACACAAAGATGAAAATTTCCATAACTGATAAAACTATGAGTCTTCTGATAAAAATGCCCCATAATATTCCAAGAAAGGGAAATGAAAAGAACCCACACCAAACTGAAAATTCTAATGAGAATAATCAAGATAAATATTCTTAGGAGAATCCAGAAAACAAAACAGGTGCCCATAAAAAATAAAAAAATAAAAAAAACTTGAATTAGTCTCAGACTTCTCCACTTCAACAGTTACTGCATAAAGGCACACATATTTCACAAAGGCGAAAATTATTGCATAAAGGCCTCAGAATTTGGATGTTGTAAATTTAAGACCTAAAAGTATACACCAAATATTCCTCCATATATTAAGTCAACATAAGAACATTCTCAAATAAGGAAGTGCTTAAAAATGTATATTTTATTTGCCCATAAATATAAATTTTCTATATATATTTATATGTATCTCTCTATATATTTCTCTCTGTATATATTATAGGTATCTTTATTTAAAATATGTTTTAGTACATACTCCAGCTGACTGAGAATAAAGTTTAAAACTCAGGAATAAGGAAAATTATAAGAAATTTAATAAATTTTGAAAACATTTAAATTATTTCAAGTATTGTAAAGTCAAAAACAGTTGAAAAAAGGAGATGTTTAATATAATAATTTAATAATAATTTGGGTCTAAAACCAAATTTTCTCAAGTGAACAGAAGTAAGTTTTAAAAAGACAGAGAACTACAAGCTTGTTACATTTCTTTATTTTTTGTGAACAGATAATAAATTAGTAAACTGTAATAATTTCATGACACTATAAAGAAAAATTGATTAATGAAGGTTATCATGAAGACAACAAGCAACCATCTAAGAAATTTAAAAATGGAAGAATCACTTTCAAATCCCTGAAGAGGGTGAGAAAAAAAAATTTCCTGTAGAAAAAGATAGAAAACTGAGGCAAATTCCAGAAAGCATAAAATAAGTTTTACTTATGAATATAAGTATTAAATGTTTAACTCTTCTATAAGAAAATTAAGAGAAGTGGATTTGGCTGGCAATCTAATATATAAGTATATGAGCCACACACAAAAAATGATGAAATTACATTAAAATATTGAAAAAACAAGGAATGATAATAATTTACCTGGTAAACAATAAGGCAATGGGAAACAATTTCAGAGAAAGTAGAAAGCAAAAGCCTTATAAAAGATTAAAAAGGTCTTTTCACAATAATATAAACATCTGGAGTATCTATAGCAAAGAAAAACCAATAAAACTATAAATGAGCACAGATACAATTTGGCAAGGAGTAATGAGAGAAAGCTTGTCCTACCATGTATTAAAATATGTATTAAAATGAATATAAAAATCATTGATTGTAATAAATACAATTTTTATGTACCACTAAAAAGAAAAAAATAATTTTATGTTATCCTGTAAGAATCATCCTAATTTCAGAAATGTTTGCATATGATTAAGTGTGCAAATTAGAATTGATGAATTACAGTATGATAAACCTTTCATGATTAAAATAGCATCAAGCTAGGCACAAAATATGAAAACAGAAATGTGACAGCACAAATACCCTTGAAATAAATGATTGCATGAATAATATCTTAATAAACCCTATAAGAACTTTAATTCATAATATGATATCCTAAAAGAAGCCTAACAAACTGATTGGAAAGGTAGAGAGTATTCAATAAATGATATGAAGGAAAAATGCATCTTTAATAAAAATGTCATTAGTGTTCACTGGATGAGTATATTTGGTTAGATATAAAATGATATGAAAAAAGACCAAAGAAAATGAAAGTGAATATTTAAATGACCTTGGATGATTAGGACTAATTATTAAAACACTGGGAAAAAAACACAAAGGAAAACTTTTAACCATGTGAGAAGTTAAAATTTCTGAACATCACAAACACAACGAAATTAAAAGCCAGAAATTGGTTGAACCATATGGTATCACTGTTTCTGTGGGTCAACATTGCCAAGTATTGGCAGTCTATAAGGATATTGGGAGAAAGTTTAAATAATATGAAAATTAAAAGTTGAATATCCTTGATTGATTAAATATCTATAAATTTAAAAAATACAAGGAGATTAAGAGGTATAAATTACTATGTATAAAATAAATAAGTTACAAGGATATATTGTACAGCACAGGAAATATAGACAATATTTTATGATAACTTTAAATGGAGTATAATCTATAAAAATTTTGAATCACTATGTTGTACACCTAAAACTAATAAAATGTTTTAAATCAACCATACTTCAATAAAAAGACAAATACAGTAACACCTTAACCAAAAAAAAGTAGGTGGACAATAAGAGTCAATTTCTAAAAGAAATAGAAAAGGTCAGTAAACATAAAAGCACTTCAGCTTAACATATATTTTAGGTAAAAAAAAAAAATTAAAAGGAAATATACCAAAATATTACTAGTGGTTTTCTCTGGGTGTTGGGATTACAGATTTTTTTAATTTGTGGAGTTTCTGGTATCATTTTGTCTTGCTTATACTTTTCTATATTTTTAAAATCGTATTCTCAAATGAGCATGAGTTGTTCATTAACATCAGGAATGTATATATATGCGTGTGTGTGTATGATTGGGATAGGAGCAGATGGTACTCAGCAGAGATAATAGAACATGTGAAAACGGGAGGCTGAATGTAAAATGCTTCTGTTGGCTGAGTTTGGAATGGAGGAAGAAACAGTTACTTGCCTCTCCAAACTCTATTCTTTGACAGCACAGTGTATATTCCAGAGATGACAGTGCCTGAAGGGGACTTGATATCACGTTCAACTTAGTAAGATTGAAAGCCTTAGAGGACCATAACTGAAGACGTCTAAAAAGAACACATGAGCAAGACTGTGTATCTAAATTGAAAGTGCCAACCACTTAGTGTTAAAGACCATCTCATTTTTTTTCTCTTTCACACTCTGTCTTATATGGTTGATTTAAAGCAAGTAACACATTATACGTGTGAAAAATGAGACTTGCACTAATGGAGATGCTGAAATTGCTAATACATCACAGTTCCTAATGATTCCAGGTCCCTGAAATTGTGCATATTAATACAACCCTAGAAACTGAAATGTTATCTAGGTCAGTGGTTCTCAAAGTGTGATCCCGAGACCAGCAACAGCATCACATGGGGATTTCTTAGAAATACAAATTCTCAACCCCCACTCATACCTACTGAATCAGAAACTCTGGGAGTTGGGTCCAGCAGTCCGTGTTTTAAAAAGACTCCAGGGGGCTTCCCTGGTGGCGCAGTGGTTGAGAGTCCCCCTGCCAATGCAGGGGACGCGGGTTCGTGCCCCGGTCCGGAATGATCCCACATGCCGCGGAGCGGCTGGGCCTGTGAGCCATGGCCGCTGAGCCTGCGCGTCCAGAGCCTGTGCTCCGCAACGGGAGAGGCCGCAACAGTGAGAGTCCCGCGTACCGCAAACAAACAAACAAAAAAAGAGAAAACAACAAATGTCGGTGAGGATATGGAGAAAATGAAACCCTTGTGCCCTGTTGGTGGGTATGTAAATTGGTGCAGCCACATTATGGACGTTCCTTAAAAAAGTAAAAATAGAACAACCATATTACTCAGCTATCACACTTCTGGATATATATCCAACAGAAATGAAAACAGGAACTCAAAGAGATGTCTTCACTTTCATGTACATTGCAGCATTATTTACAATGGCCAAAATATGGAAGCCACCTAAGTATCCAACAATGGATGAATGGATAAAGAAGATGTAAGATGTACACATACACAATGGAATATTATTCAACCATGAGAAGAAGGAAATCCTGCCATCTGCAAGAACATGGATGGACCTTGAGTGTTATTACGCCAATTAAAATAAGTCAGACACAGAAAGACAAATACTGCATGATATCACTTAAATTTAAAATCTAAAAAAGCAGAACTTAGAGAATCAGAGAGTAGAATATCGATTACCAAGGGCTGGGGGAGGGGGCTGGAGGAAAGGTGACATATTGGGCAGAGGGTGCCAACTTCCAGTTATAAAATGAGTAAGTTCTGGGGATCAAATATACAGCATGGTGATTATAGTTAATAATACTGGATTATACGCTTGAAAGTTTCTGAGAGTAGGTCTTAAATATTCTCACCACAAAACAGAAGTGGAAAATATGTGTTGTGATAGAGGCGTTAACGCTATGGTGGTAATCACTTTGCAATATATATGTGTATCAAATCAACATGTTGCACACCTAAACCTTGCACAATATTATATGTCAATTATATCTCAATAAAACTGGAAAAAAAGGCCCTCCTGGTGATTTTATTTTTCATGCTAAACGGACAGATTTATTTTCAGCTAATACATTTTTGGTATATCAGACCAATTTATATATATATATATATATATATATATATATATATATATATATATATCTCCAAAGTAAAAAGAATATCAGATTTCACTGGATTCTCCAAAGAAGCAAATGATTATTTCAAAAGTATCATTTTTCAAATAGAGTTCTCCAGAGTCCTTGACAAGTAGGTGTTTTTTATGCCCTTAAAGCTTCAGCTTGTAGATTCACAGCTTACTGTACTAAGGATGCTAAGAGGTCTAATAGTAAGTGAACTTTTTTAACCAAGGTAGTTTAATGTTTTCAGGTATCAAGAAATACCTGATCTTATCAGTTAATTAGATGTTTACCAAATAACATCATTCAAAACTGCTGTCCTATGAATCATCTTTTGTGAAACATTCTAGCTCCTTCCTTGTCTGGTCAAACAGAAAGGGAATAGATAATATTTCCAGTTGGTATTACAGTAGTCAAACCTTTGAAGCGTCTTTTCTTTGGGATGAATAAAAAGGGAAAAATATTTAAAGCTTAATGGAAAACTGTAACATGCCAAATAATGTTGGAATAAATAAGATTTAGTGCTGTTCTTTTCCCATGGGGAATGTTCACAAAATAATCATTGATTTCATTAGCAAAGTCCCCATGTAATATGAAAATCTTGGTTATTCTCTTGAAAAAAATCCTTTCAAAAATTTATAGAAAAGAAGAAATATGGGATGTGGATTTAATTTAATTTTGTTCTATTTAAATTTGGAAGTAGTTGAGGTTTAGAAAAATCTTAAAATATTCTTGCTCTAAACTTTAAGCTTGTTTCTGACTGATCATTTTTGCACTTCTAGTCCTTCCACATGGAATGCTGTTTCCCTTATCTTTCCATAGCTGGTTCCTTCTTATTATTCAGAATCCATTTCAGGGTTTATATGAGTACCCATTGTAAATTAACAGCTTCACCCCAAACATCACTCTCTAAAGCAACTATATTCATTTTATTGTCTTTGTGAGATTTAGAGCTACTGGAAGTAATCTTATACACTTTATTGTTGATGCTCTTTTCTTGTTTGTTTATTTATTATCTTATTATTCTGGAAGGTGAGTTCCAGAAAAGTGGCTCTGTCTTGATTGCCACTGTGTTCCTACCACATAGAAGAATGCCTGGCCCATTAATAAACAGATGTTGATGAAAAACAGAGAATTTGATGTTCTGTACCAGCATTTAGCAAACCTATTCTGTAAAGAGCTGGAACATAAATCTTTTAGGTTTTGTGCTCCACATGGTTTCTTTCATCGTTACGCATCTCTGCCAGGGGTAGTGCAAAAGCAGCCAGAGAGAATATGTCAAATTATGAGCATGACTGTGTTACAATAAAACCTTAGTTACAAAAAGAGGACATGGGCTGGATTTGGCCCACAGGTCATAGTTGGACAAACATCATAAATCAGATGAAAACTAGTTCCCTTCATCAAAGATGTGAGCCAAGTGCAACATGACCTCCACAGAGCACTGTGATCCTTTAGGAGTCTTGGATATGCCCTACTACCAATTACAATACTTTTTTAAGTAAACTTTTTATTTTAGAAGAGTTTATATTGACATAAAAATTACAAAAGTAATATAGCAAATTCTATTATAACCTGCACCCAATTTTCCCATTATGTTTCATTTGTTATGACTGAAGAACGAATATTAATGTATTATTATTAACTAAAGTTCATACTTTATTCAGATTTCCTTAGTTTTTAACCTATTGCACTTTCTCTGCTTCAGAATCCCATCCTGGGTACCACATCACATTTCATAATCATGAGTCTTTATACCAATTATTTTTTAAAAATATTTATTTATTTATTTTGGCTGCGCCAGGTCTTAGTTGCAGCGTGCAGGATCTTTGTTGCGGCATGCAGGCTTCTTAGTTGCAGCATGCGATCTCTTAGTTGCTGCACGCAGGATCTAGTTCCCTGACCAGGGATCCAACCAGGGCCCCCTGCATTGGGAGTGTGGAGCCTTACCCACTGGACCACCA
Source organism: Lipotes vexillifer (assembly GCF_000442215.2). NCBI lineage: Eukaryota > Metazoa > Chordata > Mammalia > Artiodactyla > Lipotidae > Lipotes > Lipotes vexillifer. The sequence goes on along the minus strand of NW_006775616.1, from coordinate 1,420,989 downwards.
GGGAAGTCCCTATACCAATTATTTTTAAGGGCATAAATTATCTCTTGACTTTCATGTTTGCTCATTTCCTCTCTTTCTTCTTTTGCTATTCCTCTTTATTCTCCTTCCAAGTCTGGGTCAAACTATGGTGGTAGCAACTGATGTTGATCAAAAGGTGCTTAGAAAGGCAGCAAAGCATAGCAGAAACAAACTTGCATTGTGCTCATATCTGTGTCTTTTGGCCAGATGACTTAATTCTGTACATATTGGTTCCCACGGTTCTAAGTTAAGAATGCTAAAACTCTCCTGTCTGTTTCTGGGCTACTCTATGTGAAAACACTTTGCCTGAAAGCATTTTGCAAACTCTAAAGCACAATTCCAATATAAGGATTATTGTTATTGTGAAAGGTCATAAGTGTGTGGGCAAAGTGCCAATTCTTCCTGACTTCAAGGCTGGAAACTACTGTTAACTAATTAGTTCAATCTACAGTAAAGGGCAACAGGCAGAGTTAAAATTGGATTTCAAAGCACTTATGCTGAACTCCTAATGACATTTTATACTTCAGACCAAACTGAATAAGCATTAGATATTTTACTGCCAAAATAAAATCTAAGCAGATAAAAATGTATGTTCTGTTTAAAATTCATCATGGTGAATGGTAGAATATCATCAACATGGACATTTTACATGGATAGACTCAGTCAAGAGCCAACATGATCTTCTTCCACATACATCAGCATTTGAAAGTGTTACCTGTTTTCCAAGTGTAATGTAAGTAACATAAATATTGATTGGAAAAACCCCTGTTGTGACTCTGAAAGTTGAAAACACTTCAAAGATGCTTATAAATAAATTGGAAAATCAGGTGAGCCTTCATCAGAATTAGCTTAATGCTTGCCTTTTTTTCCCCCTTAGAGTCTGCCTGATCCTTTTTTCTTCTGGATCTTTCTCATATCACAAATTATAGACTCTTCATTGCAGAGTGAATGCTTGCATTTGACTAAATTCTCTAAAGAGTTTGGGCTGTTATTTTGTTTAACATCTGTGCAAGCCCATTTTTGCATTTTGTGAAAACACTTCTCTATGATATTTCCAACCATTGTACAGCCTACTCTACCAACTATAATTATAAGTACTTCTCAGTTGCTGTAGAGCAGCATCATCCAACACACCTTTCTGTGATGGCAGAAATTTTCATCTGAGCTATCCAGTATGGCAGCCACTAGCCACATGTGTAATGTGCCTAGCACAACCGGCGAACCTACTTTTTAATTTTAAAACATTTAATTGAATTAAGGTTAAATGTAAATAAGTGCATGTGGCTAGTGGCTACCATAATGGAAATTTCTATTAGAAATTAGAAACAGAAAGTTCTATTATCCTGTGTTTTTAAAAAGGAAAGGAGGTTTAGATAATCCACATTTCCATTTCATTGAAGTCTAGTAACTGTATCTTGGAACCTTGCACTAACTGTCCATGTATGACATTTTGATTTGTGCAATTCCTGGAAAATTGCCATAGAAAATAATATACAGAAACATTTGGGACTAGTTCCTCAATTTTTAAAATTGCAAAAACAACTACATTGGAAGTTGAATTATCTCTCTCATTCTGTCCTCAAGTTGTTGTTGTTGTTGTTTTTTCTCCTAACATTTATTGTTCACTGGTAATTGAGGCTCTTTATGGCAGTCTAAGGCAGCCTGACATAATCAGATAAGGTTGCAGCACACATACAGATAACAGGGAAGTGAAAGAGGTGAAAAAACTTTACTTGTGGTCAAACTAGCATTACCCTCATCCTTGGGCCACTTATCTCAATTTTTAGGACTTCTTTTTTCTTTTTAATCTGTAAATGAAATTGATGATAGACTGTCTAAAGGTGCTCTCATCTCTAAAATACAGTGGCCTGGTTGGCATATTCCACTAATTGTGAATCGTTAGTCACCGGCGAGATTCAGCACAGTATATATCATCCTTAACATAATTATAGCCACAAAATATTGACAACTTGCTGTGTTCCTGGCTCTGTGTTAAGTGACTGTTCTGCATCATAACCTCACAACAATCCTGAAGACAGATAACTGCTATTATTATCTCTATTTTTCAAGTGAGGAAACTGAGGTGGCCCAGTTAGAAAGCAGCAAAGCCAAAGTTTGAACCTGGGAGCAGGATTCCCAAGCCTTGCTCTCAATTCAGTCAATATGCCATGCTGCCTTGTCAAAAACCAGGTGGAAGGACTCAGGCTATTCCAGCAGCTGAAGTACTTCCCACCTTGCCATGGGCTTGCCCCAATAAATTTGGTGGTGAATTTAATGTGTTTGAACAAAATTCTCCTTAATATTTGAATAGACAGATTAAAAGAAAATAAGAAATGTGAAAACAAATAGATTTTCAAAGAATGCCTCCTTCCATGGCAGCAGTGCCCTAGAAGTAGCAGGCACTTTGAAAACGAGTCTCCAGGGAAGGTGCTGACATATCCTCAGAGGTCTAATTTATTCTGAATTGTTCTCAATTGCTTTCTATTTGAGAAGATGGCAGCACTCCCAGTGGTGTCAAAATAGTCCATATCATGAGTGTTTAGAAAATAAAGTCTGTTACACATAGAGAATTCAGCAATGAAAAAGTGATAATGGTAGTAATATTAGCTATCATTAATTAAACACTTACTATATGCCACATATCTATCCTAAGAACTTCACGTGACTGATTTTTTAAAGCAATGTTATTCTAGAAATATTTCTATGAAGTAACTACTATTATTATCCCTTTGTTATAGATGAGAAAATAGAAGCACAGAGAGCTTAAAATAACTGGCCCAAGGTCACTCAAATGGTGAAGGGTGGAGCAGGAATTCCAACCCAGGCAATCCACATTCATTAGGTTGGGCTTTGTCTCTGTCTGCAATCCTCAATTTGGGACAAAATGCCTATATAGGGACATAGAAAGCTGCCCTCATATGGCCTTTATTAGCAAGTGTATTCCCATTTTTTTTTTTTTGGCACAAGTGTTTGCCCAAGGAAAAAGAGAGAAAAAAATCCAATTATAAAGATGAATGAGATTCAGATTCAACTAGGAGGAGGAAATAAGGACACTTGGACTCTGAAAGATGAAGCAATTTGCTATATATAACAGAATGCTTCAAATTACCAGAAGACTGAATATTGACTGTCTTTTAGAAATTTTTAAATAAAACATTCCTATTTCTGATGGAAGGCAGTCAGAAAATTTGGGAAAAGGATACACTGAGAAATTACTCGGGTTCTTATGATGATTCTGAAACAACAACAACAAAAAGTTTCAATGAAACAGTGGAGTTCAGGGACACATATTCTGTGCAATCAGTCTTTTAAGAGACTTTATAACCACCAGAACCTCTAGGAATGAAATACTAGATACAACAATTGCTTAAAAGAAGAAAAACACTTTGATAAATTATAATGAAGGCTTCTATGTGCTATGAATGGAATTAGCACAACTAATAGTGTTTTAGACATTTCATTAGGTTATTCCTCATGACCTTAGCAAAAAAGCTGTACACCATTAGGCATACAGAACACCTTAATTAAAAACAAATGATACTGTACTTAACAACGTTTAATCTGACAGGTAAAACATCCAATGAGTGGTGTATTTTATCTAAGTTGTGCTCATTTTCCTGCAGCTGAATAACCAGGCACTCATCAAATGACAGTTGCTGGGACAAGTTATAGGTAAAAGAATAAATATAAGTTTGTGTATACAGATGATTTGACTTACTGGAATCTTTGTGGCCATTGCAAAATAGTTAATGCTACAATGTAGACAAAATTTACTCAGAAGTAATGTTATTAAACCAGAAAATCTTCAAGTCCTTTCAGAAACAGAATAGAATCCTGAACTGAAATAAGGCATGATAATTTATGTCTTTAATGAAGATATAAAGGTGGAATTATGGCTGGCTTAGCAGAAACAAAAGCATAAAGATCCTGAAAATGTTTCAACACCAGTTCACACATGATAGATCAAGATGCCTGCGGAAACTAATATAAGAGGCAATGTGGTCATGTAGGCAAGTCACACAGTAACCTAGTTTCCTCTTACAGAAGTTAGAAACAGTAATAACCTTTTGACAGTCCTCACTGCATGACTATGAAAAACAAGAAGGATCACACAGAAAAAGTACTATGCAAATTATAAGACATATAAAATAATCATTATTATATAGGTGCAAAAAAGAACAGGACCAGTACCTGTAACTTGTAACAGTCTATATGGGCTCAAGGATGTGGGAGTTGGGGAGGGACTATAGTTTCTTGTATTCCAGTTTCTTTCTCTCCTGAGTATCCACCCCAAAATCGTCCCTATGCTTCATAATCACCTCAACCTACACATGTTTATCGATATCTCTCTCAGTCTCTTTTTTCTCTGTTTCTCTGTCCTCTTCCCCCTCCCTCCTTGTTGTCTTTGTCCCCCTCCCCCTCTCTCGCTCCCTCCTCCTTCCCCTTCCTCTTCTTCTCTCTCTCACCCTCACTCTGTCCTCAAAAGGAAATTAACCACCAGATAACTCTATAAAATGGCTGAAAGAACCATCAGTTAAACATTCTGGACAGATGATGTTCTTATGGAGGAACAAAGCTAACGAAGCATTTCATCTGTTAGAAAGTAAAACGCTTAAAATCTGAATTAAAATCAGGAATAGATTAAAACTCAAAGATATTGTCGGTGACCTAAGTTAACCCAATTCAAAGAACACGTGATAAAAACAAACCTATCTTCTCCCCAAATTAAAATGTCAAATTTGACTTATAGCTTTCAGTACTAAACTGTCTATTACACTGACAGTTTGGTTTAATGTCAGCATTTAATTATGAAAAAAATTCAGGTTATTGAAATCCCTACAAGAACCTAAATCTGAGATAGTTGCACATTGGACTGTACGATTAACTGTTATTAATTAACGTAATCAAGTATGGCAATTCATAAATACTAGATTATGATTGGTAAAAATCTGTATTTTCCAACTGTCAGAGACGGGGGAGAGCTAAGAAGGTCTCATCCCTTTAACCTTCCTCCCAGGTCAGAAAGGAAGTGTCAGAGTGAACATGTTCAAATGTTTATAGCAAACAGACACAAAATTACCCATCTCACTTTTCCTGTAAGGTCAATGAAGTCCTAGCTCTCTGTCCATTTAGGACTGACATGACATCATGTTCATTACAATCTTCTAATGGCAGGGTAATTTAATCATCTGGTGAGATTAGGGTAACAAAACTGTCCTAAGCAGCATTTATGCATCAAGCTTAAGACATTGTTCAGAACACTGATCCTTCTAGGTTCTTATACCATGTTCATGCAAGGATGGGAGAATCTCTACATGATTTCCAGACAGTCCACTTTTGTTGAACTCTACCAATTTAACAAGTGAAAGGCCAACTTTAACACCTTTAAGGCAGATTACATGATGATTGGACATAATATACTGGTTATTGTAGCTACCTCTGGTGTGTGACTTTTGATTGGATGGGGCCTTCTAAATGTAAGCTAACCATCTGAAGACTAAATTTCTCATTTGGGTAACTGTTTCTAGATACAGAAACACACAAACACACACACACACACACACACACACACACACGCACACAGAGTCTATGCTAAAGTATGTTAGCTTCAGATAACAAAGAATAAACCAATCAGAAAGCAAGGTGATTCATGTAAGTCTGCATAATCAGTTATGACAAATAGGGTGAAACCTGATAAATATCTTAATTGCTGTCATAGCTATCTCTTGATCTTGTTTTTTGGAAAGCACCTGGATTGTTGGCAGCCTGCAATTATTTACATTAAAGCATAAAACTTCCATTTCAAAATTCTCTGTTTCTGAATATGATTGTTTATAAAATAATAAAGCAATTCCTATAATTTTATCTAATGAATTTCAACTAAACTCTGATCAGTTTAACACAGTGGAACATTATATAGCATTATTTAATTAAAAATAACACAAGCACAACTTCCACAAACCAAGCAATCATGAACATTTTCTCAGAAAATAAATATTATTTAGGTCATTCAGTTTGATTTCACTGTTTGAAAGGAAAGAGCATCCTGCGCAAGAAACGTTTGGGGGGGCAAATAGTGAAGTTTCTTATTAACTCATATTAATTTTTGACCCTAGAAGTAAACATATTAAATGATTAATAGCTTCTCCAATTTGACTAACAACATATCGGCAAAGCTTTTATGAAAATACTATTGAATTTAGTGTTAGTAACTTTGTATGTAATGTGGAGAAAAGCTTTTAAATATTTTATTCTATTTTCAAAATTTAATTATACCTGAGTTTGGCTTTCAGTTACTCTGCTAGTTAGCTCTACTCCCTTAGGAATTTCCTCAGCGTTACATAACTTTTAAGAGATTTCCAATGAATGTTAGTGGCAACTTATTTTTATTGAGTACTTACTCAAGGTACTTGCACTTCTTTTATTACCTGGTTTTCCTCCTAATAATTATGAGATTATGATCCACATTTTACAGATTAGCAAACTAAGGTACAAATAAGTGTGTGAGACCACATAGCTAGTAAATAGCAGCTCTTAGATTTGAATCCATGGATTGTTTCCAGAATCTGTACTCTTGAAAGCTATTCTATACTACCTTTGACATATATTTAATCAGATTTTTAGGTGAAAAAACTTTTGTTTTGTTTACTAGATCCCATTAATTAATGGAACTAAGAATAGATTTGGAAAATTTGAAAGACTGAATTGGCTTTAAGTTTAAATAGAATACTACAAACTCTCACCTGGCTAGGGAGATGAGGTGATTTTACAATTTCAAATAAAAAAAAATAAACAGAATTTATTTTGGTTAGGGTGTTTTCTCTTACCCTTCTGCAGATTCAGGAGAATATGGTCATAATTTTCAAATCTCATCTGGCCTTGGATTCAACAACAGGTGGGACATCCCAATATTCTTGTATAATTTTAACACATAACTACTCCACAGTGATTTAAACAAATTAACAACTTGAAGTTCTTTGGTTTAGAAGTCAAAACCCAAATGGCTGTTACTTCATAGCTTTTTGATCTTAATGTCTGATGGACCAATTTGCACCAATTTTTTCCTAAGGTATTAAGGTTAAGTCAGGGCAGCCAAGATGTGACCACTACGCTGGAGGAAGCATTTGGCTTATTCAGTAGGTGGCGCTCTTTCTTTCTATCTATTGTACAAATCTTAAAGCCCTAATGTAATACTGGGGAAACAGCTATTGGTGCCATTTCCCAGGAAAAAAATGTGAAATAGATGCCAGGGACAGCTGTTTAATACTCAGATATTTTTATTGTTTTCTTTTTTCTTGAGAAATTGCATTGTTAAATTCTAAAAAGTAGCACATTTACCAAACTGTCCCTAAAACCTATCCAAAATTATCTGGCTCTCTACTTCTTTATAGTTTATACGTTTGTGGAAAATATATACACGTTCCACCTCTAACTAGCTATTGCAGTTAATAAATACTTAATAACATATGTTGAGAGCATGTTGGTAGAAAAAATTAATTTTAATAACATTGAATTCTGAAATGAGAACCGTACTATTATATTTCTGTCCTTATCATTTCATGTACCTATAAATGGTCATCACTTGCTTTTGAGTTACACAAAAATAATGTCTTTGATAACATCAATCGCTATTAATTAATCATCATCTAATCTCATGACCGAAGCAGGTTTTCTTCCATAACATCTATAATTTATGACATCTTGCAGGTCAGTGGACTTCAAATGTTACTTTGTTGTGGTCCTTTTACCAGCAGCATCAGCATCACTTTGGAGCTTCTTATAAGTGCAAATTTTGGGCTACACCCAACCCCTTTTGAATTTCTGGGACTGGGGACAGGAATCTGTATTAACAAACTGGCAAGGTGACTCTTAAGCATGCCAGGGTATGAGAAGCACTGCAGTGGTTTAATGAATCCAATTTACATTAATTGCTAAAACACACCAGGACAAACATACCCTTTTCCATAGGATGATGCATCTTTACTCTTTATTTCATTTTAAAATGAAGATTGGGACTAACCTGCAATATTTAAAATGTTTCTGATGCCCATTTTTGTGAGTGAATAAACATATGACTCACTTTCCTTTTACTACAACTCTTAAGTAGATCTTTGACTTTGATATATATAAAACAAGGGACCTGATCATGTTTTGATTATAAAGATTTTTTTTTTTTTTTTTTTTTTTGCGGTACGCGGGCCTCTCACTGTTGTGGTCTCTCCCGTTGCGGAGCACAGGCTCACGGGCCCAGCAGCTCCACGGCATGTGGGATCTTCCCGGACTGGGGCACGAACCCGTGTCCCCTGCATCGGCAGGCAGACTCTCAACCACTGAGCCACCAGGGAAGCCCAGATCTTTTTCTTTTTTTGTAGAAGATTCCACCTTAACTCCCTTGGAATATACAGATAGTATAAATTTAGAATATATGTCAATAATCAGCACAAAGAAAATGAGGATGATCTAAACAATTATTATTTCTTATTTCTGTAGAGAAAATTAAACCACTTTTTCATCTGCCACATCTGACCTATCTAAACAAGTCCATCCAAATTTACAATTTTACTGTACAGCAAGTGTGCTGGATAACTGTGAACAATTATGTTTGATTCTAAGTCCTTCAAATACAGAGTTAATTTAGAAATAATGACAATATATGGACACATATTGTTCCTGTACTTGGGATCAAACTGAACCTACAGTAAGAATTTATGGAACACCTGATATGTCATGGTATAGTTTTAGACATATGGAAAAAAAAAAAACACCTTGAACTTAGTCCTTCTCCTGTAGTATAATCCTTTCTTGTAATTTAAAATACAGGTCTCTAAAACATCTTTGGTCACCTCCACTTCAGATAGAGCAAAAGATCTTGGGAGATTTTCAGTGAAAACTATGCTCATGGGTAGCCAAGAACTGGAGAAGAAACAAATAAATTGTAAATTTGCTGCTAGCAACATATAGGAATCTTCTTTTATATCTCAATGAGAGAAAAATGTGCACTTATACATTTTTGAATATAAATTAAGCCTATAAAGATAATTATAGACCAGTATTTTTTGTTATCCTTACCTGGATAGTATACTGGAAGATATTAAAATAGATCAGATTTGCAGAATATACAATGAAGTGTCTTCATTCAATATAATTTGGGAAGGGGGATGATATTATATGTACAACTGTCCAGAAACTGGGTTTTATAGGTTCTATTTTGAATTGCAATGTATTATATGTCTTAAAGTATAGTTATTGGGGAATAATCTGCTAAAATCCCATTAATGCTAATATGGAACATGACTCATTAATCTAAAATATCATAACTAAATTGATACTGATGTATTTATAAATTGATATATAATGAAAAGTGAAAAATAGAAAATGAAAACATCAGCTAACTCAAGACAACATTGGTAGTATAATGGTAACAAGCATACTACAGAATTGCTGGAATTCCAACTTTTCTTGTTTAGAGGGTTGCCAAATGTCATGTGGCAGCCAAAGTTCTTAGCAGAATACTGAATTAGAGTCTTCAATAAGCTCTAGCAGTATGTCAATTTGAGTTTAAGAATACCAAATCTTAGTTACATTTAATAGTACATTGATTAGGTTAATGGTAAGAACCCCTTAGTTCTATTATGCAAAAGTGTGGAATTATACGTCATTTACCTGTAAGAACTGAGTGAACTTATACATTTTGTTTCAGTTCAGAGCACATTAAGAGGACTGTGCATTTAAAAATCATATCTATTGAGGGAGATGAGATATGGACACTAAAACTCACCAGAAAAGATGACGCTAAAACTAAAACCCACCAGAAAAGATGACAGTAGAAAGGATGTCTCTATGCAGTATATTATGTATAAGACCAAATATAACAGATATTGTGCATATTAATAAGAGTTCAGACCACAGAAACGTCATTTCAGTCTGAGAAGTGGGGGCTTGAAGTAGACCTTGAATCATATGAAATATCTGGAAAGTAAAAAAGGAAGGAAGAATACTGATAGGTAAATATTATGAATCAATGTACAAAAGTCAAGAGATATCCAATTACTAAATTTAAAGTATTTATCTTTACAATTAAAAATAAGGAGAAAGATATATTAATTATAAATTTACAGGGGCGAACCTAAATAACAAAATTACATGGTATTTTTTTAGAAACATGCAAAATGTTTTCAATGATTTTGAATCCTACTAATATTGAAAAATGCTCATATGTTCATATGACAGTGGAAGAGCTTTTTCAAGGTTGTTTAATTTGGGTATTTCATCATGTCTTTAAGAGTGGAGCACATTACTGAGTTGACAAAGGCAGTAAACTCTTTATACTAAAAAGTAAGCCAATATTGTTGAATTATTTAGGTAAAAGGGAATGAAATTCGGGGAATTTTACAGGGGGTGGATAAAAATTAAAGTCGTCTAGATGAGATTGTTTCATTAATCTTTGTATTACATTGATTACGAAAACATACTGAAGGTTCATCAGTTTTAACTACTAGGAAGCCAAGACACATAACTAAAATTGGAAGTTATTGTGGTTTCTAAGAGTCAGGTCACTACAAAATATCCCTCACCTCCATCTGAGCTTTTATTTTCTTGTAGTAGACACCTTTTCATTTCTGTTTTCTTCCCCCTACTGTTAACTCTCTCCCTTCCCTTTTCCCTCCCTCACTCCTCCCTCTTCCCTTCTTTCCTTCCTTCCTTCCTTCATGAGTACACATATGTACCCTAAATGTTAGAGTTCTATCACTCTCTTTTCCAAAAACCTCAGAGTAACCACTATCTTAAAAGTAGTCCACATTATTCTCCTGCATCTTTTATAATTTCTGATATGTATACACTTTAGATACAAATAATTTTACATTTAAGTTAGTTACATCATATTTAGAAGTTAGATCACAATATTTTGAATATATAAGGGGGTCTGTTACCCTCTCTTCTTAGAACTTCTTAGTCTAGTGAAACTACAAGTTTCAAGCTTCTTAAACAAAGGAGTATTTTTGTTTTCCTATATAAAGTAAGGGTGAGGGGCAGTAAAAAAAAAAACTCAGCAGTCACATGGCTTACTGCTTTCCGGTGGCTTGGGAATGATGCAAAGTGCTCATACTCACTTTCTCACCTCTCTTAATTTCAACAAATACCTGTAGCTGGCATTGTTCTTCATCTGTTCTCCTACTTACCTCCCCTCTGTTTCCATGATAATGATTTTGTTGCCCCAGGAAGTAAAATTAAGCTTTATTTGTCTTGTTCATTGGCTGCTCTAAGATCTCTTAGCCCACTGCCAACATCACAAAACTTATAATTTCCTTTTCTTCCCCTAGTGTCTTAACCCACTCCCTCTCCTTGTCATGTGCAATTTCTGGGATAATTTCCTTTAACGTAATATCATGCTTTTTTACATTTAAAAGTTGAATTGCATAAAGATGTTAAAAAAAGAAAATAGCAGGTTGGGGCCAAGAGCAGTGCAAATGCTTCTTCAGCTTGGTATGGGAGAAAGTTTTCTGTAGGCCCCTTCTGCTAACCATTGTGCCTCGGCTCTTCCTGTTTTAATTCAATTCCAGTTTTGTTATCAATGCTATGTAGAAACATGTGCATTGACATACTTGTGCAGAAAAATATGCTTATCAAAATTGTAGAATTAGGGAAAATTTTTCTTTGGTTTTCCTTTTTGTGCACCTGAACTTTAAAAAATTACTCTAGAACAAACATGTACCATGCGTGCTGTAATATTTGGGAAAAAACAGTGTCAGAGAGTTTAGTGAAAGTAACTAATTTTGTGACACTTTCAAATGTTGCCATTGAATCTTTTAATCTATAAAGGAGAGCACTGATCCCTTAAAAAAAAAAAAAAAAAAAAAAGTTGAATTGCAAAGGCAATAGATTGATGGCTCCAGAAATTTCAGGTTGATGTTTATCCCGTAGCAAGATATAGTGTCTTATGGCGGACAGTGAATAAGTATGGCCCTTATCTCTGCAAAAGATTAGAATATTTCCCAAAACACAACAATTTACTGAAATGTACCACAAAATTTTGGCAAAACTAGATAAAACCTTTGATGCTTTTTTTTTACCTAGTCATTCAATAAACCCTTCCCACAATTCCCATTAAAATCTCTAAAGAAATAGCTAATGATATGAACAGGTACATAGGAGCACAAGTTTCTCTTGGGTATACATATAGCTATGAGTGAAATTGCTGGCAGAAATGTGAATATTCAACATCACAATTTAAAACCAAATTTTTCTACAATGTAGTTGTACTAACTTAGCCTCCCTCCAGAAATAATTGCTATTGATTAATATCTTTTCTATTGGCAAAGTTCTTCATCTCTACCAACAGGGAGTATACACGATAACTCACTATGGGATTGATTTGAATTTTCATGATTATAAATGAGGTTAGGCATGCTTTCATATGTTCACCCCTTACTCATGTTTATCCCCCTCTGCGTCTTCAACTTCTAATAGTAGCATTTGCTGTTTTTCTATTGGGTTGTATTTTTGTCACTAAGTTGTAGTTCTTTACATATCCTAGATACCAACACTTTGTTGCTTAGATGTGTTGTTCTCCCAGTTTTTGAAATTATGGTATTTTGGGGATGAACAGAGTTCTTAGTTTTAGTGAAGTAAATGTTTTCAAATTTGTCCTTAATATTTACTGCTTTTTGTACCATTCAATAAGTATTTCCCTAGCCCAAAGTCATAAATATTTCCTTCATTTTTCTCTGAGCAATTTGTACTTGGCCTTTTATGTCTAAGATGTGTAAGTTATCTAAAACTGAGTTTATGTACATTCGGGGTAGCAATCTAGTATCTTTCCCCCACACATGCCATTTTTTTCCCCTTCAGTACCATTTTCCTTTTAATCTGCAACACCATCCTGTCTTTTTCTCAGGTTTCCAAATATAGCATTGGTTTAACTTTGGAATCTTTCTCAGTTGGTGAATTTGTTTTTCCCTGCAAGAATACTACATCTCTTAATTACTACAACTTTATAATATCTTGATTTGATTAGCAAGTCTCTCCAACTTGTATGTTTTCTTCAAAATTACCTGGGCTATTTTTGTCCCTGTACTCTTTTATATAAATTTACCAACTGTTTCATGAAAAATTTATTGTGATTTTAACTGGTATTGCTGTGATATAGAGTTTAATTTAGGCATATTGAATATTATGATCAATGAACATGTTATGTCACAATTTTTATTGGTTCTTTTTAAAGTCTTTAAAGAAAACTTTTCATAATTTTCTACTAAAATTTTCTGGGAATTAAAAAAATATTAGTAGCCTGGGTATATTTTGCTATTATTTCCACTATAATTAGCATTTTCCACTATAATTAGCATTTTAATTTTAATTACATTTTTCTTTTTCAGAACATCTTAAATATGTTTCTCATATCATGTACTTAATAATTCAATGTCTGCAGTGTGAGTAGGTATAATTCTGTTGTACTCTTTCTGTTGATTCTTGCTGGGATGGTTGGTAAATCTAATTTTTAATTTTTTTTTTTAATTTTGATTTCATATTTAGTGGGACTTTATGTTTGGGAAATGTTTGATGGTTGGATTTAAAGTGCATTGCTTCAGAGGTGTGGCCAAGATGCCAGAGTAGGAAGACCCTGAACTCACTTCCTATCATGGGCACACTAAAATTATGACTATTTACAGAGCACCTATCTATGAGAATGATCCACAGACTTGCAAGAGAGATTTTCCACAACTAAAGATATAAAGAAGGAACCACAAAAAAATTGGTAGGCGGGGCAGAGACATGGTATAATCAAGACCCACACCCCCAGGCAGGTGATCAACAAACAAAGAGGAGGATAATAACAACTGCAGAGATTCCTCCCAAGGAAGGAGGGGTTCAAGCCCCATTTTAGGCTCCCCACGCTGGGGGTCTGCACAAGGAACACAAGACCTAGATTATCTGGCTCTGAAGGCCAATGAAGCTTATGTACAGGAGAGCTGGAGAGGTGTAGGAAACAGAGACTCCCCTCTCAAAGGATGGATGCAAAATCTCACATGCTGCTAGACCCAGTGCAGAGGAAGTATTAATAGTTTGAAAGTATCCTGGTTCAGACCCATTTGCTAATCTTAGAGAGCCTCTGGGAGCAGCAGGAGAAAACTGGGATTACCCCTGGGGATATAAACACTGGCAGCAATCATTTTTGGGAACTCATTCTACCATGATGACATGGTGCTGGAAAGCACCATTTTAGAGTCCTCTCTCTAGCCTATTAGTGTCAGTGACTTACCCACCTAACAGCCAGCCAGCACCAGTTCTAGAACTCCCCCCAGGCTAAATGGCCAGCTGTGCTGGGACCAGTCCCCAGCCAGCAGTGGGCTGGCAACAGCCCTGGGCCCCCTGGGCCATGTCCATCACTGGATCTGCAGCCACCAAGCCAGGCAGGGCCAACTGGGCCAGGGACCAGCCCCGCCTACAAGTTTGCCCATAGTAGTTGACTCCACCACATTAGAAGGGCTCATGTAAGGCACAGAAGGGGCACTCCAAGAGCATATAGCTCTGGTGACCATAGGGGAGTGTGCTACTGGGTCCCATAGGATGAAAGGCCACTTTTTTAACACAGGGAAATGTAACTGACCTACCTAATACATAGAAATAAACACAGAGAATTAGGCAAAATGAGGAGTCAGAGGCATATGTTCCAAATAATGGAACAAGACAAAACTCCAGGAGAAGAACTAAGTGAAGTGGAGATAAGCAATCTACCTGAGAAAGAGTTGAAGGTGATGATTAAAAAGATGCTCAATGAACTAAGGAGAAGAATGGATGAACAAAGTGAAAATTTTAGCAAAGAGAAAATATAAAGAACCAAAGCTGAAGAATACAATAAATGAAATAAAAAATATACTAGAAAGAATTAACAGTAGTTTTGATGATACAGATGAGTAGATCCATGATCTACAAGAGTAGTGGAAAGGAAGTGCAACAGAAAAAAGAATTTTAAAAAATAAGGCTAGTTTAAGAGACCTTTGTAACACCACCACTTACAAAGCTAGGAGGAAGGTTAAAAGGCAAAATAGTAAAATCACCTATATCCACAATAAGTAGTTAAGGGATACACAAAACAGATGTAAAATATGATGTCAAAAACTTTAAACATAGGAGGTGGTGGTAAAAATTGAAGATTGTTAGAATGCATATGAACTAAACAGATCATTACCTTAAAATGGTCATCTATAATCTATATCTATACCTATATCATATATATATATGTGTGTGTGTGTGTATATATATATATATATATATATATATATATATATATATATAAATAT
>NW_006775616.1:1381110-1403610 GCF_000442215.2 Lipotes vexillifer | reverse complement strand
ATTAGTAGAAGCAAGGGAATAATAAATATCAGAGTAGAAAAATAATGAAATAGAGACTGAAAGATAATAGAAAAGATCACTGAAACTAAGAGCTGATTCTTTGAAAATATAAACAAAATTAATAGATCGTTAGTCAGACTCACCAAGAATAAAAGAGAGAGGGCCCAAATAAAGCCAGAAATGAAAGAGTAAAAGTTACAACTGACACCAAAAACATATAAAGGGTCATAAGGTATTATTATGAACAATCACATGCCAATAAAATGGACAACCTAGAAAAAAGGAAAAAATCTTAGAAAGTACAGTCTCCCAAGTTTGAATCAGGAAGAAACAGAAAATATGAGCTGACTGATTACCAGGAATGAAATTAAAACAGTGATTAAAAAATCTCCCAATAACAAAAGTCCACTACCAGATGGCTTCATAGGTGTGTTCTAGCAAACATTTAAAGAAGATTTAACACCTATCCTTCTTAAACTATTTTAGAAAATTGAAGAGAAAGGAAAGCTTCTGAACTCATTCTATGAGCACTACCCTGATTTCAAAACAAACAATAAAATGACAAAAAAAGGAAAATTATAGGACAATATCCTTGATTAACATAAACATAGAAATCCTCAACAAATATCAGCAAACCAAATTCAACAAATACATTACAAAGATCATGATCAATTTGGATTTATCCCAGGAATGCAAGGATTGTTCAATGTCTGTAAATCAATCAACGTGATATACCACATTAACAAAATAAACAATAAGACCCATATGATTATCCCAGTAGATGCAGGAGAAGCATTTGACAAAATTCAATATCAATTTATAATAAAAAAACTCAACAAAGTGAGTATGGAGGGAGCATACCTCAACATAATGAAAGCCATATAAGACAAACCTACAGCCAACATCATACTCAATGCTGATAAGCAGAAAGCATTTCCTCTAATATCAGGAACTAGACAAGGATGCCCACTCTCACCACTTTTATTCAACATAGTATTGAAGGTCCTAGCCACAGCAATCAAACAAGAAAAAGAAACAAAAGGAATCTAAATTGGAAAAGAAGTAAAACTGTCACTGTTTGCAGATGACATGATACTGTATATAGAAAATCCTAAATACACCAACAAAAATGACTAGAACTATGCATGAATTCAGTAAAGTGGCAGGATAGAAAATTAATATACAGAAATCTGTTGGGTTTGTATACACTAACAACAAACTCTCAGAAAAAGAAATTAAGGCAAAAAATCCCATTTACAATTGTATCAAAAAAGAATAAAATGCCTAGGGATAAATCTAAACAAGGAGGTCAAAGACTTTTACTCTGAAAACTATAAGATATTGATGAAGGAAACTGAAGATGACACAAACAAATGGAAAGATATACACGGATTGGAAGAATTAATATTGTTAAAATGATCATACTTCCCAAGGCAATCTACAGATTCAATGTAATTCCTATCAAAATACCAATGACATTTTCCACAGAACTAGAGGAAATAATTCTAAAATTTGTATGGCACCACAAAAGGCAATGAATAGCCAAAACCAAAGCAGGAGATAACAGACTCCCTAATTTCAAACAATAGTACAAAACTACAGTTATCAAAACAGTGTGGTGCTGGCAAAAAACAGAATAGAGAGCCCCTAGAAAGCTATGTTTATGACTATGTTTATATAATCAATTAGTATATGACAAAGGAGGTGAGAATTTACAACAGGGAAAGATAGCCTCTTCAATAAATGGTGTTGGGAGAACTGGACAGCTACATGCAAATAATCAAACTGAACTACCTTCTCACATCATATACATAGATAAACTCAAAATAAATTAAAGGGGCTTCCCTGGAGGCACAGTGGTTGACAGTCCGCCTGCTGATGTAGGGGACATGGGTTTGTGTCCCGGTCTGGGAAGATCCCACATGCCACGGAGCAGCTAGGCCCGTGAGCCATGGCCGCTGAGCCTGCGTGCCCGGAGCCTGTGCTCCGCAACGGGAGAGGCCACAACAGTGAGAGGCCCGCATACCGGAAAAAAAAAAAATTAATTAAAGATAAATATAAGACCTAAAACCATAAAACTCCTAGAAGAAAACAGAAAGAAGACATAGGCAGTGCACTCTTTAGTGTGTGGTCTTAGCAATAGTTTTTTGGTGTGTACTTCTCCTCAGGCAAGGGAAACAAAAGCAAATATAAACATTGAGACTACCTCAAACTAAAAAAATTTTTGTACAGTGAAGGAAACTATTAACATAACAGAAAGACAGAATGGGAGGAGATACTGCAAATGATATATCTGATAAGGGATTAATATCCAAAATATACAAAGAACTCACACAACTCATCACCAAAAAAAACCAGACAATCTGATTAGAAAATGGAGAAAGGACCCAAATACATATTTTTCCAAAGAAGACATACAGATGGCCAAAAGACACATGAGAAGGTGCTCAACAGCACTAATTATTAGGGAAATGCAAATCAAAACCACAATGAGGTATCACCTCATACCTGTCAGAATGGCTATTATCAAAAAACAACAAATTACAAATATTGGCAAGGATGTGGAGAGAAGGGTACCTTTGTGCACTTTTGATGGGAATGTTAACTGTTACAACCACAATGGAAAAAGAGTAAGGAGTGTCCTTGAAAAATTAAAAATAGAATTACCATATGATCCAACAATTCTACTCCTGGGTATTTTTTTCCAAAGAAAACAAAAACACTAATTCAAAAAGATATATGCACCCTATGTTCATTGCAGCATTATGTACAACAGCCAAGATATGGTAGCAATCTATGTGCCCATTAATAGATAAGTGGATAAAGAATATGCGGTACGTGAATACAGTGGAATATTACTCAGCCGTAAAATGAATGAAATATTGCCATTTGCAATAACATAGATGGATCTGGAAGTTATTTTGCTAAGTGAAATAAGTCAAACAGAGAAAGACACATACTGTATGATTTCACTTGTACGTTGAATCTAAAAAAAAAATCACGGGAACAAATATAACGAAACATAAACAGACTCATAGATACAGAGAACAAATTGATGGCTGCCAGAGGGGAGGAAGGTTGGGGAAGGAGAAAGATAGATGGGGGAGATAAAGAGGAACAAGCTTCCACTTATAAAATAAATGATTCATGGGAATGTAATTTATAGCATAGGGAATATAGTCAATAATATTGTAAAAACTCTGTATGGTGACAGGTGCTAACTAGATTTATCATGGTGAACATTTTGTAACAAATAAAAACATTGAATCACTATATTATACACCTGAAAGTAATATAATGTTGTAAGTCCATTATATTTCAATAAAAATACATAAAGTGCATTTCCCCATTATGTCAGTTTCCTATATATAGGCACCAACCTATAACCACTTTCGTCTGAATTCTCTGCTTAGGACTTTTCAGACTTCAAAGCGTGATATTTATTCTGGCACTAAGACACTTGAGTCTTGATTTTTGGTTGAAAATTTCAGGAAAGTTTCCCCATTCTCTAAGACCTTACCCAAAACTAAGATGAACATATTTTTCTAACAGTTCTCTTTAATTGGTGAGCATTTCCTGGTTCACCCTCCATCAGTGCATTTGGTTCTTTGGGGTTTCCAGTTTTCAGTTTGAATACCTGACCCTACCTTGCACCTTTCATGGACTCTAGGCTATATCTCCAGTAACCATTTTGAGGCATTTTAAAAGCAGTCATTTCAAAAGTATACATTCCAAACAGAAGAGCCTATCAAATTCCCAGGAGTTCTTGTGAAAAATGCAGATTCTGATTCTGGAGGTCTCCAGTAAGGTCTGAGATTTTTAATTTCTAACACGCTGCCAATGGGTGTTGATGTTGCTGTTCTGTACACCACATTTTGAGTAGCAAAGCTCTGGACCTCAAGGGATTAGCGTAGGTGACTAGCAAAGCTGCACCGCCACCCCACCCCCATGCTGGCCAGTCTCCGCTGATTTGCACTTTTGTGTTTTTGAGCAGTGGGAGATTTTCCTTACTTTCTTGCCAGCTCATGAATGCCCTAAAAGGATGTTTAAAAATCTTTTAAAACTGAGCAGGTTTAAGTGTTTTCTACTAAGAAGGTTTTTTAAGGAATGAAGTTCTAAAAAATACTTATTTTTTTAGACTTTGTGTCTAGCTGTATGTGTGGAGAATTTGAATTTGTGTATTTGTTTAGATTTAGACCTTTGGATGGGCTTGCTGTAAAAGAGCAGTAGTATTTACATATTACCTCATCTTAGTGTCAGGGGAAATTAAAATTTCTTTTTTCAATTCTGTTGATTGTCTGCAAAGCAAAGTCTGGAAAATAGCAGGCAGTAAACATTCACATTAGACTTGTTAAGATCTTACAACTTGGAGTCGGAAACATAAGGATTCCAAGTAGATCCTACTACATTAAAGTTGTGTGACTTTAGGAAAAATACTTTTCGAAGTTTTAGTCTCCTTATCTGTAAAATAGGCTTAAAGGAGTTCTTACCTGAGAGTGTTGTGAGAATTTAGTGATAGAGTGAAGCTCTATTATAAATGTTTAAGCATTTGCCCTTTTAAGACACATAGGAATGTTTAGGGTAAAGGGATTATTGTGATTATATTAAAGAATGATTATGAGACTTTCTATTCAAAAGACAAACAAAAATAGCACTCAAAATTATAAATTGAATAATGATTTCAAAATTACCCATTATGTTCATATTCTAGACCTGTGTTGTCCAACATAGTAGTCACTAGCCACATGTGGCCGTTTAAATTTAAATTAATTAAAATCACATATAATTAAAATTTGGTTCACATGTACACAAGTCACATTTCAATTGCTTAGTAGCCACATATGGGCAGGGGTTACCACATTGACCAGGGCAGACATAGAATAATTCCATCATTGCTCTTGACCATATAGATAAAAATTATTATTGATAAATATAGGACAAAAATATTGTACTATATTTACAGATGTTGTAATTACTGGTTAGTTTCAGTTTTCTTCCTGAAATGACTGATTTTTGTTGCTGTTAACTTGTTTTTTTGTCTTTTGTTTTTTTTTGCGGTACGTGGGCCTTTCACTGTTATGGCCTCTCCCGTTGCGGAGCGCAGGCTCAGCAGCCATGGCTCACTCACGGGCCTAGCCGCTCCAAGGCATGTGGGATCTTCCCGGACCGGGGCACAAACCCGTGCCCCTGCATCGGCAGGTGGACTCTCAACCACTGGGCCACCAGGGAAGCCCTGTTAACTTGTTTTTAAACTAAGTCAGTGATTCAGTTTATGAAAAGAAAGCTTAAGAATTAAAGAGTCTAAAAAAAAAAGAACAAACTGTCATTTCTGAAGTGAAACTAAGCCTTTGTTTCTATACTGTCATCTAATTTTGCTTAGGTTATTCTTTTTTTTTAATGAGAAATGGTGGCTTCAGGGGAGCCACAAATATGTGTCACTCGGTTATTGGACCAAGAAGCAACAAACATATTTATAATGCAGTGTAAACAGGCTTAGAGCAAGATATTTAACTGGAAAGTCAGCAAATGACAAAAAAAGAAAAAGAAAGGTAACATAAAACCAAATAGTGGGGAAATTTCCAAAGTTTGCAAGGCAGCTTGAGGTGGCAGGAACAAAGAAAGGAGAATTCTTGGCTGTATTTCTAGCAAAATAGATAATAAATCAAATTCAGTGCATTGTTTTCAATTTGACCTGACCTAGAGGAAGTACTGGATTGGTCATTATGGAATTCCTTAAGGAAAAGAAAACAGATTTGGAAAATATACCGTTTAGGGAACACCATGAAGGTGACTGTTGAAGAGATCTAGTATGTTGAAGAGAAAGGCTAAGGAAAGGGATCTTATTCTTAGAGGAAAGCAGTGCACTTCATGATGATTTAATTAAGTAGTTAAAATGGGAAAGGGGCTCAATTAATAAAATTGTTCCGTAGATCATGTTCACACTTGTACAAAACAGCTGCTGAAAAAGAGGAAAAGATACATTATAGTGTATTAAAGAAAATACTGCAGAGTAACTAGATTTGGACACAGTAAAGTTAATAAGATAACAGCTTTGGAACAGTTCCAACTGTCCAATGTAATCATCACAACTATTTGATCGGAAACAATGTCAATAATGTATTCAAATAATCTTAAGCTTCCTATTGCAAACAGATGCATTCCCCAGCTTAATCTTATTCACATCTCCCCCAAAGATTGCTTGATCAAATTATGTAATTTGCAATAGCATAAGAACTGGAATTTTTTATTTCAGTGATATCTAGCTATATTCAAATATTGATTAATTTGAAGAGAATGAAACTAGCGACAACAGGATATCCTGTGTGTGCTGATTTATTTTTAATTTCAAACAGTTAGTGGTAGAGACATTCCAGGTTGCAAATGACTTCATTGAAAACTGAACACCATGTTCCTGGAACACAGTAGGTGCTCAATAAATATGTGTTGCAAGCATCCCTTCTTCTGTATTAATACTTTCACTACATATATCATGAGAAGCACTTCAGAGACTAAAGAGAGAGTGCAAATGTGCTTTCACAAAGCCTTCATTTCAAGAAAGTTAGCTAACAAGCCACAGAACTAGCAGGGTTCTTCACAAATTGTTAAGTATACATACAGCTCAAAGGAAATTGAATTTACAGTTTGAAATTGTTTCATAATAAGAATTGAGTTTGCAACCACGGTGGTTCTTCTTAGAACTGTCCTATTCTTAAAATATTCTTTATGTTGGGACCGGTGCTAGGTCTTACCCACCTTTATAGCTATGCCTTCCTTCTTTTCATATGATCATGGCGTGTCTGTTACACACAACAAGTGCTTATAATACATGCCTGTTTAATTGATAAAATGGCATTGGGGCTTCCCTGGTGGCGCAGTGGTTACGAATCCACCTGCCCAACATTTGGCAAAAGCTTATTAAATCAAAAAAAAAAAAAAAAAAAAAGAATCCACCTGACAATGAAGGGGATACCGGTTCGAGCCCTGGTCTGGGAAGATCCCACATGCCACAGAGCAACTAAGCCCGTGTGCCATAACTACTGAGCCTGAGCTCTAGAGACCATGAGCCACAACTACTGAGCCCATGTGCCACAGCTACTGAAGCCTGCGTGCCTAGAGCCTGTGCTCCGCAACAAGAGAAGCCACCACAATGAGAAGCCCACGCACCTCAACGAAAATTAGCCCCCGCTAACTGCAGCTACAGAAAGCCTGCGCGCAGCAACCAACACCCAATGCAGCCGTAAATAAATAAATAAACAAACAAATAAATAAATAAATACATAAAATAAATTTTAACAAAATGGCATTAAAAATGCTCCTGGAAAATCATTGTACAGCAAGACTGCCCTTTTGATGTGCTAATCCATTTTAAGTATGAAAATAAAATATTAAATAATCTTTGTGTGTCTCTAAAAAGGAAACTATTTGATACTTAAACATAATTATGCACAAAATTCCCTTGACAAACAAAATTATTTTCCAGTGATTAAATTAAATCAGAAGACCTTATGGAAAAAAAAAATAGCTCAACCCAGGTCACTTGTCAAGACTCCTGACATGCTTGTTCTGCTTTGTATACTTATATCTACTTTTATGGACTCACCGAAATAACAGTTGTGAAAGATACTCTGGCAATTTTAATCAGTAAATGCCCAAAGTGAATATTCTCATTTTAGCAAGGGCCCCAGGTTTTGAGAAAATTGTTTGATCTCTCAGCTTGATTCAACACGCAGATATTTAGGTTAATTCACTTTAGTCCATGTGAAATTTTTAACAAAGATAATCTGTTTTATCATTTGCAACAAATATTTATTACTGTTCTCAGTAACCCAGTCAAATTAAGAAAATGTAGTGGGTTTCATTTTCTGCATCACTTTGCTCATTAGTGAGCATATTATCTTGTATAAATGCAAAGATAAAGTGCTTTAAAATTCTACTTTACATAAGAGCAATAACATCTTCAAGCCATTGAAACATTTTAGCAGTTGAAGAGGAAACTCTATCGCTCAATGTTCTGGTTTTTAAACAAATGAAATAAAATATCCTATTAATATTCTGTCACATCTTAGAAATATTTAGTAAGATTTATGGTTATTTTCTCACCAGTAGTATGATCTTGCTAGCTTATGTATTTATACATATTATATATTTATCATATTAAGGAGACTTTTTTTTTTCTTGAGGTCTTGCACCATCAAATTTTAAAGGCCTTTTCATAATTACATCAACTTGTTATTTTTCACATGCTATAAAATTTTTTCTCTACTAGGACAATGACAACAAAAAAAGATTCAAACCATTTCAAAAATTACCATGGAGGTAAGAAAATGTATAAGGTGAGTAACGTTTTCTGTGTCTAGAAGAAAGTGTTCTGTGTGAAGTGATTTTGTATATAAATGGTCTGAAATCTGATCTGGAAAGAGAAGGCAAATAGGCCGATTGAGCCACAAGAAGTATTTTAATGGAATATTCGAGGATTTCACAATGGTACACTGCTGTGACTTTCCAGTCTATTTTGATTATGGACTTATACATCTGCACTTTACACACTAAAAAAGCACGTAATAGATCTTCCAATTCTCTTATCTCAGCCATTTACATGTGGCTGGTGAGGAATTGAATTGCTGGAGCTGATAATGTGAATAAAAAAAATATTGCATATTCAAATAACACATTACTGGTAAAGAAATGCCTTATACTCTGGGAACAGGGCAGAAGAACTGAGAGGACCAAATGAGGAAATAAATAATGTTTTAAAATTTGGTGAACATTTCATGAAGTACCAATCAGTTTTGAGAATACACTGAGTATTTAAACTGCCATTTTCCCCCTCATTTTCCAACATCCCCAAGTGCCTTTCAAATGCTTTCCTTTCAGTTTTCCAATTGTCCATATACTATATGTGAGGTACTATTGTAAAATCAATTTAAAAAATGTTCTTAAACTTATCCCACAGTTCAAAAGCATCTCCTCAAAAATTATCAAAAATTTATAATGCATCTACTATGATGGTTTAAGTGAGGAAATAAACATAAACCCTTGACTCCTGTAAAGGAAAATGTGCAAAGTGGCTAAGTGGTAACTTTGAGCTTTGGAAACAGTTCAAATACCTGTACGTTAACACAAGACAGCTAGGAACATGTTGTATTTTGGATATTCATATTAGGTCCTCCCCACACACAGAGTAAAAGTGAACTGGAACTTTACTCACTGAATACATCACAGTGCTCAGTGTCCTGGGCTGGCCTCATGAATTAGACCACTTCCTACCAGGGCTGCTCCATGCTCCCGCATTCAAATCACTTAGGAATGAGCCCTGAGACAGACCTTCCTTACTGTGGAGAGACTATTCCACCCCTCATACTGTGGCAAGTTCCACATATTGACCACTGGCCTGCTGGAAAGAATTCTGTATTAATCAGGAACATAGAAAGCTTATCACTGCCATCTAATCTTATATCTTACGCTTCATTTCAATAATGCCAGAACAAAAAGTCAAAATGGAACATCATAAAGCCAGAAATCCACAGGTTTTCCTTTCCAACACTGACATGAAGGTGTTTCCACAGATGGTGTGGTCTAGCAATATCATCTGGGTGATTGACATGTTTTTAAAATTTTTTAACTTGCTTTTGCTCTGGGCTATCTATTGATTGTGCCTGCATGCTTCCACCCTATAGTCAGGCCTTCCAGACACAATCTGTCTTCTTCTTCTTTTTTTTAACAGAGTGGACATGTGACTTGGCAAATTTAACATGCATCATTTCAACTATTCTTGAATGATCACTGATACACAGTATAAATCTGAATCATTCCTGTTACTTCTTACAAGGCATGTGTTCCAAGCCAGTCATTTATTCAGCAGCAAACCTGGTCAATAGCCTGAAAAACATCCTCTCAGTGCAGCAATGTTGGCTGCTTCTCTCACTGCCTGTGCTGTCACCCTTTTAAGATGATAGCCTTTCTTCTCTTTCTTTTTTTTAAAGGTCCAACAAGTGAGATGTAAAACAATAAAAACTGAAATGGCAGCAAGCTAGGGGTATGATGTTACACACTGTGGATGGCACATATCTCTCTATGGATCCATGAATCAGGATAAACTTAACTGTGCTAGCAATTTGGGGATCATGTAGTTTCAGGACATATCCCTTGAAAACTCTGACAAGCTGCTAGCCCTCATTTCCATCTTCAAATCAAATTGTTCCCTATGCACAAAATGCCCCCTCTCTGCTTCTTTTTTTGCTTTACTTTCCTCCTTATTGTTTTATTTTCAAGTACGATTGAGACAAGAATATATTATTCCTTTAAAATATTCAAACAATACATCAATATACAAACAATGTCAAAGTTCCCATCACCACCTCCTCACTTCTACTTTGCTGTCCAGAGACCACCACTTAGCTGTATAATCTGTGTCCTCCAGGGCCCTTACTACTCAGTTATATGAATAAATTTACTCATAGGTACATACACAACATTTTAATTTTTTTTACATAACTTGGATTCTAGTAGAATGTAAGTTCCGTGAAAGCATGGACTTTATTCGCTATTGATATATCCAGAAGTCAGAGGAGTGCTTGGTACATAGCAAGCGCTCCTTAAATATTTGTTGGGTGAATATAACTTGCTTTTTCAACTTACTGCTTTGGTGATTCCCATGTCAGTACCTGGAGTTGGATCCGCTTTATTCATTTTTTCACACATGTGCATAGGATTCTACAATGTGCGTGTAAGATAAATTACTTACCCACTCTAAATTAAATCCTGTTTTTTACTCTGAAGTTCAAGCATCTCCTTGGAATGAATCCTCCTCTGTGCACAATGTCTTCTTATTGTATCTGACAATACAGTCATTTTGTCCCTCATTTACATGATATCTTTTGGGGTTATTAGACCCTTGGAAGTGTTTGCCTTAGATTATGTGTTTCTGAAGGGAAGAGACTGTGTCACTTACTTTGATAGAAAAGCTATCCTTGGAACAGAGAAAGCCTAACAGACATTTAAAAATGAATAACTGTGAAGTTTAGGCAATAAGGCACATTGACACAATATCTACTTAGTTGGTGACTGATGTCTGGAGGAAGAGTTGTACATAAAATATATTTGGTGGGGAAGATTACTATGACTTTTATTACATAGTCATAAAAACTATGACTTTTTTTTTTTTTTTTGCCAGATGGCTTAGAATTGTCGACTATAGTTGCTGAACATATCTGCAGATCTAGAACAAGGTGGACAGAAAACTGGAATTGCCTCTTTCAAATGCTATTATCTTTAAATATTAATTAATACTCTGTACATCCCACTTTCCTCATTTAGGAAAGTTAACAAGAGCATACGAATTTTTTCAGATGATAAGAATTACACTTTTGTTTGTAACTTGCTTACTGGACATTTTTAAGACACCCCAAGTAATACTCAACCATATTTGTTAAATTCTGCAAAAATCAGCATTTTGTTTCAGATTGTATTCAAATTAAATAGAAAGTAGGATGATGAAAACTGGAGAAAAGTGTGAACCTTTCTTACAGTGACATAACACTTGGTAAGCTAAGCAAGTATTTTTTTATGAACTTAAATAATGATAAATCCACACCAAAAACAATATTTTTATCCTGAGGTAAGAGATTGTTTCTGTCTAATAATCTCAAAATATTGCCTTGGTTGTAATTGTTTTCTTGACATAAAAATGATTGTGAATGAGCCAATAAAATTTGTTGCTGAAACGGAAAACATTAAATTAGGCTCTGACTTTCAGTAAAATAGGACCATATGGTACATTTAATTATAAGTTGAGGAGATATCTGAAGTTTTAATTCAAGTATTTTACTTACAACATTAGCTCAACTCTTCTGCCCAGATGTCTAACATCAAGCCACAGTACCACATATAGAAAAACAACGCAAGAGAAAAAAAAAACAAGACTGATGAATCATATACTTATTCCGCACATCGAAAAGATGTAAATCTCAAAAAATTCATTAAATGGGGTCGTCTCATAATGAATTCTATTTCTTACCCCCCCCACCCCAATGTACGTTAATTATGTAGTTTGTGCTGTTGTTGCTTTTGCTTTATTTGCAGTCACGTGAATCTATCATGGGATTTGGGATCAGAGCCCTGGGTACAAATGCTTGTTTTGCCACTTCATTTTTTCATTTATTTATTCATTCATTAATCACTCAACATATATTAGTGCCTACCGTGTGCCACGTACCAGTCTAGACACTGGGTACACAATGGTGAGCAGAAAAAGGCAAGATGCCTGTGTTCTTGGAGCTTAGAGTTCAGTTACTAGGACCTAATTAGCCTTTGACAAATTATTTATCATCTCTGATTCTCAGTTTCTTTATCTGTAAAAAAGCCTACATCACAGATTTATTGCAAGATTTAAATAGAGCAATCATATATGTAAAGAAAAAGCATTGTGCCTTTTGCAGAACAGATTCTAAAAAATGCCAGCTGCATTCCCTAGCCTCCCTCACTCCTCTCCTTGAATGAACAAAGAGATCTTTAATCACAGTAAGCCAGCATCCTCAGAAAACACTGCTGTATTGTACAGCTTGAGGGTGGCATATACTGTCGCAGATGGATACCTTCTTGCCAGGACAATGGAGATTGATGAGGAGAGGAGGGGGAGGCCTGAATACGGTGCTCCATCAGGCAGTTGATGGATCCTATGATCCGTGCACCTCTCATTTTGCTTGGTTTGAGGCAAGAGGAGCAGGGCCAGGAACAGCTGAGCAAACAAAGTAATACTGATCATACTTGTGGTAATGGTGACAAACTCAAAGAAATAACATCAATCACTTCAAGCAATGACTGTCTCCTCAGACTGTGTTCACCTGGACTAGAGGAGGAAAAAAAATAAGTCTTCCATTCAATACTCTTGAGTAAAAGCTCTTTTCAACAGGGATGGCACTGTTGTTCTCTTATTACTCACTCTATTTTATCCCCAATACTCACTCTTCTTGTTCTACCTTTACTTTCAGCATCATAAAGCTGACAGAGCATATGGTAAAACCTATTTATTGTGTGGCTTGTCCAGTAAATTATATTTATTCCCAAATTCGGGAAGGTGCTCTAAACAAACACAAGAGGAACCCGCATATCCCTCATTAGATCACCGTTAGGCAGAAACCTTAGCCTTCACTTGAAGAAAGTCCACTCTAGTAACTTGAGGAGCATCTCACCTCCAAAGAATTTAATCAGGGATGTTACCCCCAATTGTGGTGAATTAATACTTTATGTTCCTGCTTCCGGTGTTCTAATGCCTGGTGAGAACGTCAACCTTCTCCTTCTAGCTAGTGGAGAGATGCTCTGGTAAGCCAGAGTGGTTGCTGCTGTTGCCTGCCTAGTACTTTTTGCCTGGTTTAACAACACTAGTACTTTATTATCCACAGCATCATTAATTAATTAATAAGAGAGTTGGTGATGATATTAAGGAAGCTGGAACCATTTCAGTTTAGATCGACACCACTCAAGACATTGGCACAATTGATGTTTGTTCAGAAATAGTAGAGGATGGCAGGGAATCTGGGATAGAATAATAGATGGCTAATTTGGACTCAACTAATTAGAATATCATCACAATTTGGATGGGGAGTAAGTTAGTATTTATCTTTTTACAAGTATAAAAATGATTTCTGAAGCAGTGCCATGAAGCAGTGATTCTCATTGGGGACAGGGAGCTAGAGCAGAATCTGTTACCCAGAAGCATGCCAGGTTTGAAAAAGTATATTCACTACACTTATTTCCTACATAAGCCAGAAAGAAAAGCTGGATAAAACTTCCTGACTGCAAGAGATGGAATATATAGAATATAGAGTAAGAAATCAATGTAGAAAGCATGTAGAGTAGGAACAAAAAGTCAAGAAATAGTTTGAAAGTATAAATTAAATGTTTGGAAGAGTATTTAAATTATTTATGAGAGAAAACTATTTTCAAGAACTTTAGCAGCATGTATTATATATTTTTAAAAGTCCTGGTTACCATAGATTTTAATAACTGGTATAGCAAAATCTCCATTTTTATTTTTTATTACTTTTTTTTTTTTTTGCTGTA
This sequence comes from Lipotes vexillifer, assembly GCF_000442215.2. Lineage (NCBI taxonomy): Eukaryota > Metazoa > Chordata > Mammalia > Artiodactyla > Lipotidae > Lipotes > Lipotes vexillifer. Next base: position 1,389,549 of record NW_006775616.1, on the reverse strand, counting down.
CGCGGGCCTCTCACTGTTGTGGCCCCTCCCGTTGCGGAGCACAGGCTCCGGACGCGCAGGCCCAGCGGCCATGGCTCACGGGCCTATCCGCTCCGCGGCATGTGGGATCTTCCCAGACCGGGGCACGAACCCGTGTCCCCTGCATCGGCAGGCGGACTCTCAACCACTGCGCCACCAGGGAAACCCTTTTTATTACTTTTAAGTCTAGTTGGAGGAAGCACTGTAGTACAGCAGACAGGGTGCTATCAAGATGTACTGGCTTTGTTGCTATGCTGCAGTTAAATTCACTGAACGTTTTTGAGAGCATACTGAGTATGTGTTCTAGGGCTTAGGAGCCTTACTTCTTCCTTGAACCTCTTTTCTCATTGTAGGTTCCAGTGACTACTGTTGTGTACCAAGCCACCCCAACACCACTTTGTGGCATAAAACACCATGGCATCCTGCTCTCAGACATGGGTCAGGATTTTGGACAAAATATAGCCTGTATAACTTGTCTCCGTACCAGAAGTCTCAGCTGGGCAGTCTCAAAGCCTAGGGATGACTTGAACACTCAGGACAGGAATCTTCCAGAGGCATGTTTAGTCATATGTCTGGTTGTTGACACTGGCTGTTGACTGGGCTGTCAGCACAGCTATTAACCAGAACACCTATGTATGGCCTCTCCATATGGCCTCTCTAGGTGGATCAGTCTGGGTTTTTTCACAGAATAGCAGCTGAGTTCCAAGAGCGAGCATCCCAAAAGCCAAGTCAAAGTTGGCCATGAAAGATGCATAATATGACTTTAATCACAGCCACACAAGCCTACCTAGATTCTGGATGGTAAAACATGAACCCCATCTCTTTATGGAAGGAATGTGAAAGTCACATTGTAATAGCAGCTGTGAGATGGGAGATGTTGCAAACATCTTTGAAAAATACAGTTAATAAGTTTAATAAATGGTTGGTGAAGAAAAGTTTTGACTTTTAAAAATGAAGATCAGAAGATTAGTGGTTTCCAAGCAGCTGTAACATCATAGGAAATAACTGTATTTCTTCAAGAAACATTATGAGTCCCTTCCTCCCTAACACCCAGGAGGTGACTGGTTTTGTTTGGAGTATACTTCAATTATCTTTTTGGGTTGGTGGGGCATAAGGTTTTCAAAAACTCTGGTTGATAAAAATACATCTCTTGGTAATTATCTTTCTTAGGAAGAAGTTAGCCTGAGGTCAGCATGGGATTTGCATCCTGCCTCTACCACTTAATTCCTGAATAACCTTGGACAAATTACTTAACCTTTCTTTGCCTCAGCTTCCCTGCCTATAAAATAGGAGATAATAACAGTAACTACTTAATGGAGTTGTTTTGAGAATAAAAAGGGATCATTCATGTAAAGCAATTAGCACAGTGCCTGGAATATACTAAGCACTCAGTAACGATTGATATTATTATTTAGAAGGATAGCTTAAACTAACTCTAAGTATTTATTTCACTAAGTTCTTAATAAGCATAGTTGTTATTCAGGGCAATAAAAGTGATTTTGATAGGAGGTATGTTAGAAGTGATGAAAGGGGTATACGGCAGAGAAACTGGAGGAAAAATGTTTAAAGAGTATTTTTTAAACTGAAGTATAGTTGATCATACTAGTTTCAGATGTATAACATAGTGATTCAATACTTTTATAGATTATTCTCCATTTACAGTTATTAGAAAGTATTGGCTATATTCCCTGTGTCATGCAATATATCCTTGTAGCTTATTTATTTTATACATAGTAGTTTGTACCTCATAATCCCCTACCCCTCTTTTGCCCCTCCCCGCTTAAAGAGTATTTTAATGCAACATGGGTGTTGGTGTGCAGGACTAACAATTTTCCCTCTCTCCACTCAGAATTTTTAATGAAACTTCCATTTCCCATTTACGGGCTGTGTAGTTGCCTGTATCTTGTGGCTACAATAGAGGTGCTGAGTCTTGCTTCAAATGGAGAGAGAATGAGACAGAGGCAGCCTTGAGAGATCTCGTATTCGCATTCTGTTTATTCTGTAAGAGTCCTTTCATGGGCTACAGAAGGGGAAAGGGCAGGTGCCCCTCAATCTCCTACCCTTGCCTCAATCAGAGCTATTATTAGGCTTTTCTCTCCTCTTATTTTTATGTTGTACATAAAAGAGCCCTCTCATCTATGAGGACAGACATTATTTGAAAACCACTGGGTCTACAGATTGCTCCAACTATGATAATTTTGAGACCTTGTTTAGTGTGTTCTTGAATATCACGTTTAAAGTTTTAGCTTCAATATCTTGGAGCTGTATGTAGTTCAAAGTGAGGATTTTATAAAAGTCAATTTTTAGATTATTAACAGTACCATACATTATCAAAACAAAAGTTTACATGAATATGAGAATTTGTCTTCCAATAAAATTTGAGGAAAGAACAAAGAGTATGTGAAAATCAGATCTTTTTTTTTTTAATCAAAACAAGCTCCTCCAAACACACAAACTCATACAAAACTACCACCACCAAAAGATTTAGCCATATCATTACAAGTGCTTTCCATATAAGCTTTTTTTTTTTTTTTTTTTTTTTGCTACACTTAGTGCAATGGCTTTGTTCTGTTCCAATTTAGTTACACAGCAGCTACTTTCTCAAAATTCCCTTCCTTGTGTGATTTCCAGATTGGAACAAGAGAAATTTATGGGAGATTTAGGAAGTGGAAATGGAGCAGCAGTCAGTTTTACACTGTGCAGGTCAGCGTAGGGTACAGGCCACTGGAGCAACCCACGGACACTGTGGCTGATTTACCAGCTCACATTGATGGTGTAAGGCAGCATCCAGACTCACAGCTAACCAGCTCCTAAACCTCTTCTCCTTTGGTTTTTCTGAGCTCTGGGCCAGATGTGCTCGCTCGCACCTGACGGACTACTCACATCATCAAAGGTGAAGGCAGTGAGAGACAAGTGGGAGCGGTCCCAGTTGGTCCTTCCTCTCCCTCTTTGCCAGCTCAACACCAACTACAAAGGCAGCAACCTTACGTAGTTCTCTTAACCAGTTTCCAATAATTGCCCAAGGTCTACTCTTTTTAGTAACTCCGTCCCATGACATCACGATGATGTTACTTCTTTGCTTAAAGCCCAACTGATAACACCTAGCACCATGTTTCTTAGCTATTTATAAGCCACACCTCTACAATCTTTTCTCACTTTCTCTTCTACATATCCCCAACAGCTAAGAAGATTTTATACATTATATTTTCAGTACATTATATAAAATCAAGAGGCACTGAGATCTGACTCCTGGCTACTTCCTCACTTGACGTTTTATCTTCTTCCACGCCCAGCCTAAATTCCAAACATACTGATCTCAGTGAGCCTCAAACCTCCTTAAATGGCACTCTCTTCCATCTCATGATGTTGGCAATGTGACACTTTCCTCCTGTTATTTACATGGCTGGCTTCCTTTCTCACTTTTCGAATATTTACTTAAATATCACCCCTTACGAAAGAACTTTCCTTCCCTTCCCTTTCTTTCTATGTGGCCCCTCCAAACTTCCCAATGGTGTCTATGCTGGATTGCACCCAAATTCTTATAAAACACTTATTTTTTGTTTAGTATATTATTATCCATCTCACTCACTAAAATGTACATTTATCATGTCAGAGACCTAACCTTGTCTTATTCTCAATTGCATTCACATTTCCTAACACAATGTCTGAAACACAGCAGCCTTCAATTGGTGAATAACTAAATTAACTAACTAAATTAATGTATTAACATAACAGCCCAGTCATGTATGCACTTGGAATCACTCTATCCCCTTAGAGAATAGAAAACAAGTTTTCAAGTCACCATCCCCTGCCTTTGATAGGTAGTAGCTGTGTTAAGTTAGAATTGAACTTGTCAGGAGAGCTATCACAAGTTTCCAGGTTCATGCCCACATTCTAAGTCATGTTAGAGTTTTGACTTTGGAAATTAAATTTAGCAGTTAGGGTATATATCTCTTCTTTCCCCAAAAGAATTGTCTTTGGAATGAGGTTTCTTCTGATGGACGTGGTAGTTAAAAAAATAAATCTTAATAGTTATAAAAAACGATCATATATCTTGGTTATGATATATGACTTAGTCCAAAACTGCCTGATAAAATGATACCAGCAGCCATTGCACATGAGAAAATACTAACAACCCTTTATTTCTTCCTGAATATTATTTATAGACATATGCTTTTATAGAGGCACTGTGTCTAGTTGGAGATGTAAGAAAATACAACTCATCTCCCTGGGTCCACGTAGAAAATGGAAACGGTACTGTCTGATCAGCTGTGCTATTTCTGATGCTCTCCAGAGTCACGTATCTAGAACAGAGCCAATAAAAATGAAAAAAAAAAAAAAAGTCACACCTACGCCTACTTAGATCCACTCATTCTCTCTTTTTAAAGTTTTCATGTCTATTTCTATTGACTATCTGCAAAGAAGCCAACTGCCGTTGGGCACTTGTTTCAAAACAGAAGGAAGAAAAGAGCTAGCTGCTCTGAAAAGGTAAAATATATGTTCCACCTCTCAGTTAGGAACCTTAATTCACTCCTAAACTACCTCATTTCCCTCCATTAAATATCACATCATTGTGTCTTGAAATTCTCCTTAATATACTTTACCACATTGATATAAAAAAGTTAAGTAAACCTTAAAAAGGCTCTCCTCCATATGAGAGCATAAATTCTAATAGAGATTCTAGTAAGGAGATGATTATGTTTTTTTCTTATTTACTATTGTGAAACCACAGCCTCATACAGTGCCTTTCACATAACATGTTCAATATGTGTTTGTCAAATGAATAAATAGTGTCCTCAACAAAATATTACCAATATGGTTCCTTTTTACATACATTTTTCCTTTTCCACCTTCATTTCTACATGAAAATGGAGTGGCAAAAAATCAGACACTTGCAAAGTCTTGAGAACATCAGCACAGATGTTAGAAGACCCTCTGCTAACACATGACACCATTACATACATGTAGCTATAATAGTGGTAACAGTCATCTCTAAATCTGAGAAAACAGACTTAAATACTTGATAATATGCTTAGCCAACAAAGTGGCTGTGTATCAATTTTCTTTTTTAACACTAAAAACATCAAAGAGGCTTAATTCTTCATATCATGGCTCTTTCTCCATTGAAGGTGAAAAAGCACATCAATTCTTCAACAGAACAATTTCCCTTAACTTTTCCCTTAACTTTCCCTTAACTGAAATTATCTTAAATGTTTTCTCTGACCTCTTTTTTAAACTTTCAGCCTTGAAACTAAGTAGGATGCCTGGTAGACCTAGTCAGAAAGGAGGTGAAGAAGTGGGACAAGTCAGGATATGGCAATTAATCATACCAGTAATTAATCATACCACCTAGGGCACTGCTTCCAAATTTGGCTAAAGATAAGAATCACCTGGAGCATTTAATAGAAAAAACAAAAAAACAAAAAAACTGGCTGCACTTGAGACCTACTGAATATGAATTGCTAGGGGTTATCTATATATTTGATATATACCCCTTAAGGATTCTTATTGCCAGCCAAGCAGGGAAGAAGGACTGCTCAAGGTAGCTTAGGCTTGGGGATAAACCCAGGTAGAGGTTATAGGAAGTTGTTTAATAAATAATGAAGGACACAGCACACAGAGTACAGATAATTAAGGTAGGCACATCTGCTACACCAAGAAGCCAAAAGGAGACAAAACATGTTTCCCAGCAAGTTACCATGATATAGTGACAATAATTGTGGCATAAGGATATAAGAGTTCTAGTCAGATAAACTAGTTCATTTTTCTTAACAAGAATTTATAATCTTGCATTTCTTGCTGTCCAATACCTGCAAATAGTCATTCTATAGATATTTATGGTTTTAAAATTTGCTTATAGTGATGTGATGAGTTTGAATCACCTCCTCTGTCAAAGCCAGACAAAATCTATAAGCTAGATCTTGGCCTCTGAGATGTTCACCAGCAGGTTGCCGGGGTGGTGCTGAATGGAAGAATTTTAGTCCTATGGCTAAACTGGTAGATACAAGGACTGGACATAGTTCTCAGAAAACAAAAATAAAAGCAAGCAAACCAAAAAAGCCAAAACCCAAACAAATGTTTGTTTTTGTTTTTTTTCCTAAGTTAGCAAAACTATGACTTATGAATCAGAGAAATATCAAAAATGACCTGGTTTTTAGAGATCTGTTATGGGGCAGGGTTTAGACTCAGGAATGAGACCAAAACCCAATTATCTGCATGTGAACATGCTGAGTTACCAGCATATTATGATTGATTGCGAGTCATTCATGTATTTAGCTGGAGGTTCTTTAATTCCCTGTAAGCACAGGGATGGTGCTAAGGCCTGGCATGACATTGTTTCCACAGGTGAGTATCAAGTGGCATTAGTGCTCAGTGATCAAGGAGGCATGGCCATGGAAATGTATAGGAGATGTGTTTTTTTGTTGATGACACCAGGTAGTCTGATTTTATTAAGAGAGAGAGATTTGAATAATAAGCTGATCGTTGTAGTGACAGACAACCGTTTTGCTGAACTGAAATTTACAATAAAAAGTAGTCAAGGAGAATTCCCCTGCTCCTCCACATCAAAGATTCACTCAAGTAAAGAAGTAAATTCATTCAAGTAATTAACATAGTGCTTATTAATTACAGACTTGAAAAAGCTTTTATTTTCAAAGTTTAGAAGCACCACTGATGACCTTAACATGTCTTATTATGCACATCTTTACCTTCACCGGGGAAGAACAAATTTTAACTCTGATCTGCTAGCTAAAGGTATTAAATAAACGAGCATTTTAAACGGATGGTTCCTAGGCCACTTTTTTTTCTTTGAGTGTATGACAGGAACAACAACAACAAAAAATAACAGGAGTTTTCAAAAACTCCTTTGCTCTTCCTGGTAAAAGGTTATTTGCAGGATTCTCTGTATCATATCCTGTCTACTCTAGGCCTTAACTGTGCACACCAGGAAGGAACGAGGGCTGAAAAAGGTTAACAGACCAGGGGTGAGATCACATTTGCAACAGTAGAAGGTAACTTGTGGCAGAAAATTGAGGGTAAGATAAAGGTGGAGGAAGAAAGTGGATATTATTAAAAGGAGCTGACACTTGCTGAGCTACTACCATTTACCTGGCACGCTTGTAAATACTGTACAGGTATCAGTTCATTTACTTTCAAGACAAGCCTAAAGGTAGGGTACGAGGCAATATTAGTTACACCCAATATTCTATTCCCCCGCTTCTTTCTCATTAAGAGTGCTTCAGTTCTGTTTGGGGTGCAATATTCCAGTGAAAATTACTCACTGTACAAGCTTCCCTTGCAGCAGTTCTGGACAATGAGGTGTAAATGAACATCAGCTGGGGACTTTGGGGAGAGCTTTTACATTAGATACCAGTGTAACTCCTTCCTTCTTCTTTCCTTCCCTTGCCTTAAATACAGACATGATGGCTGAAGATGCAATAACCATCTTGTGAAGATGAGAGAATGGCCCAGAAAATTACAAAGCATAGACCTTGACATTGTTGAGTTCCTAAACCAAGGCCTACCACCACCTATTATCACACTTCTTGTACAAGAAAAAGATAAGCAGACTTGTATAAGCAATGAATTACCTTTTCTTGCAGCTGAGTTCATTGTTAAATACTACTGGTAGCCATCCTCACTACACAGCTGAGAAAATTGTGTGACAGTCAATTTAAATAACTTGCCCAAGTTCACACAGGTAGAAAGCAGAGATAGGATTGATGAGGGGGCTTATCTGGGCTGACTTGAAGAGATGGATTTTAGAGCTTGCACTGGGTGAGAAAAGTGTTTGGAGAGCATCTCTAGAGATTATGTGAGATCTGAGAGTGATATTGTGGGGAAATAAGATTTTTAAGAAATTTTGCTTTCTCTTGTAAATATGTTTTCTCTTTGGCATTTCTTTCAGAGAGAGTGGGGTATGGATTTAGATAGCCTTTATTTACTTGGTTGTTGTACTATGGTTCATATTTTAATGACATAATACATGAAAAGAACATAGTGCATGGCTGGCATGTTTAAAACATTCAGTAAAATTAGTTGTTACTAATATAATAATGATAATCATGAAAACACTGTTCAGTCTTCAGGCAAACCAAACTGGCTGTCTGTGGGTTAAACAAAGTCCCCTGCTAGAGTGCATTTGTATGGAAATCTTTTATTGGCTAATAACAGGGACAAAGATTCAGGTGAAAAACAACACTGCATGCGTAAACACACAATACACACACATAAACATACACACAGAGCCCATATTTGCTATTCAGTCAGCTGACTGGGTTTATCTAAGTTTAAGAAACTAAATAACTTGAAAGTATTTTCATTTCAAAATTTCACACAAGATCGTATGATTAGGGCTTCCCTGGTGGCACAGTGGTTGAGAGTCCGCCTGCCGATGCAGGGGACACGGGTTCGTGCCCGGGT
>NW_006775616.1:1368019-1381041 GCF_000442215.2 Lipotes vexillifer | reverse complement strand
AAAAAAAAAAAAAAAAAAAAAAAGATCGTATGATTATAATGCCATATTTAATGATACATATTACCTTGGTAGAATCTAAAACACTGATGATTCAACAAGTATTTACTGAATGCCTATATGTAGGAAATCTTACGGATAGCAGCTAGATGAAGTAGACAGTATTTCTTCCCTGAAGAATCTCTGAGCCAAGTAGGAGACAGTATGTGTTATAGTATGTTCATACCATATGTTTTACTTTTATATAAGATTCAGATCTGTTCAGTTTTAATATTAGGAAGATTTAAATAAAGACATAACTGATGCATTATGGGAATTCAGAAAAGTGAGTGATCAACTATGCTCAGGGGTAGTAAAAGTTCTTAGAGAGGTGTTCTCTTTTGAGCTGGAGGTTGAAGGGTACATTATGCACAAATAGATGTTAACAGAGAAAAGATAGGCATGAAATGCGTAGTATATTGTACAAACAAGGGATGGAGAATGCTTAGCAAGTGTTCATTGTTTGTTGAAGCTAAATTGTAGAATGTTTGGAAAGATGCACTAGTTTACACTCTTGGGAAAGTTAAGAAGTAGAGTCGTACTTTAGTATAAAATTAGGATTCTTTTGGCAGTTGAGGAAAATGACCACATTCATCTTTTAGGAAAAACAAACAAACAAACCTGAGGCAGCAAATGTGAGGAGTTTACCAGCTGAGAGATGAGATGTGGGAACAATAACCACCATGTTTGTTTAAGCAAATGGTTTTCTTAGAGTTGTTTACATGCCTAAATGTTATAGAGGGCTACTATGGAGTCCCTTTTTACCCATGAGAAAACTGTGGCACAGAGTGTTTGAATTACTTCCCCTACATCACATAGGTAGTAAGCAGAAATAAGATAGAGGAGATACAACAGTAAGTTTCTTTGAGATGATTAGGTTATAACTAGTATGATATCAGTGGGACTAATCTAAGAAAGCTGAAGGAAGTTTTGGAAAATTTTGTAGGAATTGACAGGACTTGCAAAGAAAATCCAACCTGACCTGGAGGTTTACATTCTTGGTGAATGTAAACTTGGTGAATACAGGAGAAAATGCATTTTTCTCAGGGGGGGCATCCATTTGGAATGTTTGGACTCAGGTGAAAGGTCACCGTAATACAGAAATGACCATTGTGGAGGTAAAAGCCAGTGAATAGGTATGAGCTCAAGTGTGGAACAAGAGATGCAGAATGGAGGAAAGAACCCAGGAAATGGAGAACCGGGGACATTTGGGAATGTTTATGTATAAAGGGATACGTGAAAGAAGATCCTTAAATATGTCATGGGGTGAATTATTGCTTCCCTTTTTCTATGACATGTCATGCATGATGAAGTAGATTAAACACGGACGTTTTTGTTAAGACAGAAAATCATCATGCATAATCATTCAGATTCTTGATTCAGGTATTTTTCTGATTATTTTGTCACACATGCGCACTTCTAAATTAGCTCTCAAAGTATCTCATCTGAAAATGACCCAATTTTCCAGTGAAAATTGTGGTCTGATTTCCAGGAGAATATTGGCTAAAAATGAGGAAACATCACCCGAATAAAATGAAGATACATTTGCAATAAACCTCATTTGCTCAAGAAAAAAAAAAAAAAAGAAGAAAAAGAAAGAAGCCACATTTGTTCTATACATTCATCAGAGTGTGTCATGATGGGAATATCAACAAGAGGAAGCAGGTGTTTTGTCCTAATACACCTAACAGTCTGTCAGGGTCACCGTGACTGAAAACAAAACCACGCAGAAGAGCCCTATCCCTCCCTCCCCCATTTCCCCCTTAAAAATACTTCTTGGAGATTGTTGAAGGAACTAAAGCCACCTCTTCCATTTCTATACCAAGCACAGAGAATTTCTCCTGGCCTGGCTTTGAATACTTAATTTCTGGACACATCTGTTCCTCTTCAGGAGTTAACTTTTAAAAGTAACCTTTCACAAGATGAAAGGGAGGCATGAAACATTTTTATTTTCTTGAAGAATCTCATTTCTCTTCTCTCAGGAGACAATTGCACCTGGGAGCTGTCTGGTTCATATTAAATGTGAGATACTTATCCCATTTATAAAATAAGAAAGAGGAAAACAAGGTGTTTTGTAAGCAGACACACAACTTAAGCAGATTTTCTTTTAATTTGGGCCAATTAGTTGACAAGGAGAGTATAAGGTTCGTGTTTTCTTAAAAAATTCTCTACCTAACTACCTACTCCCCAAACATCGTAAATCCCAAACTCATTTTCCAAGTCTAACTTTCATGTTTACCACCTTGCTTTCCAACATTTGTACTGTCTCACTTAAAAAGCAGGAGGAATAATTGCAAACATAATTATGTAATGAAGGGACCCTTTGTGTGGAGTATAGTTAATTACAGCTGCCCAGTTATACCTCCAAAGGCAATCCCTGATATTCTCTCTGCCCTCTGTCCTTTAAAAGCATTATTGAAAATTATTGCAACATATTGATTTTCATATAATTAGTAGATTCAAATCAGATGATACACCAGATCATAACGAATATGATTTGCAATTTACCCTTCCCCACCATTTGTGATTTAAGAATTTGGGGAACTCCTGGGACAATAATATGCATTGTTTTCACATTAGTCATCCCACATAAATCTTACAGGGCTTACAAAACAAAGAGGGGATTACTGACTTCTAAGCTTTACTAGGAAATGTCTGTGGTGGGCCAGATTAGCGGTCATAAAAGTATTGCCTCTTAGGTTTTTTGCTTGTCTGCCTAACAGGAAGTATTGAATAACAGCATTTTTTATTTTAACGTCTTTATTAGAGTATAATTGCTTTAAAATGGTGTGTTAGATTCTGCTGTATAACAAAGTGAATCAGCTATACATATACATATGTCTCCATTTCTCCTCCCTCCCACCTTCCCTATCCCACCCCTCTAGGTGGTCACAAAGCACAGAGCTGATCTCCCTGTGCTATGCATCTGCTTCCCACTAGCTATCTATTTTATATTTGATAGTGTTTGTATGTCCATGCCACTCTCTCACTTCGTCGCAGCTTACCCTTCCCCCTCCCCATGTCCTCAAGCCCATTCTCTAGTAGGTCTGTGTCTTTATTCCCATCTTGCCCCTAGGTTCTTCATGACTTTTTTTTTTTAATTCCATATATATGTGTTAGCATATGGTATTTGTTTTGCTCTTTCTGACTTACTTCGCTCTGTAGGATAAACTCTAGGTCCATCAACCTCACTACAAATAACTCAATTTCATTTCTTTTTATAGCTGAGTAATATTCCATTGTATACATGTGCCACATCTTCTTTATCCATTCATCTGTTGATGGACACTTAGGTTGCTTTCATGTCTTTGGCTATTGTAAACAGTGCTGCTATGAACATTGTGGACTCTTCTTGAAATATGCTTTTATTTCAAGGGATATGCCCAGTAGTGGGATTGCTGGGTATATGCCCAGTAGTGGGATTGCTCAGGGTATATGCCCAGTAGTGGGATTGCCAGGTCATATGGTAGCTCTATTTTTAGTTTTTTAAGGAACCTCCATACTGTTCTCCATAGTGGCTGTATCAATTTACATTCCCACCAACAGTGCAAGAAGGTACCCTTTTCTCCACACCCTCTCCAGCATTTATTGTTTCTAGATTTTTTGATGATGGCCATTCTGACTGGTGTGAGGTGATATCTCACTGTAGTTTTTTTTTTTTTTTTTTGCGGTACGCGGGCCTCTCACCGCTGCGGCCCCTCCCGCTGCGGAGCACAGGCTCCGGACGCACAGGCTCCGCGGCCATGGCCCACGGGCCCAGCCGCTCCGCGGCACGTGGGATCCTCCCGGACCGGGGCACGAACCCCCGCCCCCTGCATCGGCAGGAGGACTCCCAACCACTGCGCCAACAGGGAAGCCCCTCATTGTAGTTTTGATTTGCATTTCTCTACTGATTAGTGATGTTGAGCATCCTTTCATGTATTTGTTGACAAACTTTATATCTTCTTTGGAGAAATGTCTATTTAGGTCTTCTGTCCATTTTTGGGCTGGGTTGCTTGTTTTTTTGATATTGAGCTACAATGAGCTGCCTGTTAATTTTGGAGATTAATCCTTTGTCAGTTGCTTCACTTGCAAATATTTTCTCCCATTCTGAGGGTTGTCTTTTCATCTTGCTTATGGTTTCCTTTGCTGTGCAAAGGCTTTTAAGTTTCATTTGGTGCCATTTGTTTATTTTTGTTTTTATTTCCATTTCCCTAGGAGGTGGGTCACAAAGGATCTTGCTGTGATTTATGTCAAAGAGTGTTCTGCCTACACTCTATGACATAAATCACAGCAAGATCCTTCTTGACCCATCTCCTAGAGTAATGGAGATAAAAACAAAAATAAACAAATGGGACCTAATGAAACTTCAAAGCTTTTGCACAGCAAAGGAAACCATAAACAAGACCAAAAGACAGCCCTCAGAATGGGAGAAAATATTTGCAAATGAATCAACTGACAAAGGATTAATCTCTAAAATTTACAGGCAGCTCATGCAGCTCAATAACAAAAAAATAAACAACCCAATCCAAAAATGGGCAGAAGACCTAAATAGACATTTCTCCAAAGAAGACGAACCCGTGTCCCCTGCATTGGCAGGTGGATTCTTAACCACTGCACCACCAGGGAAGCCCGAAAATGTGTTTTTAAATTTATCTCTCACTTTGAGATGTTCATTGTAAGGGGCTTAGAGAGGAGATGGCTCCAGGAGGCAGTGGTTCTCCAAGTGTGGTCCCACAGGTAGCAGCATCACCAACATCAGCATCGTCTGGGAACTTGTTAGAGATGCAGATTCTCGGTCCCTCTGCTCCAGACACGATGAATCTGAAGTTCTGGGGTGGGGTCCAGCAATCTGTGGTTTCAGCAGACCTCCAGGTCATTGTCATCATATTAAAGTTTAAGAGCCAGTGCTCTAAAGCCTCCACAGAAAGATTGGGGCAGAGGTTGGTCTCTTGCCTCCAAACTCAGAGCTCCTCAAACAAAGCCCTTGGAGATGCTGAGAGTGATCGGGGATGGGTATTCACACCCAGGGAGTCACTTCTGCCTTATCTGCTCTCACATCTTACGATGATTGTGTTCCTCATCCATGGACCATTCTTAGATTTTCTCTCTTCCATCCTCCAAATTTGAGAAGATGAAGCAGGAAAAAAAAAATAAATGCCCATACTGCAAGTATATACCATGATTATGTATATTTTATTCAATCAGAAGTATCTGCTTTTCCATTCTGTTATTAAAAAGGGCATTTTATCCCCTACACATTTTTATGCGGGCAGTTTGGTGTTGGCCAAACGTTAAAAATGACTCCCTAAAGAGATATGGGAACATATATATATGTATAACTGACTCACTCTGTTATAAAGCAGAAACTAACACACCATTGTAAAGCAATTATACCCCAATAAAGATGTTAAAAAAAAAAAAAAAAAAAAAAAAGAGTGTTCTGCCTAAGTTTTCCTCTAAGAGTTTTATAGTCTCTGGCCTTACATTTAGGTTGTTATTCCATTTTGAGTTTATTTTTGTGTATGGTGTTAGGGAGTGTTCTAATTTCATTCTTTTACATGTAGCTGTCCAGTTTTCCCAGTATCACTTATTGAAGAGGCTGTCTTTTCTCCATTGTATGTTCTGGCCTCCTTTATCAAAGATAAGGTGACCATATGTGCGTGGGTTTATCTCTCGGCTTTCTATCCTATTCCATTGATCTATATTTCTGTTTTTGTGCCAGTACCATACTGACTTGATTACTGTAGTTTTGTAGTATAGTCTGAAGTCAGGAGCCTGATACCTCCAGCTCCATGTTTCTTTCTCAATATTGCTTTGTTTATTCCTGGTCTTTTGTGTTTCCATACAAATTGTGAAATTTTTTGTTCTAGTTTTGTGAAAAATGCCAGTGGTAGTTTTATAGGGATTGTATTGCATCTGTAGATTGCTTTGGGTAGTACAGTCATTTTCACAATGTTGATTCTTCCCATTCAAGAACATGGTATATGTCTCCATCTGTTTGTATCATCTTTAATTTCTTTCATCAGTGTCTTATATTTTTCTGCATACAGGTCTTTTGTCTCCTTAGGTAGGCTTATTCCTAGGTATTTTATTCTTTTTGCTGCAATGGTAAATGGGAGTGTTTCCTTAATTTCCCTTTCAGATTTTTCATCATTAGTGTATACGAATGCAAGAGATTTCTGTGCATTAATTTTGTATCCTCCTACTTCATCAAGTTCATTGATTAGCTCTAGTAGTTTTCTGTAGCATATTTAGGATTCTCTATGCATAGTATCACGTCATCTGCAAACAGTGACAGTTTTACTTCTTCTTTTCTGATTTGGATTCCTTTTATTTCTTTTTTTTTCTCTGATTGTTGTGGCTAAAACTTCCAAAACTATGTTGAGTAATATTGTGGTGAGAGTGGGCAAGCTTGTCTTTTTCCTGATCTTAGTGGAAATGGTTTCAGTTTTTCACCATTGAGAATGATGCTGGCTGTGAGTTTGTCATATATGGCCTTTATTATGTTGAGGTAAGTTCCCTCTATGCCTACTTTCTGGAGAGTTTTTATCATAAATGGGTGTTGAATTTTCTCAAAAGCTTTTTCTGCAGCTATTGAGATGGTCATATGTTTTTTATCCTTCAGATTGTTTATATGGTGTATCACATTGATTGATTTGCATATACTGAAGAATCCTTGCATTCCTGGGATAAACCCCACTTGATCATGGTGTATGATCCATTTAATGTGCTGTTGGATTCTGTTTGCTAGTATTTTGTTGAGGGTTTTTGCATCTATGTTGATCCATGATATTGGTCTGTAGATTTCTTTCTTTGTGACATCTTTGTCTGGTTTGTCTGGCAGAGGCCAGAAGCAAGAAGAACTATAATCCTGCAGCCTGTGGAACAAAAACCACATTCACAGAAAGACAGACAAGGTGAAAAGGCAGAGGCCTATGTACCAGATGAAGGAACAACATAAAACCTCAGAAAAACAACTAAATGAAGTAGAGACAGGCAACCTTCCAGAAAAAGAATTCAGAATAACAATAGTGAAGATGATCCAGGACCTCGGAAAAAGAATGGAGGCAAAGATCAAGAAGATGCAAGGAATGTTTAACAAAGACCTAGAAGAATTAAAGAACAAACAAACAGAGATGAACAATACAATAACTGAAATGAAAAATAGACTAGAAAGAATCAATAGCAGAATAACTGAGGCACAAGAATGGATAAGTGACCTGGAAACAGAATGGTGGAATTCACTGCTGCAGAACAGAATAAAGAAAAAAGAATGAAAAGAAATAAAGACAGCCTAAGAGACCTCTGGGACAACATTAAACGCATCAACATTCGCATTATAGGGGTCCCAGAAGGAGAAGAGACAGAAAAAGGACTAGAGAAAATATTTGAAGAGATTATAGTCAAAAACTTTCCTAACATGGGAAAGGAAAGAGCCACCCAAGTCCAGGAAGTGCAGGGAGTCCCATACAGGATAAACACAAGGAGAAACATGCTGAGACAGATAGTAATCAAATTGGCAAAAATTAAAGACAAGGAAAAATTACTGAAAGCAGCAAGGGAAAAATGACAAATAACATGCAAGGGAAGTCTCATAAGGGTAACAGCTGATTTCTCAGCAGAAACTCTACAAGCCAGAAGGGAGTGGCATGACATACTTAAAATGATGAAAGGGAAGAACCTACAACCAAGATTACTCTACCTGGCAAGGATCTCCTTCAGATTCAACAGTGAAATCAAAAGCTTTACAGACAAGCAAAAGCTAAGAGAATTCAGCACCACCAACCAGCTCTACAACAAATACTAAAGGAACTTCTCTAAGTGGGAAATACAAGAGAAGAAAAGGACCTACAAAAACAAACCCCAAACAATTGAGAAAATAGTCATAGGAACATACATATAAATAATTACCTTAAATGTGAATGGATTAAATGCTCCAACCAACAGACACAGGCTTGCTGAATGGATGAAAAAACAAGACCCATCTATATGCTGTCTATAAGAAACCCACTTCACACCTAGGGACCCATACAGACTGAAAGTGAGGGGATGGAAAAAGATATTCCATGCAAATGGAAATCAAAAGAAAGCTGGAGTAGCAATACCCGTATCTGATAAAATAGACTTTAAAATAAAGAATGTTACAAGAGACAAGGAAGGACACTACATAATGATCAAGGGATCAATCCAAGAAGAAGATATAACATTTATAAATTTATATGCACCCAACATAGGAGCACCTCAATACATAAGGCAACAGCTAACAGCTAAAAAAGAGGAAATCGACGGTAACACAATAATAGTGGGGGACTTTAACACCTCACTTACACCAGTGGACGGATCATCCAAAATGAAAATAAATAAGGAAAAAGAAGCTTTAAATGACACAAAAGACCAGATCAATTTAATTGATATTTATAGGACATTTCATCCAAAACCAGCAGATTACACTTTCTTCTCAGGTGCGCACGGAACATTCTCCAGGATAGATCACATCTTGGGTCACAAAACAAGCCTTGGTAAATTTAAGAAAATTAGAATCATATCAAGCATCTTTTCTGACCACAACACTATGAGACCAGAAATCAATTACAAGGGGGAAAAAATGTAAAAAACACAAACACATGGAGGCCAAACAATACATTACTAAATAACCAAGACATCACTGAAGAAATCAAAGAGGAAATCAAAAACCACCTAGAAAAAATTACAATGAAAACATGACAATCCAAAACCTATGGGATGCAGCAAAAGCAGTTCTAAGAGGGAAGTTTATAGCTATACAAGCCTACCTCAAGAAACAAAAAAATCTCAAATAAACAATCTAACATTACACCTAAAGGAACTAGAGAAAGAAAAACAAACAAAATGCAAAGTTAGTAGAAGGAAAGAAATCATAAAGATCAGAGCAGAAGCATATGAAATAGAAACAAAGAAAGCAATAGCAAAGATCAATAAAACTAAAAGCTGGTTGTTAGAGAAGATAAACAAAATTGATAAACCATTAGCCAGACTCATCAAGAAAAAGAGGGAGAGGACTGAAATCAATAAAATTAGAAATGAAAAAGGAGAAGTTACAACAGTCACCGCATAAATGCAAAGCATCCTAAGAGACTACTACAAGCAACTCTATGCCAAAAAAATGGACAGCCTGGAAGAAATGGACAAATTCTTAGAAAGGTATAACATTCCAAGACTGAAACAGGAAGAAATAGAAAATATGAACAGACCAATCAGAAGTAATGAAATTGAAACTGTGATTAAAAATCTTCCACAAAACAAAAGCCCAGGACCAGATGACTTCACAGGTGAATTCTATCAAACATTTAAAGAAGAGCTAACACCCATCCTTCTCAAATTCTTCCAAAAATTTGCAGAGGAAGGAACACTCCTAAACTCATTTTATGAGGCCACCATCACCCTGATACCAAAACTAGACAAAGACACTACAAAAATAAAATTACATACCAATATCACTCACGAATATAGATGCAAAAATCCTCAACAAAATACTAGCAAACAGAATCCAACAACACATTAAAAGGATCATACACCATGATCAAGTGGGATTTATCCCAGGGATACAAGGATTCTTCAGTATACGCAAATCAATCAATGTGATACAACATATTAACAAACTGAAGAAGAAAAACCATATGATCATATGAGAAGATGCAGAAAGAAACTTTTGACAAAATTCAATACTGATTTATGATAAAATCTCTCCAGAAAGTGGGCATAGAGAGAACCGACCTCAACATAATAAAGGTCATATACGACAAGCCCACAGCAAACATCAATCTCAATGGTGAAAAACTGAAAGCATTTCCTCTAAGATCAGGAAAAAGACAAGGATGTCCACTCTCACCACTATTATTCAACATAGTTTTGGAAGTCCTAGCCACAGTAATCAGAGAAGAAAAAGAAATAAAAGGAATCCAAATTGGAAAACAAGAAGTAAACAGTCACTGTTTGCAGATGACATGATACTATACATAGAGAATCCTAAAGATGCCACCAGAAAACTATTAGAGCTAATCATTGAAATTGGTAAAGTTTCAGGATACAAAATAAATGCATAGAAATCTCTTGCATTCCTATACACTAATGATGAAAAATCTGAAAGAGAAATTAAGGAAACAGTTCCATTTACCATTGCAACAAAAAGAATAAAATACCTAGGAATAAACCTACCTAGGGAGACAAAAGATCTGTATGCAGAAAACTATAAAACACTGTTGAAAGAAATAAAAGATGATACAAACAGATGGAGAGATATACCATGTTCTTGGATTGGAAGAATCAATATTGTGAAAATGACTATACTACCCAAAGAAATCTACAGATTCAATGCAATCCCTATCAAATTACCAATGACATGTTTTTTTACAGAATTAGAAGAAAAAATCTTAAAATTTGTATGGAGACACAAAAGACCCTGAAGAGCCAAAGCAGTCTTGAGGGTAAAAAATGGAGCTGGAGGAATCAGACTCCCTGACTTCAGACTATACTACAAATCTACAGTAATCAAGACAATATGGCACTGGCACAAAAACAGAAATATAGATCAATGGAATAGGATAGAAAGTCCAGAGATAAACCCACATGCCTTTGGTCAACGAATCTATGACAAAGGAAGCAAGGATATACAATGGAGAAAAGAGAGTTTCTCCACTAAGTGGTGCTGGGAAAACTGGACAGCTACATGTAAAAGAATGAAATTAGAACACTCCCTAACACCACACACAAAAATAAACTCAAAATGGATTAGAGACCAAAATGTAAAACTGGACACTATAAAACTCTTAGAGGAAAACATAAGAAGAACACTCTTTGACATAAATCACAGCAAGATCTTTTCTGTTCCACCTCTTAGAGTAATGGAAATAAATACAAAAATAAACAAATGGACCTAATGTAAGTTAAAAGCTTTTGCAAAGCAAAGGAAACTACAAGCAAGATGAAAAGGCAACCCTCAGAATGGGAGAAAATATTTGCAAACGAATCAACGGACAAAGGATTAATCTCCAAAATATACAAGCAGCTCATTGCAGCTCCATATCAAAAAAATAAGCAACCCAATCCAAAAATGGGCAGAAGACCTACACAGACATTTCTCCAAAGAAGATATAAAGATTGTCAACAGATACATGAAAGGATGCTCAACATCAGTAATCAGTAGAGAAATGCAAATCAAAACTATAAATCCCCCTTTATATAAATTGAATAAAGGGGATGAAGAGAAAGTTCTTCCTTTGAATAGGATGCCAACTAATAAATGTATTTAGAAGGAATGACAGAATTAGAAAATCACTGTGCGACAACTACCATGATAAAATCAATTCAGGGAAGAACTGTCAATAGATGCTAAAACCAGGGCATAAAAGTGGTATGAGTAATGCAATTTTACATAATCTTAAAGTTTCTGTGAAGGCAGAAACCCTGTATATCTTGTACACTTCTATCTGGGCTCAATAAATACCTGTTAAACTTAAATAGATCTGTGAATGGCGAGATAAATAGTACTTCCTCATGAAATGCTCAAGGATCAAACGACTTGACAGTAGGTGAATCTGTACTTAGAATGTTTTTGTTCTTATTTAGGTAGCAAAAAGCAATCCTTAGTCTACGGCTGCCCTCGTGAGGGAGACAATACTGATCGTGATTTGCACAATGGCTAAGGACACAGATCCTGAAGAGAGGCTGCCTGGGTTAGAATCCTGGTTGTAAACTTCAGTGATGTGTAAGTCTAGACAGGAAAATTCATTTCCAAGCCTTGGGGTCTTTATATGTGAAATGGGATGATAAAAGTACTAACAGCCAGGGCTCTGGGTGGTTGTAAATGACATAAATATGACTACAGTGAAAGAGTTGGAAGAACACAGAAGAATTCACCTCTGCTGTTTTTAAGACATATGTAATATGTACAACACACACACACACACACACACACACACACACACAGGATGGTGAATTCTCATGATTCAGGAAATTGTAATGGGGCAATCAAGAACAAGAAGGAAAAAGAAATACTAGACAAATGTTCATTCATTAATTCATTGCTTATTATTTATCCATTATTTGTTGAGTGCTTACTATATGCCAAGCACTGTTCTAAGCAGAGGGGATACATCAGTGAGACAAAATATTTAAACAGAGTTGGCCTGAACCTATAGTGTGTGTAGAAATCATGACCTCCTGCTCTGATAGTATGCATAGAAATCACTCACAGAGGTCCTGATCCTGTTGTCTGGACCGGGCTCAGGAAGACACATGTTTAATAAACACTTCTAGGTGCTTAGAGCTATTAGGACTTCTAACATACACTAACAGACATTATTGTAATATTAAAAAGGTATCTGCCATTATCTCATTTATTCTTTACCATAACCCTATGAATCAGGTACTATTATTACATTGTATGGTGAGTAACCTGAGACTTGAAGAAATCCATGTTTTGCTCTTGGTCATCTAGCCAGCAAGCGGCAGATTTAGGATGCTAACCCAGTTCTGTCCAACAGTGAACCCAGCTCTGTGCGAGCCTGCCGCCTTAATTTCAGGAGGCAAAGCCACGGACTTGGGAATTCCTCACAGCAGATAGAGCAGTGCTGTGGCAGCAGTGAACAGCCTCAGAATGGCTGAG
Organism: Lipotes vexillifer; assembly: GCF_000442215.2. NCBI lineage: Eukaryota > Metazoa > Chordata > Mammalia > Artiodactyla > Lipotidae > Lipotes > Lipotes vexillifer. The sequence continues at coordinate 1,368,380 of NW_006775616.1, read as the reverse complement.
GCTCAGTGCCAATCTTTATTCCATGGGTGTAGTCCCATGCTGACTCCTGGTTAGTGAGTGTGCTCAGTGGAGGTTCATGAACACATAAGTCACTGATGGAAACTCAAAAATAGTGTACCAAAAAAGATTATTAAGTGACGAATGTTAGCTATGGGAAAGAAAGAAGTAAAAGAAAAAAAATTTATCTGAACACTAGATGCCACTAAGAGATTTTAATCCTATGTAAACACTTACACAATGCTCATCTTTAATCCATTATGGTGTGGGAAAGAGAAAAACTGAAAGAAATTGAGGGTCCACTACTACTCCTTGTTACGGTGTATGCATATGGTGTAACCTTTTTTTTTTTTTTTTTTTTTTT
>NW_006775616.1:1341389-1367834 GCF_000442215.2 Lipotes vexillifer | reverse complement strand
CGAACCCACGTCCCCTGCATCGGCAGGCGGACTCTCAACCACCGCGCCACCAGGGAAGCCCCATATGGTGTAACCTTGACTGCATAAACCATGGTAAAACCTTACTGTGTTCATGCCAGGTAGATTACTATATGCAGTTCTTTCCTGTCACAGGCATTCTTGTTACCAAAAGACAGAGCATGGCTCTAAGCTGTATAGGTGAGGAACACATGAGGCTGAAACTCATTATTTTTGGTCTCTTTCTCTTTTTCTTTAAACCAAACTCCATGCAAATATATGTCCCTCTTGGCCTCTCTCCCAGTCCCCTTTAGTCAAAGAGCCATCACTTTTTACCTTCTAATGAACAGTGGGCCTTGTCTTCAGAGAAATTCAAGAAGCTCTTAAGTTGCTCGGTTTTCTACTTCAGTCATGATAGCCACAAGCTAAAAATGTGTACAGATTGCAGAAACAGACTCTAGATGAAGTTACTGGAGTTAATAGTGAGGATGCCATTCACACTCAAACCTCACTGCCAAGCCCTTTTTCTAAAATACATTTTGATGGTAAGGAGCCTGCTTTGAAAGCCTTAGGAGGCATGCAGGAAGTGAAGTTTGGCATTAACTCCAAGACATTATTTCTTAAACACCAGAATCACCTGTAGTATGTGCTAAAAGTGAAAATTCTTAGGTTCCTCCAGACAAATGAATCATGATTTCTGGGAATTTTTGCATTTTTAATGCATACTCAAATTTGAGCTCCCCTGCACTGACAGTTGATGCATATTATTAATACTGCTTTTTGTGAACAGTGTAAGGCAGCCATCAGGATGCCACGTTTTGCTTTTCTGTTAAGACTATTCATTAAAACAACAAAAACAGCAACAGAAGTTGTCAGATTTTTTTCCATTGCATACTATAGGCCAGATAGGTATATGCTAAGTGCTATAAGTTCCTATGAATTCTTACAATACTATAGCCAACTGTTTTTCTCATTTACAGGCAAGAAAACCGACACTGAGAAGAGTTGTAGGATCCGTCCAATGTCTCAGAGCTAATCCACAGGAGAGGTGACACTGGGACCAGGGACTGCAAGATTCCTGAAACCATGCCCTTAAATGCTATACTCCACATAAACAGCTCACATTTAAAAATACTTGGCAATTTATTAAGAAGAGCTTTATGAAATTATCTCTCTCTCTCTAACATATATATATATATATATATATATATCTCCCAATTTCCTGCTAATATTTGGTCTTTGACCCTGATTCCTGACACAAGTTCCTACCACCTTTGTAGATTCCACATATATGCGTTAAGCTACAACCTTTGTAATTTCCTTAGTGAGAGGTGTCTTTTATTCTAATGAGGTGACTCCTGGTGGGCTCCTAGGTGTGGGCTGGTCACCAGAAAGACAAAGTCATGATTAGAAGCTTGGAACTTTCAGCAGCGCCTCCCTCCCAGGGGAGAGGTGCTGGAAGATGAGTTAATGACGAGCATGCCTACATGATGAAGTTTCCATAAAAATCCCTAAAGTATGGGGTTTGGAGTGTTTCCAGTTTGATGAACACATCCTTTTACCAGGAGGGTGGTGCACCCCAACTCCACGGGGACAGAAGCTCCTGCGCTTGGGATCCTTGCAGACCTCGCCTTACATATATCTTCATCTGGCTGTTCATCTGTATCCTTTATAATATTGTTGGGGCCAAGAAGCCTGGGGCCCAGGGGAGGCTGCCCCAAAATGTGCCTCAAGGCACATTCATTATTTTAACTTAAAGTTACTTAAAAATGGCCAATACAATATGAACACCTCTGTCTCCCTGAAAGCAGAAAATAAACTCATGTGAGAGGTGTACTCCCTGCATCTGTAGGTAGAAGGACATCCTTATTGCCAGAGACAGGGAATCTGGGGCCAAGAAGCCTGTATGAACAATCCTTGGTACTTCAGCTGACTTGGTCTTGGTACTTTACCCCAAGACCAAATTCTGTTTAGATTCTTCACTAATTAAACACCCCAAATCCTAAGTTTCTTTGTCCTCTCAATTCCTCACAAATTTATTGTTTCTTTGTCTAAAACGTATAAAAACCTTCCTTCTTTGGCCAATTTTTAGGTCCTATTTCTATGAGACCTCCACGTGCACAAATTAAAATTTCTTTTTCTCCTGTTAAGCTTTGTAGTTTCAGTTTTACTATTAGTCTAGCCACAAGAACTCAAGAGAGGTGGAGGAGGAAATTTCCCCTTCCCTGACAGTATCCTTTATTACATAATAAACTGGCAAATGCAGGTCCATGTATCCCTGAGATCTGTGAGCTGTTCCAGCAAATGACTGAACCTGAGGAGGGGTCATGGGAATTTCTGATCTGTAGCCAAGTCAGTCAAAAGTGTGGGCAGCCTGGGGACCCACTATTTATGCTTGGCCCCTGAAGTGGGGGCAGTTTTGTGGGACTGAGCCCACAACCTGTGGGATCTGCACTAACTCCAGGCAGTTAGTGTCAGAGTTGCTTGGTGTGGGAAAGTCCACACATGTGGTGTCAGAAGTGTCTTGAGTGTGAGAGTAAAGAGCAACAACGAGTTTTTCCTTATACAGGTTTACATACATGACATACTGATTTGCATCAGAACTGAATGCATGGAGTAGGTATTAATAGTTCCATCTGACAGGCAGCTTTAGAGTGTTCCCACAGCCAGGAATTGGTTTTGCTAAGACCAAATCTTCATATTTCTATCACCTTAGTTTCTGGCAGCTTATTTGTATCCTTCCCATATCTAGCAGGCCAAGAGCTTTTTGTTACTGTCTTTAAACCAGGCACTATTTTGCTTTACCTTTAGTAGCTAGTTGGCTGCTGAGCTGTTAGCAATCATTTGGCCTATTTGAAAGCATTTGGTGATGACACCTGAGCCATGCTATTTGGCAGGTGAGAAGAATTGTTAAAGGTAGTAAGAGCAGCCAGAGAAACCTAATAAGGCATTGTTCCGGTTTGGAATGGCCACGTCTTCTCGCTCTCCCATCCTTGGAGAAATGATTCCCATTTCATTTTCAAAATTGGAGCTAGGACACTGATTTTGAAATTAAACTTCAGGGAGAGGCTGAGCCCCTGGATTTCTTTCAAAGCTAGTGTTGCTCCTCTTCTCATCTGGATGACACCAAGTATTTCATAGGAATGTGCAACATGTACTCTTCCATTTGTAATAATTTAGCATTACCTGAGATATTTGAAAAGGGCTTTATGATCATTTCAGCCCATTACTTCTCACTAGCCCTGCGGTAATTCAGCAATGAAGTCATCCGACAGATACTATTAGAGCTATTAATACGAATAATAGTGATAAGTTTAACGCTATTGTCATCTTGTCAAATGGCCTGAACCCCAAGGAGCTGAAAATGACGACCATTGATCTACAAGTATGAAAAAATGGTTTAAATCACATTCACACTATAGTGTCTTAGGATGCTGGGAAAATGTGTTGCAGGAGATTCAGCTTTGCATGCAAAGCACCACTGTCAGATTCCCCAGATGGCTCACTTAAAAGACATCCCACAGTCTAGAAACAACAACAGCAACAACACTACACAGGAATCTCATTATGACAAGGTCATTGTCACATGCAGATACAGAACAGATCTATGCTGGATACTACTTAATACAAGTTTTCCCATTACAAGGAAAAGCATTTACAGATAGTCCCATGCAAATACACAAGTGATTCCACTTAGAATATATTTAAAATTTCTAACCGTGGCTTCTATGTCTCAGCAAGACTCATTCTTCTCTTATTAGTTTATCCATTGATTACGTGGTTCAGCCTTTTTGATTCTTTAACTCTGAGACTTGTGCATGCTTTTGGATTTCTCAAGATGCTTTCCCTTTCCCTGGATTGCTTCTCCACCAGATTGTTTCATGATTGGGTCCTTCTTATCATGCAAATTCAACTCAAGGGTCCTCTCCTCAGAGGAGCCTTCACTGATCATGGTAGCTAGAGTCGGCCTTCAATGCAGCTGTAGAACTGTTTTCTTTCTTTCTCATAGTACTCATTAACATCTGAAATTATTTGTTCATGCTTATTTTTGATGTATCCCTCCACTCTGACCACTAGACTACTAGACTGTAAGCTCCGTAAGAGCAGAGAGTTTGTTTTGCTCACCGTATGAGGAGAGATCCTGGAAAAAATTAGGTGCATGATAATTATAATACTTAATGCTTCCTAGACCCATAAGCCAGGCACACATTGCCCTCACTGCCTCATGTGTATTAATATACTTATTCCTCACAACAACCCTGTGAGTTAGGTACTGCTACAGACTGAATATGTGTGTTCGCATCAAATTCATATGTTGAAATCCTAACCCTCAAGGTGATGGCTTTGGGAAGTGGGATCTTTGGGTGGTGATTAGCTCATGAGGGTAGAACCCTCTTGTTTGGGATTAGTGCCTTATGAAAGAGACCCCAGAGAACTATACTGTCCCTTCTGCCATGTGTGATTACAGTGAGAAGATAGCTGTCTATGATTAAGCATGACCTCACCATACCTGGAATATGCTGGTGCCTTGATCTTGAACTTCTCAGAATCCAAAACTGTGAGAAATAAACTTTTGTTCTTCATAAGCCAACCAGTTCATGGTATTATGTTATAGTAGCTAGAAGGGACTAAAACAGGTACTATTATTGTTCCCACTTTGCAGATGAGAAAACTGAGGAACAGAGAGGCTAGGCATTTGCCTAAAGTTATACAACAGGTAACAGAACTAGGACTTAAACCCATAACTTCTGGGTCTAGAAGACAATAGCACAATGAATGTGGGCTGAAGAAATCAATGAAATAATTAACACAGAGGAACATAAACATTTATACAATATGTTCATATATTTACAGGAACACATACACAGCCATGTATTTACCGAAGTGCACTTCATTTCTAGAAGTTTAAACAAACTTATGCTGATGCATCTACATGGTACATACCTTTTCAGGTCATCTGACTGGAATTACTCATATTAACTGAGAGTGTGGGAGGAACCAAAGAAAGAAAACTCTCAAGGTATAAATATTAACCCCATGGTCATGAAGTTCTAATATAGTTGACAAGATACCTAAGTGCTCCAAAGATGTCATAAGGTGGAGTCATTTATAATGCACAAACTAATAATATCCCAAAATAAATTTAAAGTTACAGAAAACAGTTAATCTATTTAAAAATAAATTTCTAAGAACAGCAAGATTTATAAAAATATACATTTTATAGAATTAAATAATCTAAAATTTTAGATGACCTTAAAAAGCATCTCATTCAACATCCCAAATAGTTGCACGATTTGTTGTTATACTCTTCAGAGCATTTTCATTTGTATACACACACACAGACGAGTGTATACGTACGTACGTTTTCTCATTTGACTCCCTATATTACATAGAAAGGCATATAAAATGATGCTCATTTTACCAATAAACAAATTGAGACTCATAATATTTTGAGTAATTTGGTCAAGATCCACACCACTCACAAGTATGGTTGGAGGAGAAGACTTGGAAGAGAAAACGATGAAAAATTTTTGCATGACTGCTATGTGTAAGCACTATGCTAGATGCTTTACATATGCTATTTTATTTAATTCTCACAGCAACAGTTAAAGGAGATCTTATTGGCTGTCCCCATTCACAGGATACAAATCCAATTTTAGAGAAAGAGAACAAATTGCCAAGGGTAACACAGCTAATTAACAGGAAGTGAGTGAGGAGGCAAACCCATTTCTGACTACAACACAATGAATAGTTGAAATAATGATTCAATATTCTTATGTGCATTTTGTTATTACTAATGAAAAATCGACATTCACAAGGGTAAGTCTTAGTGATAGAGGTGTAAAATATTACAGTAGGGAAGAGGGCTATGTTAAAAGTGACTTTGGTCAGTGAAAACTATGTAAAGTCAATGTTTTAAAAAATTACTTGCAAATCTTAATTCTAACCATTTAGCAGGAAATAGTCTCTTGTCATCCAATCAATTCCTATTTTTAAAGCCTATCAGCAAAAGAAAAGGTAAAGAAAAAAATTAAAGCACTCATTGGTAGGAATAGATTTTTGGAATAATTTATTCATATGTAAATAATTTTCAAGATAGTGGAATAATTTTTGCTATTTTATCTGAATGTTTGATGAGAAAAATTTTGCTAATTTAAAAGTTGGACTCATGCAGTTCTCACTTTTTAATACAAAAGCAAAAAGCATCATGGATAATTTGCATTTGAATCTCTGCTGTAGCGTTTCAGTTATTAGGTTGCTAGGCATAGCACAGCGTGACATCTTTTATTTTAGAGTTTAGCCATATCAACTATTTACATATAATCATATAATTTCCCCATATCTTCTTTCCAGCATTAGTTCACTATCTATTCCAGTGACTGAGCTTAAAATATTTTTCTCCATTTGATTAAGATACTTAAGATAATACAACAATGCTTTTATTAGTCAAAAGTTGTTTTCTTCTTGGAAATATAAAATGGATTTTATATATCTATATGGATATATAACTGTATATATATGAATATACACATATTGATAGCAGCTCTTTTGCCCTTTTTTTGTTTGCCCATTTCTGTTCCCCTGTAACCTTGAAAGAACCTAATTAAAGGAATGAGATCACTAGGCAGTTTAACCTAACTCGTGACTTATGCTCTCCTGAATGAGCACCCCAACTTGCCTAACCTGTTGATTCTTTTCCTAGATTAAAATAAGTAAGAATGAAGGATTAAGTAGTTAAGGAATGACTAGCTCTCTACTCCCAACTGTCCCCTTAGCAATCCTGCAGGCAGATCATGTGGGCAAGATAACATCTGAAGAAAGAATTGGTCTGCATGCAATGGAGAATGATGCAGAACCCAACCTCCTGCCTCGATGATTCACTGAGATTCTTCCCCCTTTTTTCTTTTAAAAACTGTCATGGCTGAGCAGAATCCTTGAAGCTGGTCTCAGGACATGAGTCCACCTTCTCCCCAGATTGCTAGATTTTCGGATTAAAGCATCTTTCCTTTCTACTGACACTTGCTTCTTGATTATTGGCTTTTGAGGGGCAAGCAGCCAAACCTGAGTTTGGTAACAATATGGATATTTATATATACATATGGATATATATAGATATAGATATAGATAGATAGATAGATAGATAGATAGATGTCCTGAACTTGGCTACTAGGACATTTCTTTTCTTTTCACAAGATATTATAATCAACTGGAGATCTATCTATCTATCTATCTACTGATCTATCTATCTAACTTTGTCCTTCCTATCATAGCAGTTTAGCATTCCATAAGCAATATACCAATTAAAATGAAATTATTCTATTAAGGAAGGAAAAAATGATGTAATTTCTTTGAGCAATATTTTGTTTTGATTTGAATATATGTACAATTCAACTAACTCTAAGCTGTCATTACTTCAGAAAAACGAGTGGTGAAAACATAATAATTGTATAAGTAATATCTTTTTTCTGCTTGAAATAAAATAGTATTATAAATAATCACCATTATATTCCTTAAAGGTAGAGGCAAAGATACAGCCATTATCTTTTGAATTTTATAAACACACACACACATCTGTATTGTTAAATAACTTGTATGAAAAGTCTTACCTGCTGAAATGTGGATTAGTACTTAGACTTTTGAGAAAATCCAACAACTTCTTGCTCCTTAATTCACAGAACTTAAAAAAATTATTTTACGTCTCATATGTATGATACTTTGGACACATATGGGCTGTTCCATGGTTTTAATGTTTACATATCTCATATTCTGTCAATTTTTTGGAGTAAATGGTTGGAATCTTTTCTTGTGATGAAACTATCGCTATTACCAAAGATCAAAAAGACAGACTATATGGAAAATAAAACAGAAAATGTACATGAGCTAAAAGCAAATTTTTTATAACAAGAAATGCTGAATGCTGGAATAGGTTACTTTGGTGATAAAGTTGGAATTATTTTCTCTGAAAATGATTAGAAATAGGACATGTGTGAATCTCTCTGTGGGTTGTCTATGTCATTCTATTTCAAGGAGGGGCAGTGATTTTTATTTTTGAATGGAAATACTTTAAACTTTTTGCTTATAGAAATAAAATGTACTTATAAAATTATAATAGAAAAGAAATTGAAAAGAAAGTAAAGCAAACTTGGAATTCTATATTAGAGTACTACTTTGAATATTTTAGTGCATTTCATCCATGCCCCAAAATACAAGTATATTCATTAATTCATTCATTACTCCATATGTAAACAAAAAAAAAATGAAGAATGTTGCTCATTATCCTATTATACAAAGGGTTAAGTCATGATCCACTGTAATTGCCCACCAGCATTGCACCCTGAGGGAAATTCAGGATGGAGAAAAACAGTATGAAGAATTAGGTGTTTTGCATAAGGCCCCTAGATAGTTAAGATACAAATCTAAGGAAGAATTTCAGTGACCCCAGATTCTTGCATCTTCCCATATATGGAAAAACATTAAAGTCATTAACTTGAGATATCTGGGGTTTTTTTTGTGATTAGCAGTAATCTTTTACCAAGATGTATGCTTGACTACATGTATTTCCAATCACCCCCCCCCAAAAAAAATCGTATATATACTGGCTCCTCCCCAACCTCTTCAGAGCTACTGACAGGCTGTTTCCTGGCCTATAGTCCTTAGAAAGATCCCTGAATAAAACATAACCCACAACGTTTACATGGTGTGTTTTTGTTTAAGTTGTGATATGTGTACATTTATTCCTTCAGCAAATGCTTATAATGCAATTCTGGGTATCAGTCCATATTCTAGTCATTGAGGATAGTGGAAAAAAAAAACAGAAAAGACCATGGACTGGTAGGATTTATATTCTAGAGTGAGGAGACAGAAAAAAAAAATCGGCAAGCAAATTCATAGTTCGATTGATGATGACAGAAGCCTTGAAGAAAAAGCAGGGCTAGTCAAGTAATGAGTCTTGCTAATTTACATGGGGTGATCAGGGAAGTCTTCTTTATTCAGATGACTGAGGAAAAGGCCTGAAGAGACTTATGCTCCCACTACAAATGACTTAATAATTTACAGAAAGTAAAACAACAACATAAACCTATGTGACATCCTCATGTATTAGGAATCAAAAGAGGCAGGATCATGTCAGGGTTAGACGGAAAAGATCTCCTCAAATCTTGACTTGAATTTCTACTATTCTTTTCTACTAGACTCTAAGCTTCTCCAAACCTGTCTATTTCTCTGATACCAACACAATATCCTTCCTATCATAGTGTGTTGCACATAGCATATTTGTAATCTGACACCTGAGATATTAACCTCTTACATTGAATGCTGCTGTGAGGAATAAATTTTCTATGCAACAATGGTCTAATACATCTGATATTTAAGCACACTTTCCAAATCTCTCACAGTTTATATATGTTACTATTTTTGGTTTATACAAAGAATGAAAGTTGAGTTTTCCTAGTTAATCTTAGAGAGTATACACAGTGACAGTCTAACTTCTTCAGGAGACTTTTATCTATTAGCTGATAATGAAGCAACTTTAACTTTTGGGTTATTACCAGAAACACCAGCTTTCCCAAGACACAAGATTTGCCGTATTGCATTTCTCCTTCACCATGATTATACAAAAGGGGCGAGGGACAGGATGATGGCTTTAGATACGCACAGTTCAAATGGCCATGATAATACATTGAGTAGTCCACCTATTAAATACATGAGGTTGTCCATATCTATTATTAAACCTTCTTTAATGTCAATAGTTTTTATTGACTTATTCCACATATAAAATTTAAAAGGAAAAAAAAAAACTTAGTTTCTAACGCTTCTTAATAGCAATGGAAGGATATATAAAACAAAGAATGTTGCCCACCATCCAGTTCTATAAACCACTACAGTGCTGACTACAATACACCCTGAAAGGAATTCAAGGCAAAGATCGAGATGAGGCACTCTGTGTTCTGAGAATACCGGCAAAACAGGCTCTTAGATAGTTAGAAATACTTCAGGAGAAATTTTTTTATGAACCTGGATGCTTGTATCTCATACTTATAAAAGCACTAAAACCATTAACTAAGATTATCTGTTTCTCATGATTAGCAGCAACCTTCTATTAAGATGTGTGCTTGACTGCACATATCCCTTTGTCAAAATCATATATAACACTGACCTTCCCGCCATCTCTTCAGAACAGTTTGTCAGAGCTATCTGAGAGGCTGTCTCTCTGGCTATAGTTGTCAGTAAGCACTGAATAAACTTAACTCACAGCTCGTATATATATATATTTTTTTGCATTGACAGATACTAGCCCCAAATACTTTTAAATGCAGAATTCAGAGCAGATAAACATCTCCCTTTCCAGAAATAAAAGCAACACTGAGATATCAAGATCTTGTTTTTATCTCAGAAGTTTATTTAGATTAGTTACCAGATTTTCAGGGTAGAGATATTCATGTAATATTTGGGGGTGGTGATTCTGTCATTTGCCTTAGAAGCCTTACCTTTAGTTACATACTTATGAATGCTTCTTATTGGTGGGAATGTAAATTGGTGCAACCCCTATGGAAAACAGTATGGAGCTTCCTCAAAAAATTAAAAACAGAACTACCATATGATGCAGCAATTCCATTCCTGGGTATTTATCTGAAGAACACACCACTAATTCAAAAAAGATATATGCTCTCCTATGTTCATTGTTTCATTACTTATAACAGCCAAGATATGGAAAGAACCCAAGTGCCCATCAATAGATGGATAAAATGTATATATATATATATATATATATATATATATATATATATATATATATATATATACACACACAATGGAATATTACTAAGCCATAAGAAGGAATGAAATCTTGCCTTTTGTGACAACATGGATGGACCTAGAGGGTATTACGTTAAGTGAAGTAAGTCAGACAGAGACAAACACTGTATGATTTCACTTATATGTGGAATCTAAAAAACAAAACAAATGAATAAACATAACAAAATAGAAATACAGTTATAGATACAGAGAACAAGCAGGTGGTTGCCAGAGGGAAGGAGGGTGGCAGAAGGAAAGAAACAGGTGAGGGAGATTAAGAGGTACAAACTTCCAGTTGTTAAATAAATGAGTCACTGGTATGAAATGTATAGTGTGGGCAATACAGTCAATAACTATATAATATATTTGTATGGTGACATATCATAAGTAGACTTTATCACAGTGATCCTTTTGAAATGTATGGAAATAACAAATCACTATATTGTGTAATAGGAAATATAGTGTTGTAGGTCAATTATACATCAAACATAAATAGATATATAAAATATATATATATATATATATATATATATATATATATATATATATATATATATATATACACACACAATGGAATATTACTAAGCCATAAGAAGGAATGAAATCTTGCCTTTTGTGACAACATGGATGGACCTAGAGGGTATTACGTTAAGTGAAGTAAGTCAGACAGAGACAAACACTGTATGATTTCACTTATATGTGGAATCTAAAAAACAAAACAAATGAATAAACATAACAAAATAGAAATACAGTTATAGATACAGAGAACAAGCAGGTGGTTGCCAGAGGGAAGGAGGGTGGCAGAAGGAAAGAAACAGGTGAGGGAGATTAAGAGGTACAAACTTCCAGTTGTTAAATAAATGAGTCACTGGTATGAAATGTATAGTGTGGGCAATACAGTCAATAACTATATAATATATTTGTATGGTGACATATCATAAGTAGACTTTATCACAGTGATCCTTTTGAAATGTATGGAAATAACAAATCACTATATTGTGTAATAGGAAATATAGTGTTGTAGGTCAATTATACATCAAAAACAAACAAACTCACAGAAAAAGAGATCAGATTTGTAGTTACCAGAGGCAGGTGGTGTGGGGAGGGGAGTTGGATGAAAATGGTCAAAAGTTACAAACTTCCAGTTGTCTGATGGAAGAGTGCTAGGGATGTAGTGTGTGGCATGGTGAGTATGGTTAACACTGCTGTGTGTTACATGTGAAGGATGTTAAGAGAGTGAACCCCAAGAGTTCTCACCACAAGGAAAAATATGTTTCTATTTACTTAATTTTGTATTTATATGAGATGAGGAATGTTCACTAAACTTATTGTGATAATCATCTCATGATGTATGTAAATAAAATCATTATGCAGTACACCTTAAACTTAGTGCTGTATGTTGATTAAAATCTCAATAGAACTGGAAGAAAAAAAAATAAAGCCCTTTCTTTGGTCTGATCTAAAACTCTTCTTATAGTTCAAGTACAAAATATCATACTCTAATGTAATGAGGGACTCATAGTATGTGAGGTGACAGAGTGTTTCTGCTCCAATTCATATGGGTGAAGGGAATTACAGATGACATTTTCTCCCACCCTCCATTCATCAAGCAAATGAAGTAATTGAGACCAAGAAAGATTAAGTGACTTGACCTGGGGTGGTACAAGTTTTCCAAGCGAGTCAGAGACAGAATGTAGATATGTGTTCCTTATTTCAAAGTGCCTATCTAAGTTACACTGAAGTGTAGCCAATCTGAAATCATGGGCAGAAAATATACTATGGATAACATTTCAAAGGGAGATTCCATGTAAAAGGGGAAAACAAATATAACATGTAAATCCTGCAGCAGTCAGTTCAAATTTGTCCTTTAAGGTCAGGCAATGGCACTGCTCCATTTCTTATTGTCTGGGGGTCTGGATATGACTGAAAAATCAATATGGAACCTCATCATCTTCCAAAGTTACTGAGCATCCTCTGTAAATGTGGTGTTGAAGTAAATGCTCTGCACAGCAGCCTCTTTCACAGTCTGGCCCCAGGGCCAGGGCTGCAATTTCTGCTTGAGATGTTTGCCTCAGACTGGCTTGGTAGCTGTGTCCCAACCAACTAACATCTTGTTTCCCAGCTAAAGTTCTCATCAAAATTCCTTTTAAATTTAGTGATTCCTTATCACCAAACACTATGTTCCCAAATCTTCTAATGCACATGCTTTTTTCCAATACTGCTGGCTATTTATTTTGCATATGTCCTTGCTCAAAAGATTCTCTTAGTCAAGAGACTTTCTATGATTTCACATGGTATATACTCTGACATACTTGTGCCTGGATAAGATTTCTGCTGCTTATGAAAGTGTTTCTAATCATTATTCATGGAAAAGGTTTAATTGTGCATCACCCAACTAAGGATGTACTCGGGCAGTTGAACCCAATTATAACATAAGCAGAAGAAAACATAAGAGCAAATAGATGCTGCAAAAATTACATAATGCCTCCACTAATCAAATGTAAATTAATATTACATTAGCTCATGCTTTGGATTATCCATGCTCCATTGGCTCCTGCTGTTAACTTTTACTATCCATAGATGTGAGATTAATGCGGATTGTTTTTGTTAACATTTGACGAATGTCAAAACATAGATTCTCACTTTCTACCAGTGACCTGTCTCTGATTTTCAGCCTATGCACTCTCATCTCTGTGTGAGTTTTTCAGATCTGATCTCTGTGGGAGTCAGATATATTCACCAGGGTTTTGCAAAATAATGAAATGGAACACTGTAATGAAAGTGCACATACCTGGTGTCAGGTTTCTTTACGAATTCCAAAATCATTTAGTTCAGTGACTGAGGTTTAGAAATGCCTTGGATGTGATTAAATGGGGATCAGTACACTCACAGACACTTACTCCTTTTTAAATGTTCCCTTTCTAAAATGCCCCTCTCTTTAGAAATGTGAATTAACATTGTAAAGGCACACTTAAGGCCTTGGAAATGTCCTTTCATAATCTGGTATGCTACCTACATACGAGGTAGCATACGAGATTATTAAAGGACATTTAATAATCTCCTTTTTCTTTTCTTTCTTTCTACAGCTCTGTTTACCTCAAGACTGTGGGCCAACTGAAGGAGGCCAAAAGAGTTATGTGGTTAAAGAACATTGTTTGGCTTCTGTCAACAACATACAGCTAGGTTCTTGACCAAAAAGTTATGTTGCTTGCGAAGTTGTAAACCAGATTCTGAATAATCCGATTAAATTAGCTATAGGTCCTCAGTCATGTAAATATATGTTCTAAGCATCTCCATGTTATGAATCTGTATTTGTATCAGATCCTATCTGATGGTGGATAATTGGCATGCCACAGTTTGGCTGACTGAGATTTGTAATAATTTTATATTTTGGATAAATTCACCATCTTGAGAGTCTTGGCAAAGCCAGAGATGACTTGGTCCCTTCACTGGAAAAACCTGAGCATATTACAGAGTCCAGTTGGGCAGATGCACCTACTTGAGAATTGGACTCTCCAGCTTTTGAATTGAAGAAGCAGAGGCAGTAGAGAACCCATTTTGGTGGCTAGCGGCTGCCTTGTTAGCAGTCATGTCACATTTCTAGGGTCGTTCTAGCTGGGCACCTAGTGCAAGCTATCCCCATTTAAATGGTTCCATGGTATAATGTTGGTGTTGGCCCTAACCATTACCAATATTCCTTGTTCATGCACAGGTTTTGAAGCTGATTGACTGGACAATTTGTGAATTAGCCACTATCCTTCCAATACATTCACTGTCTGCTTAAATCATCCAAAGTTGGTTTCTACTGCTTGCAATTTACAGCCCTGAGTACTATTGTTATACTGTGCCATATATATTAGTGGATAATTAGGCATTTTACATTTTGTTGATAATTTAGCTCCCTACAGGGAGTTTATCAATTGCTACATTGACAGGAATCTTTAGTGAATTAAAAAAAAAATCACCATTTTCTTTTTTATGACATTCTATTATTATATTTTCATCTTGATTCCACTGCAGAGATCCCAGTCTTTAGATTTAGTGGTGCACCATGGGCTGAACTTGCATCAGGGAGGATATAGTTTTAAAGATTTATAATTTGGTTCTATCTTGTTCACGTGTTTGTTTACTGAGCTAAATAGTCAAATGAAGAATCAAATTCATTACCATAGTATTGCCACTACCAAGATTAAACCACCTCAAATCTTGATTTATAATAAAAAATATCCCCCCTGGAGAGACTTTATGTATAATCCAAAGAGAAACAGCAGACCTGAGGCAAAGATTTAGCCTTCAGGGTTATATAACTTTATACTATGTTTAATGTGGGGTTTAAAGCTCATGCTGTCGGACAAGAGGTTTTAGACTTCTGAGCAGAAACGTGCTGTACTTCTGAAATAAAGAGCAGTGAGAATATAATTCCCTCTCCCGTCACATTAGCAGCAAGACTTGCTCTTCAAATGTTTCCTGCTGGTTCCCACAGAACACAGGAAGCAATGTTCTGATGATTAAGCAGCAATATCATTATAAAAGCCAAATGAATAATCATTGTGTTAATGAACTTTATCTCAAAAAAGATTAGTTTTTTAATGTTAAGCCTCTTCCAATATGAAAGGGAAAATGTATTTCAATTCCATTTCATCAACCAGAGATGTTCATAATCTATACAATTTTATATCCTGTCTGCACATGTCTCTGTAGGTCTGCACACACAGTGACTTCAGTGGATGCTGCTGCTGATTCTATTAGATCTCTCTCTGTCTCTAACACACACACACACACACACACACACACACACTTCTCCAGGAATAGAGCCACAGACTCTTTCATGAATAAGATAGATTGTATTTGTTAGTAACAAGCAACATGTGGTTTACAAATTAGTAATGACAATTAAATCCCTGAGAATCAAATTTTCCCACTTAAAAGAAATATGGAGTGCTTCTTTAGAAAAAAAATGAGATACTTACTAATTTTCTTTTGAAAAGTGATTTATGAGTTTTAGGTCAGAAGCTGTGTTCTGGGGACCAATATCTTTTAAGACACAGAACACTTTTTCCAAATAAATGAAAAAAACATTTGCTAGACAGCAAAAGAATAAATTTTTTGTCCTTTGACAATGAACCCAAAATATCAGCATTCTCTGCTTTCTGTATCTTATACATTCTGAAGGAAATTCCATGGACATAAAATGAGTTCCAATTATTGTTATTATCACCTCATTTACCTCTCTCTTTAGGTGCCACTGAACTGGATGCTAATATGAAAGAATGCTAGATAGGGTTTCTTCTGGGTAGGAGCTCATAACTCAAAATGGACACTTTCAATCTGGACAAAATCATCCAAAAAGAAATAAGGAATTTTTAAACACCCCAAGGGAGCTGTCTAGTCAAAAATTCTGCTGATTTTTACCTTAACAATTCTCAACTGCGGTGTCATGGACCAGTGACAGAAAAACCATGCATATTTTTTATCTACACTGTAGCCCAGTGTTTTGCAAAGCTTGGTATGTAGCATCATTTTAGATGACACATGAGCAAATATTTAATAAAATATGTAAGTTAAACTACCTGTTAGAAAAAAATGTATTGATATCAAATTACAATGTGATTTCTCACATGATTTTACGATCGTAAAGACTAGATTAAAAAGTGAATCAGGAGGAGGGGGAAGATGTCGGAAGAGTAAGATGCAGAGATCACCTTCCTCCCCACAGATACATCAGAAATACATCTACACGTGGAACAACTCCTACAGAACACCTACTGAACGCTGGCAGAAGACCTCAGACCTCCCAAAAGGCAAGAAACTCCCCACGTCCCTGGGTAGGGCAAAAGGAAAAAAGAATAAACAGAGACAAGAGAATAGGGACAGGACCTGCGCCAGTGGGAGGGAGCCGTGAAGGAGGAATGGTTTCCACACACTAGGAAGCCCCTTCGCGGGTGGAGACTGCAGGTGGCGGAGGGGGGAAGCTTCGGAGCTGCGGAGGAGAGCCAGCACCAGGGGTGCGGAGGGCAAAGCGGAGAGACTCCCGCACAGAGGATCGGCGCCGACCGGCACTCACCAGCCCGAGAGGCTTCTCTGCTCACCCACCGGGGCGGGTAGGGCTGGGAGCTGAGGCTTGGGCTTCGGTCGGAGCACAGGGAGAGGACTGGCGGCGTGAACACAGCCTGAAGGGGTTAGTGCACCACGTCTAGCCGGGAGGGAGTCCGGGAAAAAGTCTGGACCTGCCAAAGAGGCAAGAGACTTTTTCTTCCCTCTTTGTTTCCTGGTGCGCGACGAGAGGGGATTAAGAGCGCTGCTTAAAGGAGCTCCAGAGACGGGCGCGAGCCGCGGCTAACAGCGCGGACCCCAGAGACGGGCATGAGATGCTAAGGTTGCTGCTGCTGCCGCCACCAAGAAGCCTGTGTGTGAGCACAGGTCAGTATCCACAGCCCCCCTTCCGGGGAACCTGTGCAGCCCGCCACTGCCAGGGTCCCGGGATACAGGGACAACTTCCCTGGGAGAACGCACGGCGCGCCTAAGGCTGGTGCAACGTCACACAGGCCTCTGCCACCACAGGCTCCCCCCACATCCGTACCCCTCCCTCTCCCCCAGCCTGAGTCAGCTGGAGCCCCTGAATCAGTGGCTCCTTTAACCCTGTCCTGTCTGAGCGAAGAACAGATGCCCTCCTGCGACCTACACGCAGAGGCGGGGCCAAATCCAAAGATGAACCTCGGGAGCTGTGCGAACAAAGAAGAGAAATGGAAATCTCTCCCAGCAGCCTTAGGAGCAGCGGATTAAATCTCGACAATCAACTTGATGTACCCTGCATCTGTGGAATACCTGAATAGACAACGAATCATCCCAAATTGAGGAGGTGGACTTTGAGAGCAAGATTTATTATTTTTTCCCCTTTTCCTCTTTTTGTGAGTGTGTATGTGTATGCTTCTGTGTGAGATTTTGTCTGTATAGCTTTGCTTTTACCATTTGTCCTAGGGTTCTATCTGTCCGTTTTTTGCTTTGTTTTGTTTTTTACTTAAAATTTTTTTTTCTTAATAATTATTTTTTTTAATTTTAATAACTTAATTTTATTTTACCTTAGTTTATTTTCTTTTCTTTTATCCTCTTTCTTTCTTTCTACTTTTTCTCCCTTTTATTCTTAGCCGTATGGATGAAAGGCTCTTGGTGCTGCAGCCAGGAGTCAGTGCTGTGCCTCTGAGATGGGAGAGCCAACTTCTGGACACTGGTCCACAAGACACCTCCCAGCTCCACATAATATCAAATGGTGAAAATCTCCCAGAGATCTCCATCTCAACACCAGCACCCAGCTTCACTCAACGACCAGCAAGATACAGTGCTGGACACCCCATGCCAAACAACTAGCAAGACAGGAACACAACCCCACCCATTAGCAGAGAGGCTGCCTAAGATCATAATAAGTCCAGAGACACCCCAAAACACACCACCAGATGTGGACCTGCCCATCAGAAAGACAAGATCCAGCATCATCCACCAGAACACAGGCACTAGTCCCCTCCACCAGGAAGCCTACACAACCCACTGAACCAACTTTAGCCACTGGGGACAGACACCAAAAACAACGGGAACTACGAACCTGCAGCCTGCAAAAAGGAGACCCTAAACACAGTGAGATAAGCAAAATGAGAAGAAAGAAAAACACACAGCAGATGAAGGAGCAAGATAAAAACCCACCAGACCTAACAAATGAAGAGGAAAAAAAAAAAAAAAAGAGGAAATAGGCAGTCTACCTGAAAAAGAATTCCGAATAATGATAGTAAAGATGATCCAAAATCTTGGAAATAGAATAGACAAAATGCAAGAAACATTTAACAAGGACCTAGAAGAACTAAAGATGAAACAAGCAATGACGAACAACACAATAAATGAAATTAAAAATACTCTAGAAGGGATCAATAGCAGAATAACTGAGGCAGAAGAACAGATAAGTGACCCGGAAGATAAAATAGTGGAAATAACTACTGCAGAGCAGAATAAGGAAAAAAGAATGAAAAGAACAGAGGACAGTCTCAGAGACTTCTGGGACGACATTAAACGCACCAACATTCGAATTATAGGGGTTCCAGAAGAAGAAGAGAAAAAGAAAGGGACTGAGAAAATATTTGAAGAGATTATAGTTGAAAACTTCCCTAATATGGGAAAGGAAATAGTTAATCAAGTCCAGGAAGCACAGAGAGTCCCATACAGGATAAATCCAAGGAGAAACACTCCAAGACACATATCAATCAAACTGTCAAAAATTAAATACAAAGAAAACATATTAAAAGAAGGGAAAAACAACAAATAACACACAAGGGAATCCCCATAAGGTTAACAGCTGATCTTTCAGCAGAAACTCTGCAAGCCAGAAGCTAGTGGCAGGACATATTTAAAGTGATGAAGGAGAAAAACCTACAACCAAGATTACTCTACCCAGCAAGGATCTCATTCAGATTCGATGGAGAAATTAAAAATTTTACAGAAAGCAAAAGCTGAAAGAGTTCACCACCAAACTAGCTTGAGAACAAATGCTAAAGGATCTTCTCTAGGCAAGAAACACAAGAGAAGGAAAAGACCTACAATAACAAACCCAAAACAGTTAAGAAAACAGTAATAGGAATATACATATCAATAATTACCTTTAATGTAAATGGATTAAACAGTCCAACCAAAAGACACTGACTGGCTGAATGGATACAAAAACATGACCCATACATATGGTGTCTACAAGAGACCCACTTCAGACCTAGAGAAACATACAGACTGAAAATGAGGGGATTGAAAAAGATATTCCATGCAAATGGAAACCAAAAGAAAGCTGGAGTAGCAATTCTCATATCAGACAAAATAGACTTTAAAATAAAGACTATTAGAAGAGACAAAGAAGGACACTACATAACGATCAAGGGATTGATCCAAGAAGAAGATATAACAACTGTAAATATTTATGCACCCAACATAGGAGCACCTCAATACATAAGGCAAATACTAACAGCCATAAAAGGGGAAATCGACAGTAACACATTCATAGTAGGGGACTATAACACCCCACTTTCACCAATGGACAGACCATCCAAAATGAAAATAAATAAGGGAACCCAAGCTTTAAATGATACATTAAACAGGATGGACTTAATAGATATTTATAGGACATTCCATCCAAAAACAACAGAATACACATTCTTCTCAAGTGCTCATGGAACGTTCTCCAGGATAGATCATATCTTGGGTCACAAATCAAGCCTTGGTAAATTTAAGAAAATTGAAATCGTATCAAGTATCTTTTCCGACCACAATGCTATGAGACTAGATATCAATTACAGGAAAAGTTCTGTAAAAAATACAAACACATGGAGGCTAAACAATACACTACTTAATAACAAAGTGATCACTGAAGAAATCAAAGAGGAAATCAAAAAATACCTAGAAACAAATGACAATGGAGACACGACGACCCAAAACCTATGGGATGCAGCAAAAGCAGTTCTAAGAGAGAAGTTTATAGCTATGCAAGCCTACCCTAAGAAGCAGGAAACATCTCGAATAAACAACCTAACCTTGCACCTCAAGCAATTAGAGAAAGAAGAACAAAAAAACCCCAAAGTTAGCAGAAGGAAAGAAATCATAAAAATCAGATCAGAAATAAATGAAAAAGAAATGAAGGAAACAATAGCAAAGATCAATAAAACTAAAAGCTGGTTCTTTGAGAAGATAAACAAAATAGATAAACCATTAGCCAGACTCATCAAGAAAAAAAGGGAGAAGACTCAAATCAATAGAATCAGAAATGAAAAAGGAGAAGTAACAACTGACACTGCAGAAATACAAAAAATCATGAGGGATTACTACAAGCAACTCTATGCCAATAAAATGGACAATCTGGAAGAAATGGACAAATTCTTAGAAATGCACAAACTGCCAAGACTGAATCAGGAAGAAATAGAAAATATGAACAGACCAATCACAAACACTGAAATTGAAACTGTGATTAAAAATCTTCCAACAAACAAAAGCCCAGGACCAGATGGCTTCACAGGCGAATTCTATCAAACATTTAGAGAAGAGCTAACACCTATCCTTCTCAAACTCTTCCAAAATATAGCAGAGGGAGGAACACTCCCAAACTCATTCTACGAGGCCACCATCACCTTGATACCAAAACCAGACAAGGATGTCACAAAGAAAGAAAACTACAGGCCAATATCACTGATGAACATAGATGCAAAAATCCTCAACAAAATACTAGCAAACAGAATCCAACAGCACATTAAAAGGATCATACACCATGATCAAGTGGGGTTTATTCCAGGAATGCAAGGATTCTTCAATATACGCAAATCTATCAATGTGATTAACCATATTAACAAATTGAAGGAGAAAAACCATATGATCATCTCAATAGATGCAGAGAAAGCTTTTGACAAAATTCAACACCCATTTATGATAAAAACCCTGCAGAAAGTAGGTGTAGAGGGAACTTTCCTCAATATAATAAAGGCCGTATATGACAAGCCCACAGCCAACATCATCCTCAATGGCGAAAAACTGAAAGCATTTCCACTAAGGTCAGGAACAAGACAAGGTTGCCCACTCTCACCACTCTTATTCAACATAGTTTTGGAAGTTTTAGCCACAGCAATCAGAGAAGAAAAGGAAATAAAAGGAATCCAAATCGGAAAAGAAGAAGTAAAGCTGTCACTGTTTGCAGATGACATGATACTATACATAGAGAATCCTAAAGATGCTACCAGAAAACTACTAGAGCTAATCAATGAATTTGGTAAAGTAGCAGGATACAAAATTAATGCACAGAAATCTCTGGCATTCCTATACACTAATGATGAAAAATCTGAAAGTGAAATCAAGAAAACACTCCCATTTACCATTGCAACAAAAAGAATAAAATATCTAGGAATAAACCTACCTAAGGAGACAAAAGACCTGTATGCAGAAAATTATAAGACTGATGAAAGAAATTAAAGATGATACAAATAAATAGATGGAGAGATAAACCATGTTCTTGGATTGGACGAATCAACATTGTGAAAATGACTCTACTACCCAAAGCAATCTACAGATTCAATGCAGTCCCTATCAAACTACCACTGGCCTAAATGTAAGGCCAGAAACTATCAAACTCTTAGAAGAAAACATAGGCAAAGACCCCGAATAGCCAAAGCAATCTTGAGAACAAAAAATGGAGCTGGAGGAATCAGGCTGCCTGACTTCAGACTATACTACAAAGCTACAGTAATCAAGACAGTATGGTACTGGCACAAAAACAGAAAGATAGATCAATGGAATAGGATAGAAAGCCCAGAGATAAACCCATGCACATATGGTCACCTTATCTTTGATAAAGGTGGCAGGAATATACAGTGGAGAAAGGACAGCCTCTTCAATAAGTGGTGCTGGGAAAATTGGACAGGTACATGTAAAAGTATGAGATTAGATCACTCCCTAACACCATACACAAAAATAAGCTCAAAATGGATTAAAGACCTAAATGTAAGGCCAGAAACTATCAAACTCTTAGAGGAAAACATAGGCAGAACACTCTATGACATAAATCACAGCAAGATCCTTTTTGACCCACCTCCTAAAACTAGAAACAAAAATAAACAAATGGGACCTAATGAAACTTAAAAGCTTTTGCACAGCAAAGGAAACCATAAACAAGATGAAAAGACAACCAAGACAACCCTCAGAATGGGAGAAAATATTTGCAAATGAAGCAACTGACAAAGGATTAATCTCCAAATTTACAAGTAGCTTATGCAGCTCAATAACAAAAAAACAAACAACCCAATTCAAAAATGGGCAGAAGACCTAAACAGACATTTCTCCAAAGAAGATATACAGACTGCCAACAAACACATGAAAGAATGCTCAACATCATTAATCATTAGGGAAATGCAAATCAAAACTACAATGAGATATCATCTCACACCAGTCAGAATGGCCATCATCAAAAAATCTAGAAACAATAAATGCTGGAGAGGGTGTGGAGAAAAGGGAACACTCTTGTACTGCTGCTGGGAATATGAATTGGTTCAGCCACTATGGAGAACAGTATGGAGGTTCCTTAAAAAACTACAAATAGAACTACCATATGACCCAGCAATCCCACTACTAGGTATATACCCTGAGGAAACCAGAATTCAGAAAGAGTCATGTACCAAAATGTTCATTGCAGCTCTATTTACAATAGCCCGGAGATGGAAACAACCTAAGTGCCCGTCGTCGGATGAATGGATAAAGAAGATGTGGCACATATATACAATGGAATATTACTCAGCCATAAAAAGAAACGAAATTGAGCTATTTGTAATGAGGTGGATAGATCTAGAGTCTGTCATACAGAGTGAAGTAAGTCAGAAAGAGAAGGACAAATACCGTAAAAAGAAATGAAATTGAGCTATTTGTAATGAGGTGGATGGACCTAGAGTCTGTCATACAGAGTGAAGTAAGTCAGAAAGAGAAAGACAAATACCGTATGCTAACACATATATATGGAATTTAAGAAACAAAAATGTCATGAAGAACCTAGGGGTAAGACAGGAATAAAGACACAGACCTACTAGAGAATGGACTTGAGGGCTAAGGGTAAGCTGTGACAAAATGAGAGAGTGGCATGGACATATATACACTACCAAACGTAAAATAGATAGCTAGTGGGAAGCAGCCGCATAGCACAGGGAGATCAGCTCGGTGCCTTGTGACCACCTAGAGGGGTGGGATAGGGAGGGTGGGAGGGAGATGCAAGAGGGAAGAGATATGGGAACATATGTATATGTATAACTGATTCACTTTGTTATAAAGCAGAAACTAACACAGCATTGTAAAGCAACTATACTCCAATAAAGATGTTAAAAAAAAATAGAAGTAGAGTGAGATT
Organism: Lipotes vexillifer; assembly: GCF_000442215.2. Classification (NCBI taxonomy): domain Eukaryota; kingdom Metazoa; phylum Chordata; class Mammalia; order Artiodactyla; family Lipotidae; genus Lipotes; species Lipotes vexillifer. The sequence goes on along the minus strand of NW_006775616.1, from coordinate 1,344,145 downwards.
ATGCAGTTGAATATTCAATGGATTCAAATCTAATAAAAAAAAAGTGAATCAATTTTAAACTCACTTAGAAAGGTTACTGAGTAAATCATAGTACAGATGCTAATGCTGACAGGACAAAATCATGATGTTTATATGTGACTGAATGACATCAGAGAAGCACTATTTTAACCTTAGTGAATTACTATTTCTGATAGGACTCAATCAAAACAGTGGATAACCATTATCCAAAGTTTGAGTTCTCCCCAAATCAAACCTCAAGACAAGAATTTGGATCCTGGCAGTTTATTTGGAGGTAATTCCAGACAGTACAGTGAGGTAGTGGAGAAGAGAGACATGAAGGTGGGGAAAACCATTCAGTGTGCATTAATATTGTGGGAAATTTCAGTCCTGTCCCACTGGGGACATTCTGATAGATGGTGTAGAACACACTAAAGAATTGTCCCACTGAAAGGCATGGACGCTGGGGTGTTTGCCCACAAGTTTCCATCTATCTCTGGTTGGTGGTCACTCCTGCGGACATCAGGCCTCTGGCTTTTTTGTCCTGCCCTGAGGGGACCAGGTGATTTTTGGCAGGGATATGGGAAATGTTACGTGGTGTAGGGACCTCGCCTATACCTCCAGTAGAGTCAAAATACACGGGAGATGCCCTGACCGCATCTGCTACAACCATTACTCTAAATGCTATAGAATTGATTTAAAATGGTTTTTAAGCGGCCAGTAACACATGCCTTAATTTCCAGAGTAATTTTAAAATTGTATTGTAATTCTGGAAAAATTATTCATACCAGTATAGTAAAAATGAGGTAAATTTATTAACCAAGCTATCTCCTCTACAACTAGATTGTATCAAGAATCTAATTCTATTCATTTTGCATTTTGTATTATAAATGGTGTTTGAGGAATTGGAAGGTGATGAGTTAATACTCATATATTCAATATGCCCATTAATATTTCCACATCATAGGCTAAAATTTAATTCTGAAAATCAGGGATGAGAGGCAAAATAGATATTTGCAAGAAAAAATAGAAGAAAGATCAACAAATGGTTCATAACTGTTAGTATCCAAAGGGGTTTTTACGTCATCCCTTCTTCAGTTACCCTCTTATCACCAAACACTAATCCTTCTTGCTCAAGTCCATTAGTATTTATTTTCCTCGGCTGAATCCCAATTCATTTTACGCCAGCCATCTCTGAGGAGCTCAAGCACCTAATTTTTGGCTCTGCACTTGCTAGAGTCTGCACCATTACCCCACTGTTCTCATCTGGAAGGTTAATCTATCTCTATTTTCACTCTTTGGGCCTGCTGCCAAGAAATAAATGTTGTGCCCTGAACCCTTAGTTTTTCAGAAATCTAAATATTAATTGGGATATAAGTGCCTATCTCAGAGGCTCAGGTGAGAAAGTTAAAGTACTGTTTGGAGTTTTTAAATTGATCTGTCTTCAGTTGGGATGGGAATTTGCAGCTGAAGTAAGGGAGGTCCATGGAAGATTGCCCTGTCACTTTAAAATAGGTCCTGTTTTGCACCATTGTGTCTCCAGCACCAGCCTCTCACTGAGAGCAACAACTGGAGAGATAGGGTATGTTTAAAAACAGTAACTTGACTCCTTAGGCACGCTTTGGCGGACCTCTTCACTATTGATCAGAAATGGACTCGTCTTTCTTCTCAGATGGCAAATTTATTTTTACTCCTGCACAGTTCTGTAGCAAACTCCAATTCAGAATTGCAGTTGTACTCAGCCCTCTCCTCTGAGATACTGTTGCTGATACTTACTCTGGGAACACGTTTTGCTTCACATTCCATAGTACTATCCTTTGTACAAAAGGCAAAACTGGAGTTAGTTAATTAAAAAGCACTAGAAAGCTGTTGCACGCACATAGGTCCAAAAGAAATCACAGCCATTCTTAACTTAAAGTACATGGTAGTTCAAACAGGCATCGCTTATTTGGTGAAAACTAGAAACTACATGTGAGAAAAAATGCTAACCTTGGTCAATTATTTCTATGGCCTTTTATCTTTAATCTTCAGATCTTCCATAAGGACTGACACTAGTTATGAATTTAATCAGCAATAATAGATGTTCAGTGAGTGTACTGAGTGAGGGAAAAGGTTTTAGGAATTGGAGATAGGCAGATCAATTAAGAATAGTAGGAGGGGGTTCAAACCAGCCCTGCTCACTGTGACGCCTGGAGACACAGAGGGAGCTGGGTGAGCCTCGCTGCCCCTGCGTGGGGTCAGGAACATGCTCTGCCCTGGCTGGAGGCTCCCTGGCCAGCCGGGGCCTGCAGAGTGCCGGAGAGGAACATCACACAGACGTGCTCCACTGAGTTCTCCACCCACAGGTCTCCTGGACTTGGCTCCCCATCCAACAGTGTTTACTCGGTTCTTGGGGTCCCCTGGCCCATCCAGGATTCCCATCCACTCTTCTGCGCTGCTGGCAACATGCTTTGACCCATCATTTGGTTCTCTAGCCCCAGTTTTAGGACTGGAACTCCACAAATGGCGCTGACTATTCATAGAAGGATTTGGCTTTAAAAAAATCCCAGGGCTTCCCTGGTGGCGCAGTGGTTGAGAGTCCGCCTGCCGATGCAGGGGACGTGGGTTCGTGCCCCGGTCCGGGAAGATCCCACATGCCGCCGAGCGGCTGGGCCCGTGAGCCATGGCCGCTGAGCCTGCGCATCCGGAGCCTGTGCTCTGCAGTGGGGAGAGGCCACAGCAGTGAGAGGCCCGCGTACTGCAAAAAAAAAAAAAAAAAA
>NW_006775616.1:1298092-1341208 GCF_000442215.2 Lipotes vexillifer | reverse complement strand
TGCAAAAAAAAAAAAAAAAAATCCCAGACGTTATCATTCTACCTGGCCTAGCTTGTTCTCTCTTTTCATTTTACAAAAAAAAAGTACTATAATTTAAAAGTACTAATTAAAATTGATTTCTGTAAAGGAACTTCTTTGTGGTACCTCCAACAAAATAATTGAAGCCACAAGGTCCCGGTCTTTTTAAAAGCAAATTAATTAAAATATTTTGAAGATGGTGAAAGGGACTGATTTTAATAAGACAGGTTAGGTCAGAAACTTTAAAATCACAGTGTCTTTCACCTTGAAACCTGGACCCGGCACGGTGACCTTCACCACTTTGATTCAGCAGAATATAAACACGGTTCCTTAATGCAAAGGAAAGTCTTTAAGGGGCTGCAGCAATGCAGCCGCGTTCATGTAGCAGTTCAAATATAAAAGTTCCATCCCGTAATGCCTGACTTTCCTAAAAACACTGACAGCCTCCGTGGGCAGACACAACTTTCTGTCATGTTCCAGCCGCCCTGCGAGTCTCACCCATATCACTGGGAATGCCACAGGGCGTGCGGACGCTGTGGAAGGTAAACAGACCCACATGTGCTTATAAGGAGCCCATCATGGTTGTTCTCCTGGTAACTGGAAAAGGGAAAAACTTTAAACGCCCACCCAGCCCACACGAACGAGTTCACAGGGCTTCCAGCAGAAAGGCTGCTCCGAAGCGTGATGCCAGGACGCAGGGCAGCCCGGGGGTGCCTGTTCACCCCGCATCGTTCCTGGGTTTTCCTCGCTGACACCTTTCTCCGCAGGTGTCGTGATGACTGTTCCTGCTCCTCGTCCTCAGGCGTAGACACGCGGCGATTAGTCAGCACACCTAGACCTGAGCTTCTGCGTTCAAATAAATACACGCAAAGGCCACTGCCAAACACTGTTTGCAGCCCTCCTCTCTCATAACGGGGTTAGTGATTTAACTGACTTGAAGCAAAGTAGCACACCTTATTTTGTGTCTTTTGTTGGCTTGATAAAGCCAGTCACCACCCCCACCCCCCCTTTTTTCCCCTCACTCTCCTAGAAATGTTTCCCTTGCCCATGTCTCCCCGTATATTTGGTTCTGCTCTTGTTCACGTCCCTCATTCTAAGGCCTGGGCTAAGGGCCTGTCTCAGCCTCTTGCTGGGTGGCAGCTCTGCCGGGTCCCCACCTGCTCCTGCGCCCACCGAGGGCCGGTGGCTGAGCCGCTTGCACCCTCAGAGAACAGAGGGCAGAGCCGCTTGCACCCTCAGAGAACAAAGGAGGACCAGAGGAGCCTCCAGGACCTGCGTGTGGTGACTGTGAGCAAGGAAAACTCTCTGCCTTCTGGACGCACGTGTCAGGGAGACACAAGGGTGCCCGGCCCGGGTTGTCCTTCTCGCCACATGGGGCCCGGAAGACAGATCTAGATTTCCACGGTCGACCTGGAAACAAACTGTGCCTTCCAAAGCATGGCTTTTCTAACTCAAGGTTGGTTACGTGTTAAGCGTGCTCCTAACTTAGTAAGTTCATTCTCCTTTGGAGGAACTTTCTTACATGTAGTGATTTGTAGTCAACAGTGGCGGGTTGCCTCCTGGATACCTTTTTGGCATGCATACCAATTTAGTAAAAATCTTATACTTTGCCTACGTAGGCCTTTTCTGCAAAAATTTTAAAGTTACCAGTGTTGTTAAGCATCTTCAGCTCTGATGTGTGAAATGTCTTGCGTACAAAATGATGAGGGAGTTGTTAAAAGTGCACACGGGAGGGGCTTCTGCTCAGAGTGTGTCAGAGCAGCTCTTGTACTTCATGCCTTCAACTCAACAAATGACCATATTCCTTAAAATAAAATGTGAAGTTGTTTTTTAAACAAAGAATGGTTACTTCAAGTTGCTACAGTGTCCTCATTTGGGGAGGAAAAAGCAAAGTGGTTTATTCAGTTAGTTACGAGAAGTTGAGAGACTTGATAGGAGCATAGAGGAGGGATTCACATTCTCTATGGGGAGCACACATGAAGGGGACTCTTTTGCCTCCTCAGCACGTGGAACTGAATAAGAGTGTTGAATGAGCTCTCTATTCCATTCCATTGATCTATATATCTGTTTTTGTGCCAGTACCATACTGCTTTGATTAATGTAGCTTTGTAGTATTGCCTGAAGTCAGGGAGCATGATATTTCCAGTTCTGTTCTTCTTTCTCAAGATTACTTTGGCTATTTGGGATCTTTTGTGGTTCCATATAAATTTTAGGATTATTTGTTCTAGTTCTGTAAAAAATGTCATGGGTATTTTGATAGGGGTTGCATTAAATCTGTAGATTATTTTGGATAGTTTGGACATTTTAACAATATTAATTCTTCCAATTCATGGACATGGGATATCTTTCTATTTCTTTGTATAATCTTCAATTTCCATCACAGAAAAATAATAAAAAATTAATTTTAGAAAAGAGCTGAATGAGAGGCTGCAGGAGAGTGAAAGGAAAAAAACAAAAAGGCATTCATTCTGGAAAGAATTATATTCCAAACACGAGCCAGGGCTGTGGAGGATATTTTTTCTGAGTCCTTTATCGTTTATTCTATAAACAGTTATTAATCCTTACTATGTGCAGGGAGTGTGCTTTGGTTCAGGAACAATGATCAAGATCTTTTGCAAGAAAGCAAAGGGAGAAGTAATTTATAGGTTAAAAGACATGGTAAAGTTGTATTAACTAATCACAACAGATAGGAGATTATTTGTACCCTGATTCAAACACATTTTTAGAAAATTACTAGACAATGGGAAAAATTTGAACACTGACTAGCTATTTGAAGTTATTCATGAAACACTGTCATTTCTTTGAGGTTCGACAATACTATTATGTCTAAGTTTTAAAAGTGTCCTTATCTGAACCTACCGTATAGCACAGGAAACTCTACTCAATACTCTGTAATGACCTATATGGGATTAGAATCTAAAAAAAGAGTGGATATATGTATATGTATAACTGATTCACTTTGCTGTACAGCAGAAACTAACACGACATTGTAAATCAACTATACTCCATAAAAGTTAATTTAAAAAAGAAATACACCCTGAAATATGCACAAATAGAATAAGAACAAAAAATAAAATGAAATTTAAAAGAAAGATCATGTCCATGGCTAGGCAGCTCTCAAATAATATATTGATTACTATACTAAGGCAGGGTCTAGTCTGAGAGCCTTAAGCAGTTAACAATCGTTTATGTTGGCTTGTCATAAACATTTATGAGCTCTTAGTATGTGACTGGAGTAAACGTGTAATGTAATCCTTCCCAACACCCCTTCCACAGCCGGCTCCCAGGCTCTTTGTTCTCATCTCCATTTCTTAGAGTTGAGGCCAGAGCATGTCACCTCCCACTTCCAGGCCCTCGCTCCAATTCATTGGGTTTCAATACAATGGCTATTTTGGACAAGTGTCCTTTTACTGGGTACCTGCACCAGTGGAATGAAAGTGGTGTGACCCATAAACGAAAATAATTAAGGCATTTACCAAGTTTCAAAACAAATTCCACTTGAAATTAGAAAGCTATAATTTAAAACCATTTCTCTGTTCCCACAACATGCAAGAGAAACTGCTGTCTCACTCAGGTGCCTAAGAGAGGTAAATGTTTTCCACCAACCAGAGGGATGGATTTTAGAAGATGGAATCATCTTGGAAGGCCATTATGAACAGAATATGAGAATTCCATTTCTCAGCATTTCTCCTTTATGAATATAGGAAAATGGATTCAGAAAATAAACCTAAGTAAGCATTTGTCACTGATAAACCGTCCAATTGTTTGAAAAAAAAGTGGCCATTGTCTTGTAGTCTGAACATTTTTTCCCCTGGATGAACTAGAATTCATTTGCTTTATCTATAGAGCATAACTGCCTCTGTACCTTCCTGGCTGGAATTATACTTTAGTTCTGCCTGATTATACTGTCATTCAGATCTGCAATGAGAACAGCAGAAAGAATAAGCAAAACATTAAACAGAGCTCATTCTAACGAACTGTTTCCTAGCCTCTATGTCAAGAGATGAACAGAAGCATTGCCCATACAATTATGAGCAAACCCTATTTATAGCACAAGTTCTTCCTCAAAGCACCCTTTCTTTTTTTCTGTTGAAATCATGCCAAATGGCTTAGTGTCGCTTGAGTAAATATTGTACACTTACCAGTTTGGCTTGAAAGTAGTTTGGGAATTAGCTCTTGATCCATCAATGGGCAGCAAGGAAACTGCAGCTACTGAAAGGTCTGCTAACATTCTCCCCTATAAGCAGTCCCTAAAGTCAGAGTCATTTTCTACTGCAAGAGTTGATTAATAGGAAAAGAACTCTCATGCTAAAATAAAATGTCAATAATTTGGGCACAGAACAGTGTAGCTGGATCAGTTTTAGAAGGCTTGCTCTGTGTACATTACAAAATGACTCATTCATTCATTCATTCATTTGTTCACTCATTTATTCTTTTATTCAAACTATTCCCTGTGGGTTCTAGGATAAGGATGGGAATACAAAATGATTATGATATACTCCCTAACTTTAAGAAATTAATGATATAGACTGATAGATAATACTGTCAAAGATGTATTGAACATTTACTTAATAATTTGCTGAATGCTATTTAAAGCATTTTTGGGGTTTTTTTTAATCGAGGTAAAATTGGTATATAAGATTATGTTAGTTTCACATGTACAACATAATACTCTGATTTTTGTATGAATTACAGAGTGATTACTACCGTAAGTCTAGTTACCATCATCACTATACAATTGGCCCCCTTACTCATTTCACCTGACACCCAATCCCCTTCTGTTCTGGTAACCACCAATCTGTTTTCTGTGTCTATAAGTTTGTTTTGTTTGTTTGTTGTGTTTTTTAGGTTTTACATATAAGTGAAATTGTACGGTATTTGTCTTTTTCTGACTTATTTCACTTAGTGTAATACCTTCAAGGTCTATCTGTGTTGTCACAAATGGCAAGATGCCTTTCTTTTTAAAGGCTCAATAGTATTCCATTATGTATGTATCTATATCTATATCTATATATCACATTTTCTTTATCCATTCATCCACTGATGAACAGTTAGATTGTTTTCATATCTTGGCTATTTTTTTAAATGCTGCAATGGACATAGGGATGCATGTATGTTTTCAAATTAGTATTTTCATAGTTTTTGGATAAATGCTCAGAAGTAGAATACCTGGATCATATGATAGTTCTATTCTTAATTTTTTGACGAACTTCCTTACTATTTTCCATAGTGGCTGCACCAACTGACATTCCCACCAACAGTGTATAAAGGTTCTCTTTTCTCCACTTCCTCTCCAACACTCGATGGATTATTTTATTTCATCCTCACAACACCTTTATCAGGTATATACTATTCTAATCTTCATTCTCAGATGAAGAAACTGATCCTTAGAGATGGTATTTACTCCTAAAAACTATATTATAGTGGGGCAAATGCTGTAAGAATGCAGAAGCAGGAGTGATTGATTCTGACTGAGGTTTAGACTACATACTTCAAAGGATGAGTAGTATTTAGATTTCATTTTGAAAGACAAATTGCAATCTCGTCCATGCTCCCATAGAAATTCTAATACAATTCTGTTACAGTACTTAGTATATTATATTTTATTTAATTTTATACATTTATATATTCCTCAAGGAGTTACATCTTTACAGGCACCATTTTTTTTTTTTTTCTTTTTTTTCTTTTTCAGTACGCGGGCCTCTCACTGCTGTGCCCTCCCCCATCGGCGGAGCACAGGCTCCAGACGCACAGGCCCAGCGGCCATGGCTCACGGGCCCAGCCGCTCCGCTGCACGTGGGATCCTCCCAGACCGGGGCCCGAACCCGCGTCCCCTGCATCGGCAGGCGGACTCCCAACCACTGCACCACCAGGGAAGCCCTACAGGCACCATTTTGACTGCCCAATGCCTTGAACTGTGTTCAAGACAGAGAAAGTTTTCAATACATTTATTCTGAACGCATACATGAGCAAGATTTCATTAGGTGTAGTAAAGTGAGATTTCCAGAAAAACAGAACAGCATTAGACTTGGCACAGAGATATGAATGTAATTGTGTTATTTGAGTAAAAATGAGTATACCCCCAGTTAAATGTAGGGTGTAAGGATTATAACTGGAGGAGAGGTCAGGAAAAGAGAGAGAGAAAACTGGAAAGGCAAGTTGCCTTTCGATTATGAATTGGTTTTTACTTGAACTTGATTCAAAGTCAGTGGGGGAGGTGATGAACATATGACCTGAGCTATGTTGGTAGATTATCAAGCCCAACATGAATTAGGAAAAGGGTTAGTTGCAGGGTGAGATGAAGTTTTCTACCAAAAAGCTGATGGCTGGAATGGAAGTGACTGAATGGAAGTAGATACAGAAAGTGAATCAACAGCATTAATGACTGATAGAATCAAGGTGATGCTTCAGAGAGAGGAATAGAGTAGAATAGTAACCTTGGACTCTGAAGTGTGTCTGGGAAGAAAGTCTAGCTATTAATGTGATAAGTTTCAGGGTTAGAAGCAGAAAAACTTGGGTTTTAAATTCTCAAAATTCACAATGAATAGATCAACAAAAAAGCATGTGTCCCAAATTCCTCAGGGTTTTGACTATTAAGTGTCTAAGACATTTCCTGAGCTACTTAATCCAAAATTCTAGAGCAGTCTTCTTTACCTAAAAGATAGACTATCTGGCATCAGCTATCCTGAACATTCAAACATAGTCAGTTACATTTTCTCAAGGTCTCTTCTATACGAAAAATTTTTAGAATTCAAGTGAACTCCTGAAGAAGCCCCAAATGTATCCATAGTCTCTAAATGCCCTGAGGTGGAGCACACAGACAATGCTTGTGTCTTTGCTATAAGACTTGTAGAACAATTCAACATGTTAGTCTATTGAGCCATCTAGATCCAGAAATTTCTTCGCAAACGTTCTAGCAGATTAGGGCTGTAATAGCTAGCAGAAAATAACAGACACCCCACCTCATGCTGACTTGGAAAATAAGGATATTTATGGCTTCCCATAACTGGGAGTCTAGAAGTAGGGCGTATATCAGGATGACTTTGCTCACGTGTTCTTTCTCTGGAGTTCTCTGGAAACCGCTTTCCGCTGTGTGTGGACTCAGTTGTCAGGAAGGCAGTGAAATGATTATAAGATTTGAGCACATGACTGTGTTTAGATAAAGCATGAGAAACAGAAGCTACTGGAAAGAAACCATTCCAGAAAATAGAAGAAAAATTACTCCAAACAAACAGCAAATGTTTCCTGTACTCTCACTGGCACAAATTGCACAATATATGTTCATGCTTGAGCCTATCACTGGCAGTAGGGTGGAATTACTCTTAGAATCTATCAGTGCCCAAGAGAAAAAAGAAATACAGGTTGCTGGTAATGAAGCTATTACAAGGGCAGAGTGAGCAATGGGGTCAGGGAAGTGACCCAGAGATCAGTAACTGCAAGAAGCCACTATTGCCTCTATACCTGGAGAATAAAAAGCGGGGAGAGCAGTGTAACCCAGTGCTGCTCCTGATAGACTTGCCTGTCACTGGGTAAGAACAACCCAAGAGACCTCTGCTCCACTCCCTTTGCTAGAACCCACTGTCACCTGCAGGTTCTCTTTGCCGGAAGCAGAAAGACAACAGCTTTGCTCTTCTTACTCCTTATTTCCCATCCGGTGGCTCACACTGGCAATACCCATCTGCATGACAGTCTAAGAAAAGTCATTTGCAAGAATGATTCTGGGCTCAGGGTCTACAGACAAATAATCAGCATGCTCTCAGACCAAATAAGCCTGCACATGAAACCGAGGAGGATGGCAAGTGAGGGTACGATTATAGCAGGTATCAGTTGCCCTGAAGCACATGGGCTATGTGGGTAAGAGACAAACACCGAATAAAAGTGGGTTTTGTTAGCATGGAGGAAAGGAGGATGGGTATTGTGCAGGTTAGCAATACCGTACACAATAGCACTGACAATTAAGCCTACGATTCATCTTCAGTGACTAATACAAGTTTGAGAAAAGACATTTGAAAATATCACTCGAATTGAAATCACATAAATAGTGTGTGTCTCTTGATGGTCTGAGAAGATTTCTTTGATTGCTTTTGATTTTATCAGCGAAACACCCTACGTGGACCAAGAGAAACATTCCTATGGGGGATATTGTTATCATTACAACACAAAACCTAAGAGGAGTAATTAATGCATTAACTAAGATCGCCTCATTAAGATGGAATGTGTTAGACATGCTCACACATTCTCAGTAAGTCTGCTTTATCGCTTATTTGACGCTAACAGATTTCCTTCTCTGAGTTTTCACTTCACGTTGGCTCAGTGGGAGTCCAAGTATCATCACAACAGAGCTGGGAATAAAGATTTTGTCAGCTCTTTTCCTTGATGATCATATCATTTAGGACGAATTCCAAAGGGCAAGACAATCTAGGCTTCCAGTACAGCTGGAGTCCCATGCTGCAGTCCCACTGGACCTATTTCGAGCTGCTTGGCAAAATATCAAAGATTGCTCCATTAACTTACTTCTATCCTTCCTGCCCTCTAGAAATTTCTAGTCTCTATTTCTTGTCAAACAAGAAAGACTTAAAGGCTTAAAGACTCTTCTTTCTCTTTGGTCATGAATACAACTCAAATGACAAGCCAACCTTTTATGAAATGTGGACTTAACCATATTCCACAACCATTTATGATACCATGTGATCATCCATCTGCTATTCTGAACTACTCTTGCAATTCCATACTTTCTTTTGGTCAAATAAGTTCTGACCATGCTCTTGTTCTTTTTGGTTTTCTTACAAAATATGCTTTTTGTCCCTATTTTAATGCTCAAACACTCAATAATACTTATCATAATTGTAATTACATTAATTTTTGTCTTTTTTAAAAAAACTACAAAGAAATGTAAGCTAGTCGTAACAATTAAAAAAGGATACAGGAATAGAAAATAAAAATAATCTTTTCTACCCACCCTCAAATGTCTTCCCATTTTTGGAAATCATGTTAAGTTTGTCCTTCTAGACTTAAAAAATTTATTAAAATGTTTAAATATGGGATATTTCAAACATACACAAAAAAGTAATGACTGAGTTAATATAAGTTAAGTGTTCTAATCAGTGCCTGGCATATAGTAAGCACTATTAAACTTTTGTTTAAATAAAAATATATCAAGTTATCCAGTGTCCAGGTATGACATGTGTTAATATTCTTCTATATTTGCATCAGATTTCTCTGTGCTTAAAGAGAAGTAAAGCATTATAGATTCACTAAAACTTCAGACCCATGGCTTCTTACCCATCTCTCTCTATGCTGCCCCCAGCCATCGCCTCTGTCAAGGCTCTCCCTCTGGACTGTCTCAGAACAGACCTGTTCATAGGGAACAAGGATTGACAGAAACCTCAGAATCTGATGCTTGGTGTATAGCATCCTCATATGTGTTTTGGCAACCTTTGTACATATATATGTATGTCCATAATCAATATATGCTATTGTTTAGTGTATTTTTTAAGTTTACAAAACTGGCATCTTACTGAACACATTATTTTATAACTTCATTTCCCCCCTTCTCATTATATTTTTCAGATCTTCCCATTTTAACTCATGGAATTCTTGCTCATTGATTTTAATTTATGTATATTTTTCAACAGTATGATTAAATGGTATTTTATTCACTCAGCTTTTGTTGACAGACTTTCAGGTTGTGTAAATTGTTATCACAAAGGAGGACAAAATGAAAATCCTTGTTCATGTTGCCTCAAGTACTCATGAAAGGCTTGCTCCAGGGTAAAGACCTAAACACACACTTTCTGGGTTGTAGTATCAGTGCATCTTAAAATTCACGAGGTATCATTAAATTATTCTCAATTATTCTCAAATTAGCTGTATCAGTTGCCACTGTCACTGTAAAAGCTTAAGAGTTTTCCTCTTTCTTGCATATTCACTAACTACTGTCCTGGTCAGACACTGAAATTTTGCCTATGGTATCTATTAATAATTTTAGTTTGCCTTCCTTTGACATTTTTGAGGATATTTATCTTTTTTGATATGTTGGCCGGTGATTTGGCTTTACTTTTCCATAAACTATCCTTTGCTTATTTTTCTATTGGGTCATCTGTTTTTTCAATTGTTTTGTTCACTATTTATACTTGATATAAATTATTTCTTGGGTATTTACATTATAAATATTTCCTCTAGTATGTAGTTTATACTTACTCTGTTTATGGTATCTTTAATTTTAAGGTAGTCAAATTTCTCATCTTTTGCCCATTGTAAATATTTTTTACATTCTCTTTGGAAAGTTTTGAAGCTTAGCTTTTCGACATTTAGACCTTTAATCTGTCCAGAATCTATATTTGTGTATTGAGTAACATAGATGCAGTTTTTTTTCTTTTTTCCACACGAATAGCCAATTGTACCAGCATCATTTATTCCTTTACAACTTTTTAAAAAAATGTCAGATTTGTGTTATCCTAAATTCCCATATGTTCAGCACATTTTTCTTGGCTCTCCATTAGATTCATCTGGTCTATTTTTCTGTCCTTCTTTTCTATTTTACATCTCTCCACTACTGCCATACTCTTTTCATTATTAGATGTTATTTAAAGAATTATTAGCTAGATTTCTTGATACTAAGCCATTCCTATTAAAAATGTTTTTGTTTTTTGTTTCTAACATGTGTATTTGTTTATAGTGGGACAAACTCTTGGCATAATCACACTTTTTTTTCTGTTTATCAAATACTATGTGTTGCAAAAAAAGTTTTTCAGTGTATAACCCTAAGAATTTTTAGCCTGCTCGTTTTTCGCTAACCAGGTTCAATAGCGAATGAGCTTCACATTCATTGCCTGATCCAGAGGGAGGAGAAGGCACAAGAAAAATTTTGAAATTACACATTAGCAATAAGAACCTTCTGTTTTCTCCATACCTCTCACCACCCGCTATAGATTATGTATATTCCAAGGGCTGGAATGAGAGTAAATATGAAGTGAAGACTGTTTAGTCGTGGGTCCCCAGGGAAGGGCCACTGAAGCTCAGTTTCTCTTAACCCTCTTCTTGGTGGGGGTTGGGGGGGAGCAGTGATAATAAGAGATGAAAGAAACATCAGATAGGCTTGGAGTTTGCAAAGGAATCCCCAAGCAGATCCTATGATAGCATAAATATTCTAAATTTCCTTCATTCCCAGTGTGTCATTAGAATAATAGAGGAGAAAAGATTCTATCTACGTCTCTAGGACAATGGGCCCTGCACCCCTTACAAAGTTTCCCAGGCCACCAGAATTGAACAGGAACAGTAAATGAGTTCCCATGTGCTTAGGAACAGTATGGAAATTGTTGAAGAACTTAGAAAACTTAACTAATTTCCCCACAGCTTCTTTGCAGCAATAGAACTGCAGGATTTTTTGGCCTTGGTAGCCAGAGGCACCTTCTGGATAGGTAGAAGTCAATAAACTTGTGGAGCCATCTGGTCCTGGACTTTTGTATGTTGGTGGAGAGATATACCATGTTCTTGGATTGGAAGAATCAATATTGTGAAAATTAATATACTACCAAAAGCAATCTACAGATTCAACGCAATCCCTATCAAACTACCACTGGCATTTTTCACAGAACTAGAAAAAAACATCTTAAAATTTGTATTGAGAAACAGAAGACCCCAAATAGCAAAAGCAATCTTGAGGGGAAAAAAAATGGAGCTGGAGGAATCATATTCTCTGACTTCAGACTATACTACAAAGCTACAGTAATCAAGACAATATGGTACTGGCACAAAAACGGAAATACAGATCAATGGAACAGGATAGAAAGCCCAGAGATAAACCCACGCACCTATGGTCAACGAATCTATGACAAAGGAGGCAAGTCTATACAAGGATATACCACTTCAATAAGTGGTGCTGGGAAAACTGGACAGCTACATGTAAAAGAATGAAATTAGAACACTCCCTAACACCGTACACAAAAATAAGCTCAAAATGGATTAAAGACCTAAATGTAAGACTGGACACTATAAAACCCTTAGAGGAAAACATAGGAAGGACACTCTTTGACATAAATCACAGCAGGATCTTTTTTGACCCACCTCCTAGAGTAAATAAACAAATGGGACCTAATGAAACTTACAAGCTTTTGTACAGCAAGGGAAACTATAAACAAGACAAAAAGACAGCCATCAGAATGGGAGAAAATATTTGCAAATGAATCAACAGACAGAGGATTAATCTCCAAAATATATAAATAGCTCATGCAGCTCAATATTTAAAAAAACCAAACAACCTAATCAAAAAATGGGCAGAAGACCTAAATAGACATTTCTCCAAAGACGACATACAGATGGCCAAGAGGCACATGAAAAGCTGCTCAACATCACTAATTATCAGAGAAATGCAAATCAAAACCACAATGAGGTATCACCTCATGCCGGGTAGAATGGGCATCATGAGAAAATCTACAAACAACAAATGCTGGAGAGGGTGTGGAGAAAAGGGAACCCTCTTGCACTGTTGGTGGGAATGTAAATTGATACAGCCACTATGGAGAATAGCATGGAGGTTCCTTAAAAGACTAAAAATAGAATTACCATATGATCTAGCAATCCCACTACTGGGCATATACCCAAAAAAACCATAACTCAAAAAGACACATGCACCCCAGTGTTCCTTGCAGCACTGTTTACAATAGCCAGCTCATGGAAGTAACCTAAATGCCCACTGACAGACGAATGGATAAAGAAGATGTGGTACACGGGGCTTCCCTGGTGGCACAGTGGTTGAGAGTCCGCCTGCCAATGCAGGGGACACAGGTTCGTGCCCCAGTCCGGGAAGATCCCACATGCCGTGGAGCGGCTGGGCCCCGTGAGCCATGGCCGCTGAGCCTGCGCGTCTGGAGCCTGTGCTCCGCAACGGGAGAGGCCACAACAGTGAGAGGCCCACGTACTGCAAAAAAAAAAAAAAAAAAAAAAAAGATGTGGTACATATATACAATGGAATATTACTGAGCCATAAAAAGGAATGAAATTGGGTCATTTGTAGACATGGATGGACCTAGAGACTCTCATACAGAGTGAAGTAAGTCAGAAAGAGAAAAACGAATATCGTATATTAACTATATATGTGGAATCTAGAAAAATGGTACAGATGAACCAGTTTGCAAGGCAGAAATAGAGATACAGATGTAGAGAACAAACCTATGGACACCAAGGGGGGAAAGCAGGGGTGGTGATGGTGGTGGTGGGATGAATTGAGAGATTGGGATTGACATATATACACTAATACGTATAAAATAGATAACTAATAAGAACCTGCTGTACAAAATAATATATAAAATAAAACAAAAACAAAAACAAAACAAGACAAAACAATAAGAACAAAAAGATTTGAGGGAATAAAGGAAAAAAAAAAGAAGTCAATGAACCTGCAGAGACCTGTATGGGTTTTTGCCCACAAAACAAAGATAAAAACAGAAACAAATTTGGGGCCTTTAAACTACCCTGTGCTCCCTGTGGCACTACAAACAATAGAATTCTACATATCACCTGTACTGGGGTTACCTAGAGGTCTCAATGGGAAGTCATGATCACTTTTTTGGTGTCTAATGGTAGTGAGAGGAAGGTGGATTCAGCAATTAACTTTAGAGTGCCATTGACCTTGAATCTCCTGATACTTTCTTTCTCATGAATTTAATTAAATTATTTTATGTAATTATATTTTTAATGACTCACTCCCCAAAAGACTGAAAGCACCTTGAGAGGAAGAATTATGGTTGCCTGTTTACCACTCTATCCCTAAGCCAAGCAGAGTGCCTGGTGCATAGTGAATGTTCAGTAAATAATTGTTTAATGAATGAATGCTCAAATCATATACACACACACACACATAAGGCTCGTATCTAATTATAATAGAAAGAGCCTTAGTGTGGGATTTAGGTGTTCTAGGTATAATCCTTATCTATTCACTAATTATGTGTGACCTTGGCAAGTCATAACCTTTTCAGAACTTCAGTTCCTCTTCTGCAAAAGGGAATGATTAGATTTAAATCAGTGATTTAAGAAATGTCCTTGCTCTGCAGATATTTTCGAGAACAGGATAGGATTAGAGAATGTGTGCAGTGGGCAGGCTTAGTACTTCTAGTTTCTAACTCATTAAGAACAAGATTAATTTATTTTAAATATTAGGCTTAACATTTGAAGAGTGTGTCTGTAGCTTACAAACACACACACACACACACACACACACAGAGCACACAATCGGGGAGAATATCTCCAAGTTTTCTTATGTCTTCTTGAGATAGGCTGGTATATAACCAGAAAAGACAGCAGCGTGTTTCTCTCCATCTTAGCTTTATAGTAAGTTGTGAAAAACCCTGTAAGCATTGTTAAGAATCTGGATTGTTTAGTCAAGAATTGGTAGAAAAAGAGTTATAATAACCTTTATAGTAACAGGAATTGCAAAAGTAAGCTGGTCCTGTATTGTTCTGTATCTAGAAACCTCATGTATGTATTCTACTAAACAGAAAAAATAAATAAATATTCTCATAAGCGTTTGATGTGTGTGTATGATGTTGACATATCTGCAGTTACCTAACTTTTACCATGTATTTTACTAAGAAATTTTTTAAAAACTGATAAAATACAGCAGCACTATAAAGTAGATACAATTCTCTTTCCTTTTTATATCTCTTCAGTCAAAATGTTTATTGGTCATCGATATATCCTTGTTAACATTCAATGGAATGGGCAATGAATATGAAAGTAAAGACATAAAACTCCATGCTTTCATGGCACTAATACGCGAATTGAGTGGTGGGGACAGAAAAAACAACAGATAAATAAATTCATAATATACTTTGAGGGATTTCCCTGGTTGCGCAGTGGATAAGATTCTGTGCTCCCCATGCAGGCGGCCCGAGTTTGACCCCTGGTCAGGGGACTAGATCCCACATGCATGCAGCATCTAAGAGTTCACATGCCACAACTGAGAAGCCCACGTGCTGCAACTAAGGAGCCTGCTTGCCGCAGCTAAGACCCAGTGCAACCAAATAAATAAGTAAATAAATATTAGAAAATATACTTTTAGATAGAGATGGTTCATCACTCTTACTAAAGATATTCAGATATCTCTAAAAAAAATAAAGAGGGCAATGGAATAGAGCACGATGAGGGTGGAATTGGAGGAGAAGAAAAGTTATATTTGAGAGAGTTGTTGGGAAAAATCTGAGTAGAGAACACTTGAGCTGAGATCTGTGTAATGAGAAGGGAATGCTCCTGGAGAAAATGATTGAAATTCCCTCAGCATGAAAGAACTTGGCATTTCTTGAAAACAGAAATAATTAAGAACCTGAGGCACAGATAGTTTGTTTTCTTACAGCTAGTATATGGAAGTGCCAAATGTAACCCAGGTTTGCCTGATTCCAAAGCTGTTTCTCTTAAACACTAAGCAATATGGCTTCCCTTTGAAATGGGTTTGACAGCTCTACAGTTAAAATCCATAGGACACACCAGAAAGCTTCTCGGGATAAAAAGCTGCATGGTTTTGGTGATATTGTGAAAACATTTAAAGACTTGAACTGTTGAACATCTGGGATTATTGCAATAGTATTATCTAGTAGCAGTATTTCTTTATTATATATTAAGAAATATCCTGTAAAATCCCTCCTTCTTGCTAACTTCATAGTTGCCAGTGAGATGAGGTCACTTAAGGCAAAGATATGGCCAGGTAATTGGAACTGCAAACTGATAACAATTAGATCTTTTGTACTTGAATAGCAGCAAGCAATAATTTTAATTGACAATGGAGTAGGCTGTAACTGACGTCCATGATTCTGAAGGAAAAGAGAGTAGAAGACAGAGGAAAAAGCCTTGGACTGTAATTATGAACATAATAAAAATGAGAAACAATGGGTAAATTTAGAAAATAAGATTAGAAAATTGGGCGTAAACCATCGTAAGTATAATCCTTAATATATACCTAAGATTTTAAACTCCCAGGGATAAGGAACATGCTCCCTTTGGGACAGCACAAACTTATTCTTGTTTTGGAGAGATTTTAGAAATAATTTTAAACAGGAAAATTTGTACAGCACTAGGACTTCTGTCACAGTTTTGATACTTGTTCATACAGTTCTTTTCCATTTTTGAGCTCTAAGGGTTTCATGTGTCCCTGGCTCATTAATTTTTATAATGTGCTTATGCTGTACATATCAAACTTTATTATTACCTAAACATGAGAAATGCCACACAGAATGGTTGCAGAATTTACTGTTTATCACAGAACTATTAAGAAATGCAAAGACTGCTTTTAGTCACTAGCTCTCACTGATTATTTTGTGTAAAACTGAGTCACTTATGTACTGTCCTTGGGCTAGAAAGGAAGAAAATAGCATCTAAGGCAGAATAATACAATCTGCATGAAGTAAATGGCTTAACAAAATATCTTCACACTATCTATCCTCGGCAATTCTCCAATGATATTTCCTCACTTATTCAAAATATATTCTCTTATTTCAAAATGCATTAATATTTGGAAAGTACAAAAATATGTGAAGAAACGAGGGGGAAATATCATTACTGATTGTCAACCAATATTTTTTCTGTGATTATTGTTTCCGGGGTTGAGATGTTATTGCCTACACTGTTCTGTTTCCTGCTTTACAGTTCAATGTGACAAAACCAATGTTTTACTGTATCATCACAACCTTCATAAGTAAAATTTTGATGACTGCACATCATTTCTCCTAATGCTGGATTCATTTTTCTTGATTATTATGACAAACATTGTAACAAGGAGTATCATGGTACATTATTTTTCCATTTCAGATGATTTTGAATTGACTTCTAAATTGGGAAAATAAATGGTTAATATTTTTAAAATGATATTCACATCCTAGAGTTTAAAATTTCATATGGCTAGAGTGGCACATATCAAATTTAAAGTGTGCTTGAAGTATTTGGAGATTGTTTTGAAAAGTGAAATTCTGATTCGGTAGGAATCAGATGGGGCCTGAGATTCTGCATTCTAACAACGTTGCAAGTGCTGCTGATGCTGCTGACCCTTGCCCCACACTTTGATTGGAAGATGTTAGTGATTTTTTCCTAAATGTGTGAGTGGTAGAAATATTTCAAAGTCCATGCATATCCGAGAACACAATGTTTCTGCCATCCAGGAAAGACATGATTGGATACGCATTTTTTAGGTTTATGTGTTATTCTCTGAAAATTCTTTAGAAAGTCCATTCTTTTCTGACATTTCCGTTTGGTAGAAGAGAAGCCTGAGGACACTGGCCTTTGTTTTCATTTGTAGTTAGATAACCTCTTACATTTCCTCCCTGTGTGTTTATAGGGTCATAATTCAAAAATGAATTCAAGCAGCAGGGCCAAGTAAGCTTGTGTAGGACTAATGATCTTGCAGACACTAAGCGTGAACTCCAGATAAAATACAAACAACTATGAGAAGACACTGGGGAGTGAGCAAAAGTGATGATATTCTAGAGGGGAACCGACACTTGGAAAGAGGAAAGAGCACAAGGTGAATTTCTGGTGGCTATGGTTTTTAGTCTGAGGGTAAGTCATAATCAGTGTCACACAGGCAATTAAAACTCCAAAAGAAAACTCTGTGTTTTTGGCAAGATCACTGTTGGGTTAGAGTTTGAGGAACCACTTCCCCTCGAAAATCAGACAGTAGTCCTTCCTGCAAAGGAAATATTCAGAAAGGGGAGCCCCAAGTCTGTGATTTAACTCTACTGACATCCTAGGCTGACCTCTGAAACGTGCCTGTGTGGACCACAATGCCAGAAACTCAGCTAAGGATGAAGGAACTGACATTTTAGTTGCTTCACTTAGGGGAATGAGTTTAAGAAAAAAATGCATAGTGCTCAGTTTAGTCATCTACTGAAACAAATTAACAAGACTGAAAAAAATGCAGAAGTATAACCATGGTATTGTTCCAGAAGACAATATCAAATATTGTTGATATCAATCTTACCACAAATTGATCTCTATGTTTTATGTACTCCCTATCATAATTCCAGCAAACCTGGTTTTAAAATTCATATGGAAATGTTAAGGACCTAGAATATCCAGAGCAAACTTGAGAAAGATAAAGTTGGAAGATTATGCTACATAATTTCAAGATTAACATATGGTGATCAAATAATTATTTTACTGGCACAAAGATCAATAAATGTGTTAAATTAATAGGAGAGAGAGCTAAGAATTCGATATGTACTTATATGTCTATTTTATTTTTTTAGACAAAGACATGAAAACCATCCAATGGGAGATAAAACAGTCAACAAATGGTGTTGGAAAAACTGGATATCCCCAGAGAAAACAATATACCTAGACACCTACCCTACACTTTAACACAAATATTAATTTGAGATCTATTATAGAATTAAATATAAATAGAAAAACTATAGAGCTTTTAGAGAAAAATATAGGAGAAAATCTTTGTGAGTTGGGTGTAAGCAAAGATTTCTTAGGACACAAGAATTAAACCATAAAAGAAAAAATGATAAAGTTAGATTTCCTCAAAACTAAATATTTCTCCTCATTAAAAAAAAAATCTCACAACTTTGAAATGAAAACATGCATAAAATTTATAAAGTGTAAGCAGATAAATAGTTAAACAACACAGAGTTAGCTTGAATGCGCTCCCACTGGCCTAACTGGGGACAATATGAACCTTACAATTAATGAGTAATGGATTATAATCGTTTAAGTAAAAATGATCTGTGAAACTACTGATAAATAAGTAAATAAATAAAGTACATGGGGTAGTAACATGGTTCTAATAGTAGAATGGCAACCAATAAAAGAAGAAGTGATGATAAAATTGAGACCCATTATTCTGCAGCTATCTTAGGGATAATTATTGTAGGCAAGCCATCAGTATGTGCTAATATCTGTGGGTGAAATTTAAATAAGAGAGGATATTCACACGGTCTCATATATATATGCCGAGGTTACTTATGAATTATGAACAATGGTAAGTTTAAAGTGAAGGAATCTGGCAGACTCTACCTTTAACCAAGAGATCAAAGTAAACATCACTAGTAATGGGACAAACTGATAACATTCACTTCTTCATGTGATTCACTGAAAAGGACACAGCATTACTCACATGGTCTTACATGAGACAAACCCAATTGAGGAACATTCTACAAAACAACCGATCTGTACTCTTCAAATGTCAGTGTCATGAAATTAAAAAAAAAAAAAGAAAAGAATGAGAAATTATTACAGATTAAAGACTAAACAACCAGGAGACCTGAATGTCATGCATCATCCTAGATTAGTTCATAAATGGGTGAAAATCCTATTAAGGACAATTAGTGAAATTGAATAAGGACTTTATTATTAGTATTGTTAATTTCAAATTTTCTGAATGTGATCATTTGTTTCACTTTGGTTATGTAAGAAAATTAATGACCTTGTTTTGAGAGAGAGAGAGAGAAACATATAGCAAATGCAGTGAAAGGTACCAATTTCTGAAGGATACATGGGTATTAATTGAATTATTCTTGTGACTTTTAAGGTTTAATTTTTTTTCAAAGTGAAAAATTCAAAAGCATAACAAAAATAATCTAAATACAATTTTTTTCTGCTGTTTACTTAGGAGAGATTCTCTTCATAAATGGATTGATCTTAATCAGTGATTAGGGCCTTTCCTCAGCACATGGAGGTTTTTTTAATGATATCATTTTTTAATGTCTCTTTTCCAAATGTTCTCATGCTTCTTTTCCACCATGGGAACAAGTACTTTTCTTATATTTTTAATGTCATTATCCAGCCCACATACTTTGTATATTTCTCTTTCATTTTTAATGAATATATTTTAAAATATTTCTGCCCTAACTTTCTGCCTTCTAGTGGCTCTTTTCAAGATGGTTCTCCAAATCACTGATTTTATTTCCACACTGTTAAAATTCAGGATTCTACTACTGCATAGATCCTTCCCTAAACCTCTCTGTTATCATTTTATGTTTCAGCTCAACCTATTTTCTGAAAATCTTGCTCCTACTTTTTCTTAGAGTTTTTTTCTACCTGCATCCAAAAGAAGATGCCAGCTTCATCTAACACTTCTTAGTAAGTCATTATAAAGGGTTTTCCTTTCTGTGAGTTTTCAGATAACGCTTCTTTTCTTGTCATATACTGCAGTATTTTGTTTTCATTCTCACCTATGAAACTGCTGACTCATCCAAAAAGGATGAGAGGGCAAGCTAGTCTGCCATTTGCTAATTGAAGACTTGTCTTAGTGCAGTGCTCCTAATCATTCTAATGCTTCTATGTTAGACTGAGTTGAGGTCTGTACCTTTACCTCATGCTGGCTACCTGAGGTATGTTTTATATGGGGAGAACTTTCTAACTCTTCCTGCAGGATGTGCTCACAAGATTCCATTTCCCAGTATTCAAATTGCCTTTACAGTTTTCCCCTCCTTGCACAGTTTTGTTTTGTTTTTTTTTTGGTGTTTAGTCACTGAATGCTTGGAGATGCTCCAGATCATTGTCTGTATATTAGAGAGATAACTAAGTCCTATATGCCTATTGGTATAGATTTCTTTTTTTAACTAAGAAGGACAGGTAGTAAAGGAAGGCACAAGAGTCTTTTTTCTTTGTTTGTTCCCAAATATTTATTTATTTATCTATTTATTTTTATTTATTTATTTTGGCCACACTGGGCAGCTTGTGGGATCTTAGTTCCCCAACCATGGATCGAACCAGGGCCCTCGGTAGTGAAAGCACGGAGTCCTAATCACTGGACTGCCAGGGAGTTCCCCCAAGTACTTACTGGGCTCCTGCTCTGTATCAGGTACTGTTCTTACCATTTTACGTTCATTATCAAAAGTCACAAGAGTCTTGTTATTACTCTCAGAATATCACAGAATTGCTGGGTCATAAATGATTATAATTTTATCCCCTATCAAACTTTTGGAACTAGAATTTGGATCTAAACCAAACTTTTAGGTGCTGGCAATAAACTGACTTCCTCTCTTAGAAGTTTTAAAATTGAGTATTAATTATTTCCTGTGGCTTCAAAGTCAGGCAAAAGTGGGTAGAAGATTCATCAGAGTCAGAGAGTCTAATCATTTTAGCTAAGTTTCCCCATTATTTTTATCTGTAAAAAATAAGTTTTAATTAATGGTAGAATAAACTTTTGAGCAAAGAGTCAACTAAGAAAATAAGAGATATAATTTTAATCCCAGTGATGAATGCCTATTTTCCTAACTTGAATTGAGTCCTTTTGTTTCTTAGGTATATTTTCAAAATTCATATTTTGTGTTCTGCAGTAACTACAATATACTGGAGCAAGGGCATGTTCTTAATTTTGAAAATTTCTTTGAAGGTGTATATCTTAAAATAAATCAGGTTAAGATATAACTTTTGTTATTAGTTTGTAGTTGTATAGTTGTACATTGCAGTGAATGTGGCTGGATTTATATCTACTTTTAGGGATTTATTGGTGGTTTCTTTATGGCTTGATATATAAGCAATCATTTTAAACGTTCCATTGGCTCTTGCAAAGAAGGAGCAGTACTTACATAGGATTTAGGATTTGAAATACAGTTATACATAAAACATATCCTGTTAATATATTACTCAGGCCTTTCTTTTTGTTTACTTGCTCTATCAAAGACTATGTTAAAAATTTTCAATTAAATTTGTGTCTCCGCACAGCAGAGAAGAAAAGGAAATAAAAGGAATCCAAATCGGAAAAGAAGAAGTAAAGCTGTCACTGTTTGCAGATGACATGATACTATACATAGAGAACCTAAAGATGCTACCAGAAAACTACTAGAGCTAATCAATGAATTTGGTAAAGTAGCAGGATACAAAATTAATGCACAGAAATCTCTGGCATTCCTATATACTAGTGATGAAAAATCTGAAAGTGAAATCAAGAAAACACTCTCATTTACCATTGAAACAAAAAGAATAAAATATCTAGGAATAAACCTACCTAAGGAGACAAAAGACCTGTATGCAGAAAATTATGACACTGATGAAAGAAATTAAAGATGATACAAATAGATGGAGAGATATACCATGTTCTTGGATTGGAAGAATCAACATTGTGAAAATGACTCTACTACCCAAAGCAATATATAGATTCAATGCAATCCCTATCAAACTACCACTGGCATTTTTCACAGAACTAGAACAAAATATTTCACAATTTGTATGGAAACACAAAAGACCCCGAATACCAAAGTAATCTTGAGAACGAAAAATGGAGCTGGAGGAATCAGGCTCTCTGACTTCAGACTATACATACAAAGCTACAGTAATCAAGACAGTATGGTACTGGCACAAAAACAGAAAGATAGATCAATGGAATAGGATAGAAAGCCCAGAGATAAACCCATGCACATATGGTCACCTTATCTTTGATAAAGGTGGCAGGAATATACAGTGGAGAAAGGACAGCCTCTTCAATAAGTGGTGCTGGGAAAATTGGACAGGTACATGTAAAAGTATGAGATTAGATCACTCCCTAACACCATACACAAAAATAAGCTCAAAATGGATTAAAGACCTAAATGTAAGGCCAGAAACTATCAAACTCTTAGAGGAAAACATAGGCAGAACACTCTATGACATAAATCACAGCAAGATCCTTCTTGACCCATCTCCTAGAGTAATGGAGATAAAAACAAAAATAAACAAATGGGACCTAATGAAACTTCAAAGCTTTTGCACAGCAAAGGAAACCATAAACAAGACCAAAAGACAGCCCTCAGAATGGGAGAAAATATTTGCAAATGAATCAACTGACAAAGGATTAATCTCTAAAATTTACAGGCAGCTCATGCAGCTCAATAACAAAAAAATAAACAACCCAATCCAAAAATGGGCAGAAGACCTAAATAGACATTTCTCCAAAGAAGATATACAGACTGCCAACAAACACATGAAAGAATGCTCAACATCATTAATCATTAGAGAAATGCAAATCAAAACTACAATGAGATATCATCTCACACCAGTCAGAATGGCCATCATCAAAAAATCTAGAAACAATAAATGCTGGAGAGGGTGTGGAGAAAAGGGAACACTCTTGCACTGCTGGTGGGAATGTGAATTGGTTCAGCCACTATGGAGAACAGTATGGAGGTTCCTTAAAAAACTACAAATAGAACTACCATATGACCCAGCAATCCCACTACTAGGTATATACCCTGAGGAAACCAGAATTCAGAAAGAGTCATGTACCAAAATGTTCATTGCAGCTCTATTTACAATAGCCCGGAGATGGAAACAACCTAAGTGCCCGTCGTCGGATGAATGGATAAAGAAGATGTGGCACATATATACAATGGAATATTACTCAGCCATAAAAAGAAACGAAATTGAGCTATTTGTAATGAGGTGGATAGATCTAGAGTCTGTCATACAGAGTGAAGTAAGTCAGAAAGAGAAGGACAAATACCGTATGCTAACACATATATATGGAATTTAAGAAAAAAAAAATGTTATGAAGAACCTAGGGGTAAAACAGGAATAAAGACAGAGACCTACTGGAGAACAGACTTGAGGATATGGGGAGGGGGAAGGGTGAGGTGTGTTAGGGCGAGAGAGAGACATGGACATATATATACTAACAAACGTAAGGTAGATAGCCAGTTGTGCCCGCCGGGGGGGGTGGGATAGGGAGGGTGGGAGGGAGGGAGACGCAAGAGGGAAGAGATATGGGAACATATGTGTATGTATAAATGATTCACTTTCTTATAAAGCAGAAACTAACACACCATTTTAAAGCAATTATACCCCAATAAAGATGTTAAAAAAAAAAATTTGTGTCTCTGGCTATTTCTCTATATATTTCTTAGCATATGTTTTAAGTATTTAAATTCTAGGTTAAATGCTTAAAACTATTTCTACTTTCGGTACACTGGGGCATGTGTTTTTAGCATACAAACGTGAACTATAAAAATTACATATATAATATAGTAATTCTTTTCTTTTTTGGATTATTTCATCCATCAAAGGCTGATAGGTTATATTAAAAAATTCTATGTTTCTATTTCTCCTATGTCTAAGTACTTATTTTATATATTTAGATAATAGGTTATCACTTTTTGAAGTCTCATCACAGTTGGACACTCACCATGGATTGTATGTTTTTAACCTTTATCTGCTTAAAAGCTCACCTTGAACTCCACTTTCATGTTGTTATTGGAATCCTTGCCTTACTTTTATTGCATTTGTATTATATATATTTGCCCTTCTTTTTCCTTTTAGTCTTTCAGGTGTACTTGTTTTCACCCCGCACATTGTTGAAAGTATATAGTTTATTTATGTATATGTATATATATGTCTACTTACTTATTTTAGACTATATCCAAGATTAAGTTAAGTGCTTTCATTGAAGTATAATTTACACATAGTGAAAACCACTTCTTAAATATATAATTTGGCGATTTTGGTGTGTAACGAATACATCATTCAAGAAAGAGAATATTTTCATTACTGCAGAAACAGCCCCCTCACATCCTTCTCTATTAAACTCTGTTCCCAGAAGAACCACTCTTCTTATTTTTATAATCACAGATTAATTTTTCCTGTCATCAACCTTTCTATAAACGTGACCATACCTAACATACTGATATGTAGTCTGGCTTATTTTACTCCAAATGGTGTTTTCAAGACTCATCTATTTTGTTGCTTGAATCAGTAATTCCTTTTACTCATTTCTGAGAAGCATTTCATTATACAGATATACCGTAATTTTTATACTATACTATTCTCCTTTTGATGGAGAATACTTAGGTTATTTCCAGTGTTATTTAGGTTGTTTCCACTGTCATTTAGGTTATTTCCATTGTCATTTAGGTTACTGCCACCTTTCACTTATTATGAATAAGAAGCTACTATGAAAATTCTTAGATGAGTCTTTTGATATGAGTATACATATTTAAAGCTTATGTATGAAATTGCCACGTAAGTTTCCAAAGTGATTATATCATTTTTAACCCCACCTGCAATGGAACAAGTTGCTCTACAACAGCAGTAGTTGAAACAGAGTGTGTACACACCTGGAGTTCCTGAGACCTTTTCAGGAGGTTTGAAAAATTCAAACTATTTTCCTAATAATACTAAGATGGTATTTGTCATTTCTACCATGTTGATATCTGCATTTTTGGAAGAAATGGGGGCAAGGGGGGAGGTAAAAATAAATCTGATGTTTATTATAGCATAATTAGAGCAGTAGCACCAAATTGTACAGATAGCCATTGTTTTCTTCACTGCCATACACTTAGAGTTAAGAGAAAGAGATTAGAAAGAAAGAAAGAAAGGAAGGAAGACAAAGAAAGAAAGAAAAGATGTCAGTACTACAGAAGAATGACCTTGGTGAAGCAGTAAAAATCGCTAATTTTACTAAATTTTCACCCTTTAGTACACAGGTTTTTTTTTTTAACATCTTTATTGGAGTATAATTGCTTTGGAGTTGTGGTAGTTTCTGCTGTATAACAAAGTGAATCAGCTAAATACATAGATATATCCCCATAACCCCTCCCTCTTGTGCCTCCCTCCCACCCTCTCTATCCCACCCCTCTAGGTGGTCACAAAGCACCGAGCTGATCTCCCTGTGCTATGCAGCTGCTTCCCACTAGCCATCTATTTTACGTTTGGTAGTGTATATATGTCCATGCCACTCTCTCACTTTGTCCCAGCTTACCCTTCCCCCTCCCTGTGTCCTCAAGAACATTCTCTATGTCTGCATCTTTATTCCTGTCCTGCCCCTAGGTTCATCCGAACCATTTTTTTTTTAGATTCCATATATATGAGTACACTTAATTTTAACATTCTTTGTGAGAAATAGGAAGTACACATAAATCTCTACTATTATATTCTGAAGTATAATGGCTATCTTGACAAACAGCACCTTAATTGGGAGGGAAACTGGCTGCCTTTTTCATGGAACACCATTTTTACTTAAAAAATGACAGTCTATGATTATTCAGAGTGGATATTTGTTAAACATTTTTCAAAAATTAACTAATTGTGTATGTCACTCCAAGGAAAACAACTGACTGTATGTGTTACCAGTGATGAAAGTTGAGCTTTTAAGCAAAAATTAGAATGTAAAAAAAACTTATATGCACTGGCTTCCCAATATTTAAAGATGTAGTTGATAAATTTGGTGGTGATATAAATGAATGTGATACTGCATAATGAAATATGTCAACATTTAGAAGATCTCAATAACTTACGAAAACAAATATTTTGCAAATAAACAATGTACAATGTTATAAGATCATGCTTGAGTGAAAGATCTTTCCAAAGTTTGATAGATCATTTGATTTTAATGTAACAGAATATGAAAAGCTTACTGATACGTGTTTTAGTTTCTAAAACTGCTGTAAAGAATTACCAAAAACTTGATGGCTTAAAATAGCATAAAGTTATTCTCCCACATTTTTAGAGGCCATAAATCCAAGACCAAGGTGTTGGCAAGGCGAAGTTCCATTTCAAGACTTTAGGGGAGAATAACTTTCTGCTATTTTAAGCCATCGAGTTAGTGCCTCACCTAGATAATCCAGGATAGTCTCCTCCTCTCAAAATTCTTAACTCAATCACATCTTTTGTCATAGAAAGTAATATTCACAGGTTCCAGGGATTAGGACATGGGAATATTTTTAGGGAGGCCATCATTCAGCCCGCTACCAGATGGTTTTGTATTCCATATTGTAACTAACATTTAAGGCACTACTGCATTTTGAGGTTTGGTATATTATTAAAGAATATACACATTAGCTGAAAATTATTTTAAAAATACTCCTTCCTTTGATAGTTACAGTTCTGTTTGAAGCTGGATTTTCTTCAGCTACCTCAGCAAATACAACTTGTCACAATAGAATGAACGAATCAACAAATATAAGACTGCAGCGTCCATTAAGCCAAATATTAAAAAAAATTACAAAACCAGCAAAGTATGCTATACTTGTCACCAAATATTATTTTTATTTTGGAAAACATAGTAATTTTTCAAGAATATTTGTTGTTTATTTTAACATTTACTGGGTAAATTATCATAATTTTAAATTCAGTAATAAATTATGTGTTTTTAAAATTTTCTGTTTTATTTTCTAATGTGGTAAATATGATATGAAAATCCACATTATGGAAAGCTCTTTGGGGTTTTCAACAATTTTTAAGAGGGTAAACTAATTCTGAGACTACAAAGTTTGAAAAGCACTGCTCTACATCCTTTACAAAATTTGTGGTCAATCTTTTAAAATTTTGCGACTGTAGTGGCTAAGGAATAGTATCTCATTGTGGTTTTAGTTTGCTTTACCTTGATGACAGTGATGTTGAGTACCTCACTGGTTAATCCATGTCTTTTTTGAAAAAAATGCAGCTTCTTCTAATTCCTTGTAATATTTTCTTTGACCTAATCAACACATAAAATGTGTTGCTTAATTAAAAAAAATTGAGATATATATTTATTTATAGAGAGAGAGTTTACTCTTGAACAATGCAGGGTTTAGGAGTGCAAACCCCTCCCCCTTTATAGTTGGCCTTCCATATCCTCAGTTCTGCATCTGTAGATTCCACCAAACTCAGATCATGTAGTACTGTAGTACGTATTTATTGAAAAGAATCTGTATGTAAGTGGGTCAGTGCAGTTCAAATCCATGTTATTCAAGGGTCAACTGTATATATGTAATTGATTTTTAATCGATTTATGTTATCATCAGAGAACATATTCTGTATAATTTTCACTCTTTCAAATTTATAGAGACTTATTTTGCGGCCCTGTCTATGGTCTATCTAGATAAATGTTCCATATTCAATTTAAAAGAATGTGTAGAACTATCATATGACCTAGCAATCCCACTACTGGGCAAATACCCTGAGAAAACCATAATTCAAAAAGAGTCATGTACCACAATGTCCACTGCAGCACTATTTACAATAGCCAGGACATGGAAGCAACCTAAGTGTCCATCAACAGATGAATGGATAAAGAAGATGTGGCACATATATCAATGAAATATTACTCAGCCATAAAAAGAAATGAAATTGAGTTATTTGTAGTGAGGTGGATGGACCTAGAGTCTGTCATACAAAATGAAGTAAGTCAGAAAGAGAAAAACAAATACCATATGGTAACACATATATATGGAATCTAAAAAACAAAATGGTTCTGAAGAACCTGTGTGCAGGACAGGAATAAAGACGCAGACGTAGAGAATGGACTTGAGGACACAGGGAGGAGGGAGGGTAAACTGGGACGAAGTGAGAGAGTGGCATGGATATATATACACTATAATCAGCTTAGTGCTTTGCGACCACCCAGAGGCGTGGGATACGGAGGGTGGGAGGGAGACGCAAGAGGGAGGGGATATGGGGATACATGTATATGTATAGCTGATTAACTTTGTTATACAGCAGCAACTAACACAACATTGTAAAGCATTTATACTCCAATAAAGATGTTAAAAAAAAGAATGTGTACTGTGAAGATTTGCTTGTTTGGTTGCATCTCTCCTTCCTCCAGTAACTACTCCACACTTTCCTAAAAGAGGTCTGATGATGACCCACCCTTCCTTAAAAATCGCTCATGGCTCTCTAATTCCAAATTCTATGGGGATCTTTACCTACTTTTCCAGATTCATGTCTAATTTTGTTACCTGAGCATTTGGGGCTGTTCCTAGAACATGCCATCTCATTCATTCTTCTGTACGTTTCCAATCCCACTTCCTGTACTTCTGAGTACCCTTTCTTCCTCACACACCTTGTAAAGTCTCACACTCAAGATCTTCAAATGTCATGTCCTGTCTCTGACTTACATAAATATTTCTTATATTATTTTGTTAGGAATGTTATTTACATGTTCTCTAGGCTTTCAAATTTTCTTTTTTGTCCACTTCTTTTATAAAAAATGAAGAGAGAAGTATGAAAACTTCCACATTTAATTTTCAATTTGTTTATGTCTCCCCTAGTTCTATCAGTTTGCCTAATACATTTAAGAGTTTCTCTTCTGAATTGCACACAAGTTTAGAATTGTTGTGCCTTCGTGTTGAACTGATGCTTTTTATCATTATGAAAAGGTTCTCTTTATCTCACAATATTCCTTGTCCTGAAATTTCCTTCATCTGCTATAACTAAAACCACACCAGCTTTCTTAATGTTTTCACAGTATATACTTTTTCATATACTTCCAACATTTTTGTGTCTATGTATTTAAACTGCATATCTTGTAAGTACCTTAGAGATGTTTCCTGATATTTCTACTTAGTCTGACAATCACTGCCTTTGATAAAAATGTTTTGTCCATTTATAATAAATGCAATTATAAAAAATAATAAGTTTGCCTTTTTGTCCCCTTTGTTCCTCGTTTCTTGCCTTCTGTGGATGAACTCAGTGTTTTTTTATGATTATATTTTAATTCTTCAAATGACTTTTCAACTATTCTTTCTATTTTGGGGGATATAGCTTAATTTATCATAGACCACCATGAATTAAGATTGTACCACTTTCCATATAATTGGATTATTATTCATTTATTCTCCCTTCTTCCTCTGTGCTACTGTTATCATATATATATTACTTATATGTGTTACAAAATCCCAGAATATATATATTTTTCAGTATAAGAAAAGAAATAACTAGTCATTTTAGTTTGTATAATGTTTCTTTCTGATGCTATTCATTCCTTCCTACAGCTATAAATTTGCATCTGGTATCATCAGGTTTTCCGGTTGAAAAATTTTATTTAGCATTTCTTTTTGTACATTTATTTTATGCTGGTGAAAATTCTTCCAGCTTTCATTTATCTTACAATATATTAATTTCACCTTTTCTTGAAGGTTATTTTTACTGCATATAGAATTTTAGGTTGACAGATACTTTTTTCTGTCAGCATTTTTTAAAGATGTTATTGTACTATTTTCTGGACTCTTTTGTTTCTGATGAAGTCAACCATTATTCTTATCCCTGTTCCAATATGATCAAAAGAAATATGCTTCTTTTATGCTGGCTGACTTTAACATTTTCTCTTTTTTTCTGGCATTTTCACTTTTGATGTGCTTTCATATGTATTTCAACATACTGAAGTTATTAAAGCTGTAAATTTATATTTTTCAGTGAATTTGGAAAATGTTCCTCCATTGTATCTTCAAATATTTTTTTCTGCCCCATTTTTTCTATCCTTCTGTGATTCGAATTACACATCAATTAGATTGTTTGATACTGTCCTAAATGTCACTGAAATTTTATTTTCCTTCAGTCTTTATTTTCTGCGTTTAATTTATAATAACTTCTCTTCAGATTCAATGATATTTTCTTCTGATGTGACCAGCTTTTTGTTACATCAATCCAAAATTTTTTTTCAAATTCTAGAAGATTCATTTAGCTTTTTGATACTGTCATTTCTCTAATGGTGTTTCTCATCATTTTATTAGCTCTGTCCTCTTACAGATTTTTAAACTTATTTATAATACCTACTAAGTTAAACATGTGGGACATGTGTTGATCTTCTATTGACTGCTTTCTTGTCCAAATTATTTGCCACATTTTTCTTATGCTTTGTATATGTAGTAATTTCTTTATCACTGCATATCATGAGCAATATGAATGATATACTGTAGAGCCTCTGAATATTATCTGCCTCTAAAGAACGTAGGGTTTTATACTTGCAGGCAGTTAAATTACTGGTAGATCACTTTGATCCTAGAGAGACTTGGTTTTAGGCTTAGTTATAATGGGTAAATTTTGGTTTTAATTTTACTCATAAGGTATGTAGTTCTGAGTCCTGAGCTAACTTGTAAGATATGGTTCTACTGAGGTGTTAAGGGAAAGCCCACAGCATTCAAAAAGCTATTCAACAACTTGTTGGAACTTGATTTGTAAACTTTGTCTTCCTAGATGCAGGCAACTGCTGAAATCTCTGCCTCTTGCATACTGCTTTCTTCTAGGCTTTTTGAATCCTCCCTCTGCATACATATTTTAAAATATTGTTCAAGAATCTGAAGCAGTTACATGCAGGGTTTAGAATTTCCCCTCTATGGCTTCTTCCTTTCCAGGAGTTTCCTCCAATTCCCAGCTACTCTGATAGCACTAAGCTCTATCTTTTTTCTCTTCAGCCTATTTCTGTTCGAACTGTAATCTCACTCTGTGGTAGAACACTAGGAAATGCTTTTAAGGAAAAAGCTATTTAAACATGGCATTCTTTCTCTCAAGAATTATGTCCTCTACAGTTTCTGGCTGTTTGTTTATTGGTGGCTTTAGGTATTTATTTTAATATTTTGTACAGAATTTATACACAGTGGTCACAGGATTAATGTAACACAACCTTTTCTGCCATTTTCAGAACTGGCATTCCCCTACTGATGAGAAAAATTTTCTTTCAATAAGAATATTCATTTCATTACCAGTGAAAGTAACAAAAATATCTGATCTGTTACTTTATCTTACATTTTCTGTTTTATACATTTTTTTCTTTTTTTTTTTTTTTTTTTTTTTTTTGTGTTACGCAGGCCTCTCACTGTTGTGGCCTCTCCCATTGCAGAGCACAGGCTCCGGATGTGCAGGCTCAGCAGCCATGGCTCACAGGCCTAGCAACTCTGCGGCATGCGGGATCCTCCCGGACCGGGGCACGAACCCGTGTCCCCTGCATCGGCAGGCGGACTCCCAACCACTGCGCCACCAGGGAAGCCCTATACATTTTTTTGATAATGTTTATATTTTTCAATCTAATTTTTTCCCTTTGATAACTTGATAGACACAGAATAAAAAAGGAAAAGATGGACTGTTTAGTAGTCATGGTCCAAGTAGCATAATAATCATTTTAAGGCTGTTCAATTGATCAATAATATATTAAAAGCCAATGTATCTGTGACAGCCCCTTCCTTCCAAAAGTCAGTCAATCAGAAATACATTCACTCTAATACATATGCCACTAAGTGCCACACAATCAAAAACAGTTTCATCCAAGTAACTTTGCTTTTACTGATGATGTCACCCCACGTGCACCTCTGAGATTCCACCAATCTCTGAACTCTATGATTTTTAAAATTCTTGTGTATGATTAGTAGTCTGCTCTGCCTGGAGAGGCTGTGCCTGATTATCAACATTCTTCTACACTGTAATAAGCAATAAAATCATCTTCAGAATTTTTTTTTTTTTAGCTCCTCAGTGATGGTCGTGTCAACCTTTAACAGTATAAAGCCTGCTAAATTTTACTAATTATTACTATTATATATCCCTATCAGTGTCAGGATGAATGCCCTCTTCCTCTCAGCCTTCCCTCTACTTTTGTTGAACTACCAGTTTTTTGGTGTGATATTCACGGTTCAGTTTATATATTTATCTGATTATCTTATACTTAAATATAATATGTTTTTCTTTTTTCATTAAGATGAGTTCTAATTTATATCCATAATTATACAAGTCATTACAGTTAATTTTATATTTAAGTTGCTTCTTTGTGTGTTCTTTATTTTGATTCATTTTTGGATTACTTGAAATTTGCCCCTGGGTAACTTTTATCAGGAGCTCTTCCTAGTTTATTTCCTGCATTTTTATATATCCAAGATTTTTTGTTTTGTCTTGTTCTGCCTATAGACTATAATAATAATATGTTTGAGTACAGCCTTTGTTGATACAACCTTTCAGCCTTCACCCTGAACACCTAGCCTCTTGTTTTGTAGTATTACTGTTGCAGAGCTGTAGAATCATGATAACCTATACTTTTTGCTGTTGTTGTTAGTAACCTGACATTTGTTTTCTGCCCTGATGCCTTTACGGTACTTTTACCAGGGCTCGAACCCACGTCCCCTGCATTGGCAGGTGGATTCTTAACCACTGCACCACCAAGGAAGCCCTACAGTGAGTCTTTTTAATCTAAACTACAGTTCTTTCCTCTTTATATGACATTACTTCTACTATATCTTTAAATATTCATTTATTTTCCACTTAATTTATTCCCTAATTATTATTGTAGAAAAAAAATTAAAACTATACATCATGGAATACAAGGTCTTTTATGATCCAGTCACTCACTATTTTTTACATTTATCTTTTAGTGAATCCTTTCAACTCCACACCTGATGCTTTAGACATATAGACCTGCTTTCTGAATCCTTATTCAACATTCATAATCAAGGTTTTCATTTTGTATAAAGCATTTCTAGAACTCCTAGATAGAATTGTTCAATGTCTCCATTCTACTACCACTGGTACCAACAAATATTTTATCAGAGCAGAGATGAAACTCAATTACTTTTACATATTCTCCCCTACTAGACTGTAGCTATTTACAAGGTAAGTAACCTATAGGATTTGTCCTAGTGTCATGTGCATTTACCATAGTGCTTGGCATAGAGGAAGTGCTGTTTAATAAATGTTTGCAGAATGAATGAATGGACTTACAGTTGGCATTTATTGATATATTGATCAGTGAGTTATAAAACTGGGATTTTATCATGCTTGGAAACTTCCTAATTATTTGATTTTGTAGCTCTGTGCCCTTGTGTTCTCAGTTGTACTTTGGTGGGATTTAGGTACGTAATTAATAAGTTCTCTTCTAGCTCTGAAATGCCACGACTCTCTAATTATATTTCTCCCTTCATCATTATTTCTTCTGGATAATAGTTAGGTCTGTATAGAAATTCAACAAAAACTTAAGTCCATCAGGGAAAAAAAAAGACAATAACATAGCTTTTACTATATGCAAGACACACAGTTTATCTCATTTGATCATTACAACCCAATCATGTAGATAATATTATTATCCTCATTTTACGTATATACAACGTGAGACATATAGAGATTAAGTACTATGCTCATGTTCACACATCGCCTGTAAGTGATGTAGCTAATATTGGGAAGCTAGGTAGACTTACTCTTCTGTT
Source organism: Lipotes vexillifer (assembly GCF_000442215.2). NCBI lineage: Eukaryota > Metazoa > Chordata > Mammalia > Artiodactyla > Lipotidae > Lipotes > Lipotes vexillifer. The sequence goes on along the minus strand of NW_006775616.1, from coordinate 1,307,348 downwards.
CTGTGCTCTTAACTAGCATTCTATGCTGCTTCTCATTGTTTTAGACAGCTAGAATTCCATTTAAATATAAATCTTCTTTTTCAATGAAGGTCATTATTGCTTGCTCATAGTAGGTGTTCACTGTATATATTTGTTGAATGACTGCATAAACTTTCATGATTTACCTGACCAACATGTTGTTATAGCATGCACACTATAGCTGCAAGCACTCTGTAAATATAACATAGCACATCTAATTAGATTTCTTGCACTTTTCCATATTTATGCATAGTGAATGCTAAAATAAAACGCAGTTGAGATCTTTATAAAGCACCAAAAGCAGCATTAAAATAAGAAAAATTTAAAAACTAAAATATTTTTCAAGTTCTTATATTTCAGCTCAACAGTGCTACAAATAAGAGCATTATTTACAAAATACGGCAGTAATAATGCCTCTTGCAGATTAGCATAGAGAATGTATATCAGCAATAAAACTGTAAATGTATTAGGCAGGTATAATACCCTGTGTTCAATGTTCTTATGATATAGTGGCATTCAAATCTGAACAAAAATTCAGATGTTAGTATAGTCTTTATAGCCTTTGTAATTTTAAAAATAGAATTTAAAAAAATCCCATAATGGTGGGTACAACTCTATTAAAATGTTAATATGTATAGTTTAAGATTAAAAGTACCATAGAGTCACTATATAAAATATAGAAAACACTGACAAGCAAGAGGATTTAATCCTATAATCCTACAATTCAAAAATAACCATTGGCAACATTTGGGTATGTCTCCTTCCTGTCTTGTGTAGGTAGGGGTGTGTGTGCATGTGTGTGTGTGTGTGTGTGTGTGTGTGTGTGTGTGAGAGAGAGAGAGAGAGAGAGAGAGAGAATTTGAGCATATTCCAATATGTAGATGAGGATATGTTGGCAATGACACTGATAATCCAAATGCAAGGTCTCCTGCTCCCTCATAATCTTCAAGGACACTCCACCTGTTGCAGAATCCCCATTATTTTTGGAACGACTAGCATTTGCTTTGATTCCTCTGTTGTTTCAGCCTCCCAGTCTTAAATACTTTCTGTTCAAAACCCCTTTGCTGCTGCCACTACTGATATAGCCCAACGTGAGAATATCTGCGTCTGTACCAAGAGTTCCTGCCTGATGTTGGCTCCATGCGGATTTAGGAAGACCACTCCTCTCCCCTACTCTGTAGTCTATGTTGTCACCAGGAGCTGACCATGTGGGATCTCCTGGCCTCTGTGAGTCACACAGTCATTCATGGAGACACCTCCTTAAGTTTCTCTCTCTAACTACCCTGTTTATAGGGACCCCGTACCAAAAAAAAAAAAAAAAAAAAGAGGTCAGATGAGCGACCAGGTGCTAATAAATCCATTTTTTTTTCTTGACTCTTTTCTTTCTGCAATAATGTACTAGGATCCACCCTACAAATTCATCAATACTCAGCCACTGTTTACAGACAAAAATCAGCAATTTTCACATGCTTTGACATAATGACATTCTCCTTCTCATCTTTGAGCCTGAACCCCAGAGGCCCTGTGGCTAATTCCTAACATTCCTCCGCCGTTCATTCTCTTTGTATTCTCCCTTGTAGTAATTGAGCCCCCTTTAATTTTAATTAGACACAGCTACACAGAGACTAGCTTTGCTTCTATTCCTCCAGCATGGCATCTAGCATACCCACACGCAACATTAATGTCCTTTGTGCTCTGCTCTGGATCCAGAGTCAGAAGATAGGGGCTTGCTCTCTGGGTCTGTCAAATCTAAGGCAGACAGCATAGTGAATCTCACCTAGTTTTCCTGGCCTCAGAGGCGTCCTCTTGAAGGACAGGGAATAGACCAGATGCCTTGCCCATTGCCTTCATGCAATGGCTGGTTTCAAGTATACCTTCCAGCTTTAAAATTACGTGGTTCTAATGAACATACACAGTCTCTGTTTAAACTTTTTCAAAGTTATTCACCCATGTAGGTAATTTTACTTTCTCCCTTTGGATATTTTTCACAAATCTTGATTTAGTGCCTAATGCAATTATAAAAGTAGTTTAGCTTGTATGTCATACGTATGCATGTGCCTAAATTTTGTATTTTGTATTCTTCATAGCATCTAACAATAAGACTCATTAAATACTTTTCAAACTTTACTTAATTCATGGTAAGAAGATGGACCTTAGTATTCTCAATACGTAGTAAAAGTTAGTGAATGAAACATGAGCGATAAAATTCAAAAACAGATTGCTTTGAAATTTTAAGCAACTAAGGTGCTATTTAGTAATATACTGCTTAAAAGTTCTGGTTAACACTTTCATGGCCTAAAAGGATTAATGTGGTTTCCAAATAATAATAACAATAATAACAATTATAATACCATGTGTTATAATGCATCATTTTTGTAGCACTAAGAAAAGAAAAAGGTGCCAATTAAACTATGACTGACTGTAAGATATATCCTGATTTCAGAAATACAAAAAAGGTAAAAAAAAAGTGTCTTAGAATTGATAAATTACTGAAGTAAGAGATAATAATAACCACAGAAACAGTGTTAATACTACTATAACTCTTACGGTGTTACTAAGATAAAGTGTCTTACAAGCATGCTCTCATTTATACCATGAGGTAGATGGCTCTATTTTATGAACATAAAATGAAGGATTAGAGAAAAATAGCAATTTTCCCAAGGTTGTTGAATCTGGTAGATCCACCTCTATCAGACTCTATATAGAGTGATTTTTTTAAGTAAGTATACTATAATCTAGGTGTGGTGTATTTCTTTCAAAAGCAGGCACTTCTAACTGGAGAAATTAATTAAGTTTGGATTACTTGGTTTGCACCCTAAACACTGGTGAATTGGAATGAAATCTCCAGAGTATCCTATTCTACATGTATTTTTCATACTCATGGCTAATCATTTTTCTCTGTTAGTAAATTGGCTTGTTTTCTTTCATTCTTTTTAACAAGGTGCCAGGGGGATACAGTATTGACTGTGGGATGAAGTTCAAGTGTTGTAAGGATTCCCTAAACAAAATGTATTTCTGTAGTTCTTAATCAGGCAATGTGTGAAGGATTTACATCAGGATCTTCTGCACAGATGAGGAATTAAAGTCCCCCAATTTCACATCCTTGGAGACATAAAATATAATTGGTGTACTGTATTAAAAAGCTAACAGTTAGATCTCCTTGTTGCTGATCAAGGACCTATTTTTTTTTTGCTCCAGAGGGAGTAGAAGACAAATTTGTACTGTCAATTTTCAGTTATCTGGGTGCTGATTGTTTAGTTCTCTCTTTGCTGGTGTGAGGCCCCTGCAACACATTTGAGATCTTTAGTACTTGGACAATGAACAACTTGAAAGTGAAAAGATATACCTTCACTTAATTTTTCAGCTTGTTAGCAGCTCTTGAAGAGCTTAGATGGATGAAAATGAATAAGAATCATGTGACTGTGAGCAGACTACACAGCTACATAAATCCCGAAGGTTAGTCATCAACAAAACCAAGATGGCAGTGTCTGTCATTTACTAGATGTAATATGAACAGATCAAATATGAACCGTGCCAATCTTACAAGGTTTGTGTGTGTATTAAAAAATGTATTTGTATTTTATAAATTGGAAAGTGTCTTATAAGTTTAAAGGACCTATATATTAGCATTTTATTTTCCTACTTGCCATTATTAACTTACTGTTCATTTGATCAGGTTAATTATAGTGTCAGTATCACTGAGAATTAGAATTATTTTAAGGCAACACTTCTCAAATGGCTTGTCATAAAGGACCATTAAAACTTTGGCATGGGCTTCCCCGGTGGCATAGTGGTTGGGAGTCCGCCTGCCGATGTGGGGGACGCGGGTTCGTGCCCCGGTCCAGGAGGATTCCACATGCCGCGAAGCGGCTGGGCCCGTGAGCCATGGCCGCTGGGCCTGCGCGTCCGGAGCCTGTGCTCCGCGACGGGAGAGGCCGCAACGGTGAGAGGCCCGCGTACCGCAAAAAACAAACAAACAAACAAAAAAACACTTTGGCATGGACATAGATACACTACCAACTGTAAGACAGATAGCTAGTGGGAAGCAGCTGCATAGCACAGGGAGATCAGCTCGGTGCTTTGTGACCACCTAGAGGGGTGGGAGAGGGAGGATGGGAGGGAGACGCAAGAGGGAGGAGGTATGGGGATATATGTATATGTATAGCTGATTCACTTTGTTATAAAGCAGAAACTAACACACCATTGTAAAGCAATTATACTCCAATAAAGATGTTAAAAAAAATAAAAGAGACTAAAGAAACATTAAAAGAAAAAAGGTATACTTTGTTATGTATATTTAAATCACAATGAAAAATATGCTGTAAAAAAAACCACACAACTTTTTTCATCCATTGTGAACTGATAATTTTATACATAGCAAAGAAATTGATTATCAAAAAATAATATACATAAAAAGAAAGATATTAAAAAATACAAATTTCACTTAGTTGTCATTAAATTCAATGGGCATAAAATTAATGTGCTGAGTTGCTATAAAAGTTTATAAACTCTTCCTCCTCATGACTATTTATTTCATTGTGAATTGGTTATTAACTTTTCAGAGACCAGTACTGTTCTGATCACACTTTTAATAGCACTGGACTTGGGGACCACACAATATGGTACTTAACAGGGTTACAAGACTGCAAAACCTGGACCCCAATTACTCTCAGTGCTGGTCTTCTCACCGTTCTTTGAAGATGTCACCCTCACTCTCAACATCAAGACCACCAAGACTTGAGCATGCTGCTTCCTCTGTCTGGCATGATCCAACCACCATGCTTTGCCTTGATGATACCATCTTTTCCTTTAAATTCCCAATTATACTTCACTTCTTCAGGAAACCCTTTCTTGAACTCTCAGACTCAGTTATGTTACTTTGTTATAGGTTCTCATTACACACCTACTTCTTCTTTACATTACCTATAAATTCTGTTTGTGATAATTTGTTGCCTATTAACAACCACATACTGAAACTTTCTCAAGGTCAAGGACTGTGTGAATGTTTTTCAATTTCTGAATCCCGGTGCTAAGAACTCCTTCTCACATAGTAAGAATGTGACAGATATTGCTGACTGATGGACTATTTTTCTGGGCTAAGTAAGTTTAAGAGTTGATTACACAAAAGAATTTCCCTTAATAAATGCTAATACCTGCCCCCTTTCCAATTTTAAATTATTGAACACATAGGTTAAGTGCGCCATTTTAAATATGTCAACAACAAAGCAAATTCTGCCAAACTTCATGTGGGCAGTGAATAAAATATAATAGGCATGGTTATTTTTTCATATAGTCATGAGAACTATTCATTGAAGTACAACTTCAAGAAATCAATTTGTTAAGGATTTTGTGTCATTTTCATGCAAGCAGTCAAAATTTTCTTGACAGAGCAATATATTGTGGCAATGACTTTTACTACTACTTGGTATCTATTTTACAACAATGTAGTGTTACTGATAAAAATCAAGACGGCTCAATTTTGTGATAGTACAGCCATTTATATCTTCTCCAGGGAACCTTAGAAACCTCATTTTGTGTTTCTTAAACATTTATTCCAAAAATATTTATATGCCATAGTTTTATGTTTACTTATTGAATGAACAAATATTTCTATTCATGACTTGAAATTCCCATATAGCACATACACTTACTTTGGCATGGCCAACTTAAGGTATTATTTCATCATTTGGTTTGTATCTATGCTATTAAATTATGATTTAAGCCTATATGGTCATTTTCCAAAGTTTTCACTTTCTATTAACTTTTCTAACAATGAAATTTTCCATCATTCATCCATCTACAAATCTACATTTATAAAAGCATAAAAAAAACTTTAAGAAATATGCTAAGCATTTAGTACAGTTCTCCACTTTCTGTAATTTAGTTTAGAGATAGGATATTTGGTGGGTTATGTATGAGGGAGTGACTGTCTTCGACTTCTTATTTATATGCTTTACAAAGAAGCAGTGAGAATAAAATGTACTGAATAAAATGTATTAAGTAGAAGCAGGCCAATTTTACTGCTGTAATAAATAGAAAAAATCAGATTAAATTGAAAAAATATATATTATTAAAGGTATTAAGGAATTGAATAAATAAGGATGACTAAATACATTAAATTTCCTTATTAGTTTACTATAGCTGTGTAACAAATTACTATCTTAAATTTAGTGGTTTAAACCAGCACCATTTTTACCTCATAGTTCTTCAGTTCAGAAATCTGTGCCCAGCACGACAAGGCTCTTTGGGGTCTTACAAGACTGAAGTCAACCTGTCACCTGGGGATGTAGTTCTTATCTGAGGCACAGAATACTTTCCCAACCTCACTGGTTGTTGGGAGGATTTATATATATTTTTTTGTTTTTGTTTTTGTTTTTGTTTTTGTTTTGCGGTATGCAGGCCTCTCACTGTTGCGGCCTCTCCCGTTGTGGAGCAACAGGCTCCGGACGTGCAGGCTCAGAGGCCATGGCTCACGGGCCCAGCCGCTCCACGGCATGTGGGATTTTCCGGACCGGGGCATGAACCCGTGTCCCCTGCCTCGACAGGCGGACTCTCAACCACTGCGCCACCAGGGAAGCCTGGGAGGATTTATTTTATTTTATGGTGGTTGTAGAAATGAGGTCCTAGTTTTGCTGTAGCCCTTGGCTAGGGACCACCTTCAGCCCCACAGGGAACCCCTCTCTATTGGCACTTCACAACATGGATATCTGCCCTCTTCAAGTCAGATAGAGTGCTTATCTATGATTTCCTCTTCTGCAACAAGCCAGAAACAACTCTGTGATTTTAAAGGGCCCTTGTGATTAGATTAGGTCTACCTGGATCTAATTATGCCATATAACATAATCTAGTCCTAATAGTAGATTTCATCATATTCAGGACTATGCAGAGCAATTATCCCAGGGGTAGATAATCTTGGAGGATACCTTAATATTCTGATTACCAAAACATTCAATGAGAAAAGAAATTAATGTATAAATTGAGAATCACCAGCTACTTTTACTTGTGGGCATTTAGTGATTCTGAGTTGGACTAAGGATAAGTCTTAGCCCATAAAGACGGCACCTACCATGCAAAAGAAAAACCAATAAGAGACTGGCTTGATGAATTCGAAACCAGAGGAGCCCCAAAAAAGACACTTGTTGAATTCTGGTAGGTTGGGGCTACAAAGAGCAAAGCAGAGAAAAATCTACTGCTGTATCATGGTACTTAGGAGACATGGTTCCTATAGACAGCAGATATTTTCCACAAATGAGTGTTCAACTATCTTAAGGCTACTTGGGCAGAGATAAAGAGCTGAGCTCCAATCTGCAAAGGCATCCTTGTCTTTTAGAGTTGAAGGGACAGAGACAAGCCAGATTCTCAATCAAAAGCACTGCCATACCTGAGGAACAGAGACAAACTAGTGGTGGACTAAGACTTACTAATTGCAACCCAGCTCTGACCCAACTCAATCTTTGACTAGGATATATTGACACATCACCTCTCTTAACTGATTAAGGGAGGAAAGGGTGAATATTAGCTGGTGGAAGGTAACATCTGAAGCTTCTGTGATTCATTTATATATAGCATATGGCATAAAAATTTTAAAATTTCTAGACATAAAAAGAGTGAGGTAGGGCTTCCCTGTGGTACAGTGGTTGAGAATCCGCCTGCCAATGCAGGGGACACGGGTTCGAGCCCTGGTCCAGGAAGATCCCACATGCCGCGGAGCAACTAAGCCCATGTGCCACAACTACTGAGCCTGCACTCTAGAGCCCGCGAGCCACAACTACTGAAGCCCGTGCACCTAAAGCCCATGCTCTGCAACAAGAGAAGCCACTGCAATGAGAAGCCCACACAGTGCAATGAACAGTAACCCCCGCTCGCCACAGCTAGAGAAAAGCCCACGTGCAGCAATGAAGACCCAACGCAGCCAAAAATAAAGAAATAAATAAATTTATTAAAAAAAAAAAGAGTGAGGTAAATGTGACTCATAATCAAGAAATAACACAGACATGGAAATATACTCACAAATGAAACTGTGATTGGAGTTAGGAGCCAAGAGATTGACAATAATTTTGATGAATATGGGAAATAAAATAATAGAAAAGATGGACAAAATAAAAGTATGAGGAATTTAAAAACTGTAATCTATAAAAATAATCAAAATATAATTCTAGAAGTAGAAAAATTAATATCTGAAAGAGCTCATTAATTGAACTTGAAATAAGAGAAAAATAAATTAGTAACCTTAGACATGTCAGTAGAAATTCTCCAAATTATAGTATACGGAGAAAAATTAGAAGGGAAAGAAACAAAAGAGACCAGAAGAGGACAAAAAAAAAAAAAGTGTAATATGTATATTTGGAGTCCAGATGTAAAGGAGAGAGACTAGAGCAGAAGAGATATATACACGGGTCATATCTAGAATTTTTCAAATCTGGTGACATATACCAACCCAGACCACAGATCCAAGAAACCTACTGAATGAGAAGCCCAATAAATATTAGAAAACTACACATAACAATTAAGTCAATGAAAAGGAAAAGTTAAAAGTGGACAGGAAAAAAAGAAGCACTACCTTCAGAGTTTCAACAATAAGACTAACAGCTGACTTTTCAAAAGAAATTGTGGAAGGCAGAAGACAATGTAATGGTATACTTATAATGCTGAAAGAAAAAGATGAAAAGAGCCAATGAAAAATTTTAAATAATTAACCAGCAAAATGAACATGGAATAAATAAGACAAATTGAGAAATTCTGTCACTAGCTACCTGTCAATACTAATCTTGGTGGAATTAAATTAGAAATTAATATGAAAAATAACTAGAAAATCCCCAATTTTTAGAAATTAAACAGCTTAATTCTGAATCACCTGTAGATCACAGAATAAATCACAATAGAAACTGGAAAATATTTTAAGGTAAATTACACATAATATGTAACATTAAAATTGAGGGATGCAGAAAATCATTGTTCAGAGGGAAATTTATAGCTCTAAATAACATTATAACATTGATATATGATATTGTACACATGAATAATATTCTATATGTAAATATTTTTATATAATTTCATTATTTTATATTTATTTATATATATTATATATAAACACATTATTTCTCTCTATTTACATATTTTCATCATCCCAACATATATTTTTCATTAGCATTGTGAAATGCTACTCTATTATAAAATCATTACCATATATTTATGCATGATGATTTTTCAGCCTAATTAGATTATTTGCAGATTTCAT
>NW_006775616.1:1288109-1298048 GCF_000442215.2 Lipotes vexillifer | reverse complement strand
TGCTGATTTACTTAACTTTAAAGTGAAAGCAATCATTCTTATCTTAAGAACAAAAGTTTGGAAGTGATACAAAAGCATTGTACAAGGAGTCAGTAGAAATTAAGAAAATAACCAATTGATATATAGTTCAAAATGGAATTTTGCTATTTTTATTTTAAAAAACACACTTGCAAAAACATAAACAACCAAATTTTTCTCTGAATAATATTAAAAATGACAAGATCATATGATTGAGTGTGAGGTTGGTGTCTTGGTAACATCAAGTAAAATATAGACAACTTAACTTCACCAAGTAATATTTTTCCTTAAGGCTACTGCACTCTAGAAAAAGGAAATTTTATAAAAGTCTATAAAGTTCTGTAGAATACTTAGAAGGAAAATGAAATACTATTAACTACAGGCAGAAGGGTAAATGTTAATTGCAAGATTACATCATTATCAAATATTTAAAATAAGTTGTGAAATTTTGCAGCCTTAAACAATGGCCATTTTCTAGATGACCTCATTAATGTGTTTTGGTACCTAGCACAATGGAATCTGAACACAAATGAAGCACGGAAAATAGTGTTTTGTACTATTAATCTGGTAAGATTTTTATGGTAGGACAAAAAGACAAATGTTTCAGTAGAAAGAACAGTCAGAACCCAGTTCTTTGCATAATCACTTGTGCGAACCTGGGCAAGTCATAAAGTTTTATTTACATGGATAAACTCTGAAATCATACAGAAACAGATGACATAAATTTCATATTTCTCCTCATTTGGAATTTTCACACTGAATGTATCTTATTAAAACAAATAATAGACTTGCCATTGAACCTTCAAAACCTAGGAAAACTTTTGCTCTATTGAGCCTAATACTGGTGAAGAACTTTATACTTTACAAAATTTTTGTATATCTTTTCTCACTAGATTATCCTAACCAGCCAGGGATTTAGGAAGGCATGAGATAATTAGCAGTTTATATGTATTTATGAGCAACATGATCTGACCTACATCATCACCAAACCAAATTTGTGGTCAAGTACAGCACTTTATAATGGAGTTTTGCTATTTCACATAGAATTTAATTTGGTCAAACAATACAAAACAAGGAAAACCTATGTTCATATCATATAGCCTCATCTGTATTCACACTACTTCTTCCAGATCACAAATATCAGCAGGGATAAATATGTAAGAATAGTTTCAGGAGTAATGAGTTATGCCTTGCTGTTTGACACTGTTGGAAACGCTATCAAAAGTACAGGCTCCAGGCAAGGAGGAAGAAAGCTTCTTCATATGGGGAGAATAATGGTAATTGGGCAAGGAGGGTCTCATTACTTCCTACAGTCACTGTATTCCAGCATTTCACTCAAGTGAACAATGAACCTGCTTACACTCTTTATGGCAGCTGAATCTCTTGACCTACTCATTAGCAAGCTAGGGTCAAGAAAGTTCTGAAAGCCCAAGATGGGTAGGGGACTGTTAGGCAAGTTCCTTTTTTAGCTATACCATTCATACCATGTGTGGCTGATTTCTTAGTTTTAGTTAATTATTTATTGATTCATTAACCTGTCATTCGAGACCTTGAACCAGCCTTTGGGTCTGATCTACTCTGGAGTTCACCCTCATTGGGCAACTTCTTATTCTGCAACAATTTCCTTCATAAAGCACATGTGTTATATTTTAAAAAAAACACAAAGGTCCATAGTGACCACTTTCAGAACAGTATCACTGAAGAAGCAACAGGAAAGACCATGACTTAAACAAGGCTGGGATATGGTGAGAACCCCAAGGAATGCAGTATAGGACAGAGGCAGCTATCAAAGGAAAATAAAGCAGGCCTCTAATTTGGAAGCAGCTGCAAGGAAGGCAGTGGACACAGAAACTAGTTAAGAAAAATGCTGAAGCTGAGCCACCAGAGACAGTCACGGGTCTCAGTAAACCACACTCTTGTTCAGAACCTCTGCAAAAGAATTTTTAAGTCAAGGTGCAGAACCCTGCACTTGCCCTGTTGCATTTCATTTTCAAATATTGAGGCCATTATTGTAATCTGCAAAGACCTTTTCAGATCCTGCTCTACTAATCAGGTGTTTGGTATTCTGCTATGTTGTATATCATGTGCAGATGTGACAAGCTCCCCCTCTATAGAGAGTTAAGTCACAGATAAAAGTGCTGAAATAAGAGAGGGCCAAAGGAAGAAAATCATTAAAATTGCCACTTAAAACTTAAAATTCCCTTCATGTCTCCCATTTAGGAGTTTTCTTTTGCTATAATCTTGAACTTTAATGATCTCCTACTCTATTGTCATTTGTTAAAATTCTATGTCATTTTTTGTGGCCCAGCAACAGTCAACTCTTTCAGAAGCCTAACAAGATACCACAAGCACAATCTGACAGTTACGTCTACTGATTATATAGGGCTACTTGTAGGCCTCTTGCAAAGCTTATCTTCTGCCTTGTTTTAGATACACTCCCCGATTTCCTTACCCAGTTTTACAACTCCATGAGTTCTGGGATTATGTCTTATCTACCATCTTACCCTGCCTCTACTTAGCAGAGGTTTGGGCTTTTTGTGTAGGATGTATTTCCCAAATATCTGCTAATGAGTACCTATTATCTAAGCACTCTGGTCAGGCCTATTAAAATCAAGAAGCAGGATTAAAAGATTAAAGTATGTTCTTTCCTTACAACGAATGTTTTTTCCATCTATTTATGGAACATGGAGAACTTTTTCAGCAAAACTAGCTCTTGCATTCATATTTTTCTCCTCAATTGAAATCAAAAGCAAAAAAAATCAGTGCTACCATCAACTCTTTTCCTAATGTTATCCTCCTTGGTCTGATTTAATAGATTTTATGGAATTTAATGGCATATGAGCTGGCTTTTCCTTTTCTCAGCTTAAATCACTAAGCAATTCAAAATACAGACGGTCCATATTTATGAATCCTCTGCCCCAAGTAAAAGAGAATTAGAGGTGACTAAAATAAATCATTGATATACTTTTGGAGCTGAGTCCTTCATGAAAGGCCTTACCAGCTATGCCACAAAGATTACAGTTGCCAAAATACAATCAAGCAAATAAATAGGACAGAATTCCATCCAGTATAAGTGAGTGTCGCATATTTTATTGCACAATGTGGTTATCTATGATTTATAACCTTCCATTTTTCATGCAGAGAAAGTTGCATATATTCCAAGAGGTTATAAACCTTGATTTTTTTTTTTTTGATGCCTAGTACAATCTGCATTATTTGCTACAGAAAACAATACTTGTGGGACACATAAATTTTACTTTACCTCCACTGGCATAATATAATAAATGATTCATCAAGTACACTGTAAAGGGGAGAAAAAACACTAGCTATATACAGTTGTTTGGACATTAATTTGTTCCCATAATAAGGCTCTGGTTTATGATAAACTGTGTGTAAACCTGGGTTATCCAATATACTTTGACACCATGATGACTCTATATGCAAGAATTGCCTGCCACATTAACTGTGATATAACCAAGTGAGCTATCAACCACTGAATAATATCTTCAATAATCTGATGGCTCTGGCTCCACGACTTGCAATTATTGAATTCAATAGGTCTTGATAGTCCAGGACCATTACTTTGGAAACATCAGCTGAGAGAATCTGAGACCCACCAAACTGCTCTGCTATGTCCAAAGGAGGAAGGAATCTAGCTTTGGGCTTCTGGTGACAAAGTTACCCAAAGTCAGTACTATTTCATATGTAGATATGATATAGATCTCAAGTTACTGTCAAGATCCTCCATTCTGATTTTTTGATAAGAGATGCCTAGATAGACTACTTATCCTCATTCATCTGGATAAAAATTATCTTAAAAAGAACTATTTATTGAGCTCCTATTACTGTGCCAGTTGTTTAATATTTACTATATCGTTTTATGAGTTTTAAGAGCCTTATGTATTGGAACTGGTTCATACTGGCTCTTGAGAACTCATTCCACTCATGTCTTCCCAAGTCTGCATTCACTGATATTGCAGTGATCGCCTGATTGGCCATGGTGAAAGTATGATACCACGAAAATGGACAAATACTACAAACAAGGGCTTTTCAAATTTCTGGTTTAATAGCATACCACTGTGACCTTTGCAAGTAGATATTATTTCTATCTTATCAATGAAATAATTAAAGCTCAAAGAGGTGAAGTATCTTGCTTATAGTCAGTATAGTCAGTGTGTAAATTTCAGACAGAAGTTTGAATTGTAGTCTATTACACACCAGAACACAGACTCTTCCCAATATGGGTACATTTTTGAGGCTGTTTACACACTCAAGCAGGGTCAGCCACTGTGAATAAATTGACTGTTCTTCAATAAATTCAATCAAATGTTTACTTTTGTTTTTGTTTTTTTCAGTTTAGTGTGTTTTTTATGGGGATGACTGCTAGGATGAAGTTTTGGCACCTTTTTCTCTTAGTGATATTGATAGTATACTTTAACATTCACATCACAACTGACAAATTTAGTAGGAACCACCAGGGGATGGAATGGCAGGAAGAAGGGAGAGGTGGAAAAGGAATTTCATGATATAAGGAACAACGAAACATGTTTTTAAAAAAGCATGGTGGGGCTTCCCTGGTGGCGCAGTGCTTGGGAGTCCGCCTGCCGATGCAGGAGACGCGGGTTCGTGCCCCGTTTCGGGAGGATCCCGCATGCCGCAGAGCGGCTGGGCCCGTGAGCCATGGCCGCTGGGCCTGCGCGTCCGGAGCCTGTGCTCCGCAAATGGGAGAGGCCACAACAGTGAGAGGCCCGCATAACGCAAGAAAAAAAAAAAAAAAAAAAGCATGGTGAAAGTACATTTAGAAGTTGTAGTGATTTTTCCTTCAACAGATTATCAATAGCAAAAAGATCCATAGTTTTTCTCTCTACAAGCAAGATAAAATTCCATGTCATTCTTTATAGTAATCCAGAACAGTTTCTAAATTCAAACCATTTTACTTGTTTGACCGCTTGTCTTGTTTCTGTAATTTGTTGTTATGGAAATGACTAAGATGTCAAAACATTGCTCTGTATGGTCCCACAAGGGAAGGAGGGTTTTCGGAGGAAAATTCTGAAGGCAATTTAGAGGCAAACTAAAAACAAATTTGGACTTTGCACTGAAAAATCAAAACACATTTTTTGCTTGTCTGTGCTTTGATTTTCAAACCACTTCTCGCATGTGGACACTTAATACTCTAGTTTGTGAAAGGTCCATGAAGCCCATTTTCAGTTGTTTACCATACACTCATGAACCTGAATGAGTCAATGACACCATTTCTTGCTTGCACATTGGGAAAAATTCAACCATTTTGATTGAATTGACCAGCCAAATATAAATGAAATAAATCAAACCAGTTATTTGGAATAATGGATAGGCTAAATGATTGCTTAAAATACCTGCAGTCTGTCAATATCTTTCTATTATTTTGTGAATATAGACATGTGTTACAAAAGGTCAACACTTTATCAAGTGTAAAATCTATTATCCTGAAATGTTTATTTTAAAGATCAAATGAATTGCTATAATTTAAATATACGCTTAAAATGAAAACGTGAGTTTCAAAACACCATTATAAAAACATGTATTTTTGTAAATACATACATTTATTCTTTCTCATTTTAGGGCAAAGGGAATGACTGCAGTACTACTTTCAACTTGCCGCTGTATGGTTTTTGCAAAAATTGGCCAAGGTAGTGCTTTACAAATAATAAACCTAAACCATTGACCTCAATACCAGGATTCCATGGTAGACAGAAGAAAGATTAAGAAAGAAAGATTAAGATTAAGAGATCTGAGATTTTGCAGTTAAGACCTAGGAAGAAAGAACTAGAATATTTATCCTATGGAGGAAAATGTGAGAGAATACAAATGTATTAATATAACATGGGGAGTATAAAATATTTTTACTTTAGATGTTCTAGAGGTTTACTTTGTAGCATTGTATATAGTCCATTTTTACAAATGTTTCAGGGCTGATTAAGTAAAACACATTTGCTTGATTGAAAAAAAAAAGCAAACGTGTAAGATACCATTTTCTGGGACACAGTCGTCAGTATGGCAGACACCCTTCATAAAGGTAAATTCTGACATGTCCAAGTCTTTGGAAGCAGATTCCTCTCTTGGAAACCACGTCAGGTAGATGTGCTGCTGCCACTAACCTGGCAAGTAATGATCTGCCAGCGTGGTCTACAAAATGTTAAAACTAAAGACCCCTAGTGTCGAGTTTTCCTTCTCAGACAAGCCACTTACCCTCCGTGTAATCTTCATCTTGAACCCCAATGGTTCATAAGCTCCATAGTGGGGGGGACCATATCAGGATTATTTAGCAATTCATACATACCTGGCTACTAGCACAGTGCATGGCAAATAGCAGTTTCACGATAAATATTTGTGGAATGAGATTTTAGTGAATCCTAACTTTTCTCAGGGTCCATGTATTTATCTGTAAAATGGGAATGGACCAAATATAACTCAAAATGTGGATGCTGAGAAGAAAATTGAGATTCTGTATGTGAATGTAGTTTTTAAAAGGCTACTCTTAAATTTTTCATTTTACAAGTATTTCTCCTTTTTCATTATTTATAGCAGCCATATGTAAAATACATACATTCTTCACCTGGAGAGGATTGGTTGTAGTAGATATTAGAAAAAAAATTGACATTAAAACCAGGTGTTTTTTTCAACCTTGGATTTTCCTCTTGCAAATTTGATGGTTATTTTTTTTAATGGAATTATTTCTTCATTATTATGAACTTCTGGCAGTATTACCTTAGGCAGTTTGAAATTATTTCTAGATAATTATTCTATTATTTAACTGTATCATGTTACTGCTCCCTTTGCTGAAACAATGTTCTGTGGTCATATACCATGGAATTCTCCAGGCAATGCTTAAAATTGTATCTTTGCATATTTTATGTTTTTCTCTGATTGAATTTTTCTCTAAGTGTTGAGTTCCTATGTAATTCCTACTTATCATTTTTAGCTTCAGCCAGCTCTATATAAGTCCCTCAATGTTACTGCTCTAGTCTCCAAACAAGGGAATTGATCATAGGCTTAATATTGATGACCTAATTTGATAAACTATAACATGAGTTATTCAATGAACATCTATATTATACTATAGAAAACTCATAAGATAGGGACAGATTACATTTGATCCCTGCAATTACTACTGTTATTGTAATATCCTAAAGTTCTCCCAAAGCTATTTTAAAATTGGTCTACAATATTAAATACTCTTGTCAAGAAAAGTAATTTTCTTTAAAATAATGAAGAATAGCGACTCCTTTAAAAAGATGAAACAAATGCATTTTGAAAAGGAGAAGGAAAAAAAACTAATGTTTGTTAAGTCTACAGTGTGCCAAGTACTGTGACAGGGAATTTACACATATAATCTTCAGCAGCAGGTCTGAGATATGATCTCATTTTACATATAAGAAAATGATTCTCAGACACTTGCAGTAACATGATTGATACCACACAGTTAGTAAGTGGTGCACAGCATGTATGATTTTAAAATAAGTATTACATTTTAGGATAGTGCTAGATTTACAGAAAAATTGTGAAGATACTACACAGAATTCCCATATATCTTACAACCAGGTTCCCCAACGATTAACTTTTATGTTAGTATGGAACATTTATCACAACTAATGAACCAATATTCATACATTATTATTATTATCTAAAGTCTGTATTTTAATTTTCTTAGTTTCTACCTAACCTCCCTTTTCTTTTCCAGGATCCCTCTGAAGATACCACATTACATGGAGTTGTTATATATCCTTAGGCCTTTTCTTGTCTGTGACAGTTTATGAGATTTTCCTTGCTTTTGATCATCTTTACAGTTTTGATTAGTATAGTATAATCCTTGCTCTGGCCCTAGAATCAGACATTTCTCCAAAGAGTTCTAATACCTTTTATTGGAGAATGGTATTGGAAACTAAGGTCTGGACACCAGGTTTCCATTTCCATTGCTCCTAGGTGTGGTGTGGTTGCTTCTAGGACTTAGCGATAGAGCAGGGAAATATTTTTGAATATACTAATCTCTCTCTCTCTCTCTCTCTCTCTCTCTCTCTCTCTCACACACACACACACACACACTATATATATATATATATATATATATATATATATATATATATATATATATATGTATGTATGTATATACATATACATATATAAAGTTCTCTATGTTCATATATGTTTTCTATCTCTATATATGTACAAATTTATAAATATTTCTATGTGTTTCCATCTGTACCTATAGTAAGTTAATATGAGTTTACACTGATGTCTCAAACACTGGATGGTGGGAGACAGGTGTTTCACTGTTGGAGTGGGACATTACAGATTAGCAAAGCTGGGAATAAATGATCCGTGAATCCATACTAACAATTAAAAAACAAAACAAAACTGTCTCTCACCATCCACCATCAATTTACTTAATTTTTCAATTTCAGTGTACAAGTATAATGGTTTCAGAATTGTCAGCTGTGGTCCGCAGGAAACAATTTTACCAACTGGAGTACAGGCTGGAGACCCAGGGAAGAGCTAATGTTGCAGTTCAAGTCTGAAGGACTTTTGCTGGCAGAATTTGTTCTTGCCTAGGGGAGTCTTTGTTTTATTAAGTCTTTGTTTTATTTATTTATTTATTTATTTATTAAGAACTTCAACTAATGGGATGAGGCCCACCCACGTTATGGAGGGCAATTTACTTAAAGTCCACTGTTTAAAATGTTAATCTTATCCAAGAAACACCCTTACAGAAACATCCAGAGTAATATCTGATGAAATATCTGGACACCATGGCCTAGTCAAGTTGATACATAAAATTAACGATCACACCCTTTATTTTTGGTTTCTTGAGTTTTTGTCATGAATGGGTTTGAATTTTGTCAAGTTCGTTTACTGCATATATTACTATGATCCTTTGTTTTTCAGTCTATTCTTTTTATTAAAGTTAGTTGATTTACAATATTATATTAGTTCCAGGTGTACAACATAGTGACTCAATATTTTCATAGATTATAGTGTTTTTTTTACTACTAGATTTTTACATAGTAGTTTTTACCTCTTAATCCCTGACCATACATATAGCTGATTCACTTTGTTATACAGCAGAAACTAACACAACATTGTAAAGCAATTATACTCCAAAAAAGATGTTAAAAAAAAAAATTCCCCTACCAGTACCTTGCTCCTCCCTTCTTTTCTCTCCCTACTGGTAATGGTTCAGTGTATTAATATGATGAATTACATTGACTGATTTATAAGTGTTGCACTGATCTTACATTACTGGAACAAACTCCACTTGGTTATTATCCTTTTTATGTTTTGCTGAGTTTGATGTGCTAATAATCTGTTCAGGATTTTTGAATCTATGTTCAATAAAGGTAATAGTCTGTAGTTTTCTTGTAATTTTTTCGGAAGTGTTGCTTCTACTTCTAATATGTGGCAGAGACTGTCTTTTTGCTACAAATGTTAACTGTGCTTATATAATCCTGCTATCAACTTGCTCTCCAAACCTCGTTGACTTATATCATCTCTAGATCTAATTCTCCAATGGTGGAATTAAAGGGTATGTTTAGATAAAGTGTCCATTTCAGTTCCAGAAATATGATATCCATTCCTACATGTAATAACAAAACCCCAAATTAAATGATTGTTTTAAGTTTCATAAAAGTCATGGTCACTGTATTATTTTATCCTCCCAACTACTCCCTGTGGTTGAGTAAAGCAGGTACTGCTTTCACTATTCAGGATGAAGCTACCAAAGTTCATAAAAATTAAGTTTTCCAAGATCGCAGTTTCTAAGTGTTGTTAGGATTCAAACTCAAGATCTTTGGGCCAGCATGCCAAATATTTTCATTTTTACAAGAGCACAGATTTATTGCATTCATAAGTAGATTCACTCCCCAAAGACCATTCTTCCAAATACCA
>NW_006775616.1:1282456-1288099 GCF_000442215.2 Lipotes vexillifer | reverse complement strand
CCTGCTCTTGCTTAGCAACTTGTTCCATGCATAAGAGGCAAACTGGAAGGAAAGTTCTCAGCAGCTCTGTTGTATAAAAAATGGAATATGCTCAGAAGCCTACCTGTTCTCTTCTTTCTTTCTTGTGCTGTGCTTACTAAAGTTCAGTTTTCTGCTGAAAATGTAAATCATATTATTACATTTTAAATTTATTTTTTCAAAATGCAATTTTGCCTAACCAGCAAATGTATAACTGTTCTGCAAGCCCAAATTGCAGAATGGGTATTAGAGGGATATAATTAAGTATCAGCAGGGAGGAGGGAGAGTTTCTGTACCCTGCTCAAGGAAAAGAAGAGTGAGTTCACAGTCTTCTGCATTTGCCACCATACTGAGATCTTCATATCCTTTTAGCTACAAAGAGCTTTGTTAAGCATGGCACTCCACAGTAATAACAGATTTATAATATATGGATCACTTCCTGAGGCTGTCTGTCAAAAGTGTTTGCTAACGTAATTTCAAAACAAAAGTCAGGTCTAGAGAGTTTCGAACTCCTCATGGAAATGATGTTTGACTTTTGCCATTACACTCCCACTCCATCCTCATCAAACTAAGCAGATTTGTTCTGAGTCTGGTATTTATCTGCCCCTTAGAGGAATAGGCATTCTTCCCACAGGTTTTCAGATGAGTATATTGGTTGTAATGTTGCAAGAGCTGTAATTATTGGTTATGGTTTAGATAATTGCAAAAAAATTAGAAGATATCAGAAACTTTGTGTTTATGGAGGATTCTGGGTTTGCCTGTGTTGGTGGAGATTCACCAAGAAGTAGCAGTTCTTGGCAAAAGCATTTATCGTATTACCTTGGTTGAAGCTTGGAACATTTTTCAGAAATTGGACTCTGGAGATATGTGATGAGAAAGGATGATGATGAACATAAAATAACTTGTGAATGTGTAAAGGGATGATCTGTATGTTCATGAAACAGCAGTCAGATAATTTGTAATGACAAGCAGTTCTCGAGAAAGAGAGCCCAGATTAAGGTCCTAAATTGTGATTAATCAAAGATTTTCCCTTCATCTGCTTATCTGGGGGAGACCACCACCCACAACTGGAATCATATGACAATAACCACCATCATAGAAACAGTTACCTATTATTGAGTGCTGTGCTAAGAATTCTGAAAAGTATTTACGAGCACATTAATTTTCACACTAACCCTATGAAGCAATTACTAATATTGTCCTCATTTTACAGATGAGGGAAGTGAAGTTAAAGAAGTTGAATGACTAGTTAAATGACATTCAGACAGTAATTGGAAGAGCTAGGATTCCAGGGAGGTCTGCCTCATTAAAAAACTCCTGCTCTTGGTGGAGGGGCAAGATAGGCGTATGGGATTAAGAGATACAAACTGCTATGTATAAAAGAGATAAGCAACAAGGATATATTGTACAGCATAAGGAATTACAGCCATTGTTTTGTAATAACATTAAATGGAATATAATCTTTAAATATATTGAATCACTATGTTGTATATCTGAAACTAATATAATATTATAAATCAACTATAAAAAAAAAGCCTCCTGTTCTTAGCAGGAGCATTACATTGCTTCACTATCTGAACAAATGAACAAATGTACAGTATCTGAATGATGATGCATAAGTTCTTGGAACCAATTCACACTTAATTTTATATACCACATCAGATGCAGCAGGGTGAAGTAGAGAAAACAAAACAAAAACAAAAACAAAAATAAATAAATAAACATGGGCTTTGGAATCTGACAAACTGGAATTTCATCTCCTATAAAGGGAAACTGACCAAAATATATAACCCAAAGGACCATGCTTTCTGGCAGAATAGCCAGAACTCTTAAAGCTTGCCACACGTTGGTGTATTGTATTAGTTTTCTATTGTTAATGTAACAAATTATGTAATAATTATGGCTGAAATAACAAAATTTTATTATATGATAGTTCTGTAGGTTAGATATCTGATACAGATCTCAGTGGGTTAAAATCAAGATGTCACAAGGCTTTCTAGAGCCTCTAGAAGAGCATCTGCCTTTTGTACCTTCCTTGTCTCATGATTCTTAATCTCCATATTCAAAACTAGCAATGTTGCATGTCTCTGACCATTTTTCCATAGTCACATCTCCCTCTGACCACAGCCAGAAAAAGTTCTGTGATTTTAAGGACTCGTGTGATTATATTGGGCCCAGGTTGCTAATCCCAGCTAGTCTCCCCAAGGCAAGGCTCCTAATTTAATCACATCTGAAAAGTCCTTTTTGCCATGTAGCAGAAAATATTCACAGCTTCTGGCATTAAGACATGGACATCTTTGTGAAGCCATTTTTTCTGCCTACGTCAGTGTACAAACCTTAGAACCTCGTAAATACAGACTAAGATCAAGTACAAGACTAGATAACAAATAGGAAACACTGTAAAGGCCAACCTCACAGTAAGATAATTTTCTAAACATCAAAGAGGTGTGTTTTCAATTCTGTCCATCTTTCTCATCTTACAGCTATGAAAATATTCCCCTTTCCTAGAGCTTGATCAAGTCTGCTTTTCTATTCTTCCCTGTAAGGTGCCAGCAATGTTAGAAGCTGGAACAGAGAGGCACAAAGACATCATGGGTCTCATCTTTCCAGATCTTGCGCAATTCTCCCTTTAGGCTGTGAAGCTAGCTTCTCCTAGAGGGATAAAAGTCTCTGTCAATTGATCTTTCTTGGGAATAAATGGCCTTTCAGAGTTTGGAGGGAGCAAGATTCTATGGATAACTTTACCTGGTTCAGATCAATAATGAGCATCATATTCTTCTTCAAAGAACACTATTTCCAGTATTCACTCCTGCATACCCATATCAAAAAATTATATATATATTTAAAAATATATATATATATATTTAAAAATATGTATATTTGGCCTTAGAAAGGAAGTAGAAAAAGGGTTGTCACTGGAAATTGCTAATAGGATCTACTCGAATCCCACTTCTTAGCTGTGTTTAAAAACAATAACAACAAAAACAACGCCAAAGAGTTCGCCTCTAAACACTGATATCCAGTTCAGAATGTCCTCTGAGGGAATTTAAAGTACCAGAAACCCTTAAAAATACACGAACACATTCTTTCTCAGCCACCCTCTATTCAAAAAATGAATTGCTGAACTTTACATTTAGGGGATTTATGTGTGAAATACAAACAAATGCACTCAGTCTATCATCCCTGAATAAACCTGTCACACTGTCACAGGAGCAGGGAAGAGCTGATTGCTAATATCAAAGTCTGTAAACAGGTCCACCTTTGAGTTCCTAGGGAGTGATCCATTTTTACATCAGAGCACAAGTGGGCAGAACAAATCATGTTAGAACAATATCAGTGAAATGTTGAATTCAAAATCCCTACTTGGACAAAGGAAAACAACCTCATGAAAGTATGTTAGCTGAAATATCCTAATATTGCCAACATATTCACATACTATAAGTCAGCGCCCAGATATGTTTTTTTCCCACCTCTAAATGTAATATTCTTACAATTTGGGCAGGTTAACTCAATTGCTGAGAGTCTAGAAAAGAGGTCAAGGATGAAAGAGTTTGCCTAATATAAAAAGAAAATTATGTTCTATCAATACAGACTATTCTCAAAATCCTGGCCAGTTACTTCAGAAGTCTGGCATTATGGGGATAGATATGAGAACACAGTATAGTAAAGGAAAAGATTAATACTACTACATCTTAGTCAGTTTGGTGTTACCCTAGGTTGCACTGGGACAACAAACACCAAAATCTCTGTGGCTGAACACAATCAAAGTCTCTTTCAAAGTGTGCTTTGGGTTTGAATGAATCTCCAGGGCAGCTCTCCTGCATGGGATACTAAGAATTCCAGGCTTGTGGCATCTCCACTTTGCATAAGGCTTTTACATCCTGCTGTGGCAGGAGAGGAAACCCTGCAGAGATAGATATTGGCATTTACATATATTGGCCATTTATACACATTGGCCATTCCCAACCTTTTTTCCAGAACTAGGTATTGTAAAGCAGCTGGGGAATATATTTTCAATGTAGTAGAACTCAAAACATTGGCGAGAACTAGTGCTGTGTACCACATACAGGTAAGGTAAAAAACCTGGAGTGTATGAAGGTCATGGCACGTGTGTGTGACTGTTAGTGAAAAACAGATATTACGATACGGCGGGTATCCTATAGGGTAGGTACTCGGAGTTGAAACATAATTTACCAACTGCTAGTGGTATAGATGTTATTTATTCATGCACAATTTAAATCTTTCCAATCCTGGTGAAATGAAGTAGGAGAAATGGAGTTATATAGCAACTTTGGTCATTGGTACACTGTTGAGAAAACACTGATCCACTTAGTCATATACAATATGTTGATGAAGATCACTTCTGCAAAAAGAATGTTAGATATATTCGGTATCCATAGGGCAAGTATCTGCATTTAATATACGCCTTTTCTTTTTACTTTTAATTGTAACGGAAGAGCCAAATCTGACTGCATGTTGGATCTGTTTCTTTTACTTAAACCTTTGCTTTCTGCTGTTTTTGTTCACTAAAAGGATACTGTCTACACATAATGCCCTGCCTCAGGGAACCCTGCCTCTCTGCCTGAATGTTAAACCAAATTGCCTTTGTTCAGGGAAGCATCCTGACCCTGTCCACCTCTGGATGGCTGCAAGAAAGAAGAAATTAACACATCCCCTCCCCGAGGCTGGCCATTCCAGGGGATATTTGCATAACTTATGGCCTTCTTACTTTACTTCCTTATCTCCTCTCCCTCTCTCTTCTGTAAAAGAAACTGGCATCCAAACCCCAATAAGATATTTTTTTTGAGACATTAGTCTACCATCTTCTGGGTCTGCCAGCTTTCCGAATAAAGTGGTATTCCTTGCCTCAACACCTCATCTCCCGATTTATTGGCCTGTCGTGTGGCGAGCAGAGCGAGCTTGGACTCGGTAATGTAATAACCTTGGATTTTGTTGACTAATTCACTTGCTAATGATAAATTCCTTTACCCTTAAGACATTTAAACTGTCTTCTTTCATGATTACATGAGTTATACCCTTTTTTCCTAGTTATTCAAAATGTGGTGTTCACTCATTTTAAAATTTATTCAACTATTCATGCCGGGTATAGAGGAGAAGACGGTATAATTCTTCTAAGTTCTAATGGGATGAGAGTTCCCAAATCCCTCTGGGGACATTCATAGCCTTAACAGCAATGTTCCATGAGACACAAAAATGCCAAGAACACATCAAAAGAAGATGAGACTATCAGGTGAGACCTTCAGAACAAACATCCCTGCACTCAGAGCAAAGTTCACATTTGTAGCCAGGCTCGTTCTGTATCCAGTGACCCTGCCCTGACTGATGGGAGAAGGAGGAAGTGGAAGGTCATACTGCAGAACTTGGAGGTTGTGTAGTGTGGTGAGAGCATGATCTGCATCTCAATGTAAACCTTCTTTTAACTTTGCTCCTTTGAATGGACTGGAGATATTTCATTTGTTGCTCTTGAAAATGAGGTCAATGAGCCTCATGATATCAGTAAATTTTCCCATAATTCTGCAAGCCAGTCTGGTCTCTGTAGACAGTTTGCATTAACTGTGGACAACTGAGAAATTTTATGGTGTCTGTAACAGGAGACATTCCTGT
>NW_006775616.1:1273017-1282446 GCF_000442215.2 Lipotes vexillifer | reverse complement strand
CAGGAATGACTTTCTCACTTTACAGGAGCACTCACATTTATTTAATAAGACATTTTAACCACCTTCTTTCCTCATTCCTTCATATCTTTCCTTCTTTTTCCTTCCCGCAACATACTATTACTTAAAAATTTATTGTGTACAAATCACTATGCTAGGTACAATGGAATCTGACAAAGATGGGTAAGATATGCTCCCTGATGTGAAGGAACTTAAATAGGAATCTTTTTTCCACAGGGATACCGTCTGCTTTCTACTCCAAAGCCCTATCATGATGTCACAGGTACGTGCTTCGAATTACCTATAGTTTTCCCTTTAAAGTCGGATTCCCCGCCAAGAGTAAAAAAAACCCAAAAAACAAAAAACAAGTATGTTTCTGTGTGGCTATTTTTGCTTCGGCAATTCAAAGGGTAGGGTTTGCAAAAGTCTTTGACTTTTGGACCTATGACTGTGCAAAGAATCCAGGATGCCTATATTCCCAGAACATTTTGAAACAATGTGCTTTACTTTGCAATTATAGAAATAACTTCATCTGCAGACCACCGCTAGGCATTTATTTCCTTTTTTTCTCCTCCCTCAATACTCTTAAGTAATCTTGCCTTTTAATTCATACACTGTAGAAGAACTTATTCACTTGAAATAAAAAGTGATTAATGACATAAATGGGCAATAAACATCCTACAGTCATCCCTAGGGAAAGAACACGTTCAGCCCACTTTCCCTCCATTTTCCTCATTTGGAAAGATTGACATCCTGTGAAAGTCTAGTCAATAGTTGTTAGCATTTCTGAAAGCCAACCAAGTGAATTAGAGATACGTAGAATTCTTTGGCAGAATTTCAGAGTCTCTGATCCACTAAATAACACAGAAGTTATTGAAGTAAGACCTTGTTTAAGAATCATGTCATTTTTCCCTCCTGGGAGACTTGCTTTCTTTAGCCATTCTTTTTCTTTTTTTTTAAGAATGTAAGAACTTATTAAAATTGAAGTCAGTGTTGTAACACATGTTGGATTAGTCACGCCAAGCTTAGGGAAGCTGTATGATGGAATATGACAACTTCAGAAGCTTGACAAGAAATGCAAAATGAAAGATCTTAAACTATTTTTAGCAGAAATAGGAAAAAAAAAAGATATTTACAAACATGGAACAAGTGTGAGTGTGTTTTCCTCATTTTTTCAGCATGGATAGTGTCCTTATACCGTTAATTGTAAGGGTAACTAGAGTTAAGACCCACTGCTGGGCACAGATGGCTGGTTTGCATTTTGACTCTTTAGTAAGAGGTACTGCTATTAATAATCCACACCATATGGTACCTGGCATTGTCATAACATGGAAGCCACCGTGAGGCGCTCCTATGAAGCTGCCATCAGTTCCTGTGATTATTGTTATGAATGTCAAACTAGGAGATACATTCACCACAGACTAGTCAGTGTTTCTGAAACTTTAACATGTACACAAATCACCCGATGGGATGTAGATATGGGTTCAGTATGTTGGGGTGGGGCCTGGGAGTTGGTGTTCATAACAAGCTCCTAAGTAATGCTGATGCTGCTGGTCATCCTCGAATAGAAAGGAAGTAGACTTTATGTGACCAAAGCCATACAAAGAGAGAAGAAATTCCCTGGAATAGCAAGACAGGGCTGTCTGGTGAATAAGCCCATCAGAAAAGGACTCATTAGGCAAATAAGTGTGGATTAGAAGAAGAGTGAGCCACTGTAGCTACTATCATTAATGCCCATCCAAGCCCTGTCTACTGCCCAGCGAATTTTGTTTCACACACCCCACACACTCTGGTTCCATTGCCAAGACCATCTATATTGCGTGATGGTTGCATCAGGGTAACTCTAGTGCAGTTAGACATTTTGTTTATTTGTTTTATCATCATCTGATTCTCTGCTCACTAGGAAATTTTTCAATTATAATTTATCCTCTCGTGTTGGACTATTTAAGAAGAGAGAATAAGGTTAGTGAAGTTTGAGTAATTAGATGAGATTTTCTCATTGAAAATTACTGACTTACAATAGGAAGAGAATCTGCTGATCAAAGAATGTTGGGTATTCCAATATCTCTGACTCTAAACTTTTTTAAAATTTATTTTATTTATTTTTGGCTGCGTTGGGTCTTCGTTGCTGCGTGTGGGCTTTCTCTAGCTGTGGCAAGTGGGGGCTACTCCTCGTTGCGGTGCGCAGGCCTCTCGTTGCGGTGGCTTCTCTTGTTGCAGAGCAGAGGCTCTAGACGTGCAGGCTTCAGGAGTTGTGGCTCGAGGGCTCTAGAGCGCAGGCTCAGTAGTTGTGGTGCAAGGGCTTAGTTGCTGCACGGCATGTGGGATCTTCCTGGACCAGGGCTTGAACCCGTGTCCCCTGCATTGGCAGGCAGATTCTTAACCACTGCACCACCAGGGAAGCCTCTGACTGTAAATTTTTATTGAAAATTATCACAATGGCATTTGGTCAGTATCATAGTCTTGGTTGATGTGGAATCATGCAAAATGTATCCACTCTGGGGTATGAAACAAGCAGTTCTTAGTCTGAAAAGCTGATAGTTGATCCTAGACCAAAATGGATATACAGTTCATTTGGAAGAAAAAATTAGGATAGAAAACAGATTTTTGTTAAATGAGGTGAGGTGAAGAAATTTGTCCTATCAGATATTAAAATGCATTATGAAGATACAATAACCAAATATTCCAGTATCTATGTCACTATATACAACACAGCTCAGTGTATAGAAAGTTAACTAAAAGTTTAAAAAAATGAATAATAAAATATGACATTGTAAACCAAACAGAGAAAGATTGGGTAAGTGTAGTAATGTAGGACAACTGGCGAATAATTTAAAAATAAACAGAATTAAATTCTTATTCCACATTTTATTCCAAAATGGGTATTATATGAGTTAAACAATGAAATCATAAAAGTAACAGAAGGAAATACAGGTGAATACTTTTATAATATTGATTACTAGGGAGGTCTTTCTAAGGAGGGCATCAGTGGCAAAACCATTAAGATTAAGAGACACAACAACTTTAAAAATAAAGCACTTAAGTGGCAACACTTTTACCTATGCTTCTGCTATACTTGCATTAAGGTGAATTAGTAATGACTCTATAAAGGGCTTTTATAAATCAAGTAGAAAAAGGGAATCAACCAGTAGGAAGAGGACCGAGGCACAAGAACAAGCAATTACCAAAGGAAAAGAAAAAAACAAAACCTGAAGTGGTCAGTAAACACATTAAATTGTGTTCATTGTCAGATACAAAATGATTACTGAATAATTTGGAAGAAAAGGCGTATCAAACTCTTAAAAAATGCGTAAGTGTTCATGCAACAACTCCAGTTCTAGTATGTGTTCAAGGATGTTAATGAAATGTTTGTAATAGTTGAATTTGAAAAAAAATCTGAAGAAAATAAAAACATAGTGCAATTTGAAAAATTAAATATTCACAATAAAGGTATCATATGAAGGTATAGATTTATATTTACTGATATGAAAATATGCTCCTATTTCAATTTAACTTAATTGAAAAAGTAGGCATTGTTAGACTTCCTTTATCATTTAAAACTTTATTAGATCCAGCAATCCCACTCCTGGGCATATATCTGGAAAAGATGAAAACTCTAATTTGAAAAGACACATGCACCCCAATGTTCATAGTAACACTATTTACAATAGCCAAAACATGGAAGCAACCTAAGTGTCCACTGACAGATGAATGGATAAAGAAGATGTGCTATATATATATATATATATATATACACACACATACACACTATATATATATATATATATATACAGAAGAATATTACTCAGCCATTAAAAAGAATGAAATAATGTAATTTGCAACAACATGAATGGACCTAGAGATTATCCTACTAAGTGAAGTAAGTCAGACAGAGAAAGACAAACATCATATGATATCACTTATATGTGGAATCTAAAAAAGTGATAGAAATGAACTTATTTACAAAACAGAAACAGACTGACAGACATAGAAAACAAACTTATGGTTACCAAAGGGGAAAGGTGGGGGTAAATTAGAAATTTGGGATTAACAGATACACACTACTATATAGGAAACAGATAAACAACATGGACCTCCTGCATAGCACAGGGAATTATATTCAATATCTTATAATAACCTTTAATGGAAAAGAATCTGAAAAAGAATATATACATGTAAATATAAACACATATAACTGAATCACTTTGGTATACACCTGAAACTAACACAACATTGTAAATCAACTATACTTGAATAATAATCAGTTAATTAAAAAGATAAAACCTTCATTATTAAATGTATATGCAGGGTAAAAATCCTAGAAAAATATATCAAACTTTCAGAGGAATTTTAGCAGCCTGGTGGGATTATAGATAATTTTCATTTTCATATTTATGTACTTTCAGATTTTTTACAATAAATAGGCAAGAGTTTTATAATGTAAAATAGTAATGCTATTTCCATATTTGAGAATAACAGGAAATAATACCACTCTTCAGCAGATCCTTGGGAGGGACCTTTCCTCCTTAGTAACACCAATCATTGCCATATTGCTGAAACCATGTTTATTTATTTATTTATATCTATTTTGTTATTTTAAAAAATTTTTTGGCTGTATTGGGTCTTTGTTACTGCACACAGCCTTCCTCTAGTTGCGGCGAGCGGGGTCTATTCTTCGTTGTGGTGCACGGGCTTCTCCTTGCAATGGCTTCTCTTGTTGCGGAGCACGGGCTCTAGGCGCGTGGTCTTCAGTAGTTGTGGCACGAGGGCTGAGTAGTTGTGGCTTGCAGGCTCTAGAGCGCAGGCTCAGTAGTCGTGGCACACGGGCTTAGCTGCTCCGCAGCATGTGGGATCTTCCCGGACCAGGGCTCAAACCCATGCCCCCTGCATTGGCAGGCAGATTCTTAACCACTGCACCACCAGGGAAGCCCCATGTTTATTTAGAAGCCCTGTAAGCAGGTCATGGGTTTTGGTTATTTCACCGCAGGAAGTTTGACTGCAAACCCAAATTAATTTTGTCCCAGATATAGTGGAACATATTACCACGATTTATGGTCACTTGCTACGTGAGAGGGGTGGCACTGGAACTCCATGATGAGGGCAAAAATAAGAAGTTCGTAGTGTAATCTTAGCAACAGCATTCTGATTTCTGGTACCACTCCCTCATCTTTGCAATATTTTCTTCATTTACTCTTCTAAGTCCACCAAACATATCATATTTTAAATGTATGTATATGCTGTTAGTTCAGCTGAGTAGCCAAAGATCACTGTAAATCTCAACAGAGTAGATTCCCTGGGAGTTATGAGTTTAAGGAGAAAGATACAACTTGTGAGTGGGGAAAATGATGAAGATCTTTGTGAAAGAATACCATTTTATCTAGAGAGTAAAAGGATAATTTCAATAGAGACAGTAAGGAAAGTGGCATTTCCAGCCAGGGAAACAATAAGGTTACTAAAATTAAGAGTGGTAACATATGACCCCAATATGGACTATAGGAAAATACTCACATGTTCCTAGACTGTGGGCTACGGAATTTGTGAGGAAATACTAGAAAAGAATCCATCATAGAAAGTCTTAATTGGGAGGCAAGACATTTATTTAATAGGTTGCAATAAGCAACAGAACTTTTTTAGAAAGCCTACAAAAATCATCACAGTTGCAATTTAGTGTGTAAAAAAACATGGATTGGACTGGAATATGAACATTGCAGACAGAAAAGCCACTCTGGAGATTATTGCATTAATAAACATGAAATTGGGGCTAGAGAATGAAAATTAATTCTGGAATTGTTGCAGATGTAGGACCAAAACTATGACACATGACTGGCTATGGCACACAAGAGACAGAGTCCTCGCAAATAGGAGTATTTGGAAAGATAATGGAAATCGAAACTGGAAGAAGATTAGCATAGGGGGAAAAAGTCTGGTTTAGATTTGTTGAGTTACAGACTTGTTCATGTATCTCAGAAGTGGCATCATTTTGGAGGTATAGACTATGGAGAGATGATGGACATACAGATATAATTCTGGGTGTCTTCAGCAAACGGGAAATACTGAAGCATGAAAGAATGGAAAGATGCAGTAAAAACTGGTGGATGGCTCTGAGAAAAAGGAGAAGATCAAGGGTAGAACCTTAGAAGGGTAAGTATATTAAAGAAGTTTGAGGGGTAAATAGTGATAGGGATAAGGGGGCATATTTGCCTGTTTTTTCACTGCTGCATTCCCATTGCCTGAAATTGTACCTGACTTATACAATGTCTTGATAAATATTGTTTAATTAATTAATGTATAAAAGAAAGGGTTTAAAGAGAAAGAGATTTGTGAAGAGTGTGGAATACTGCCTAGGAGGAAGAGAAGCTGAAGTCTGTAGAGGAAAGTGTATTTTGCATTCAGGAGGTTGTTCCTGATCTTTGAGAGACCAGATTCAGAAGAAATGAGAATGGGCAGGATTAAGACCATTTGGTAAATCATTCTATTGTTTACACTCTAATATTCTGAGGATTTATTCTATCTTTTCAAACCAGAACTTTTTCTGTCTATAATATCCAGGATATAGGCTATGTATGACAGAATTTTATTTTCTTTTTTTCAGAAGACTATTACCCTTGGAGCTTTATGCTTTACTGAAAAACAAACAAACAAACAACTGCTAATTAATTAAATCCTAGGAACACAACATCAGTTCAACATACAATTCAAAATACTAATTCAGTGTTAGGATAAAATGGGCTTTGTCCCAAATGCTTAAACATCAATTTTGCAAAGAACAATAAGCATCCACCATGAGTGATATATAGAGTTAATTATTTTCAGTTAGTTTCCCAAGCATTAAATTATGAGGCTCCTGCGTGTGTGTGTGTGTGTATGTATCTGGAAGGTAGTGTTTGTGTAAGTCACAGCTTTTTGTCTATGTGCCAGATGACTGAGAATTTCAGACATCAGTGCAACGAATCTCTTTGAACAGAAGAGAAATTCATGTGGGAAATGCTCAGACTCTGGGGGAAGGTAACTGCATTCTAGTTTAAGAAATTTTATGTGTACCACTTAGGAGTGCGCTTTGCATTTCTTGTTTACTTACACATTTTGGTTAGCATCATTGCCTGAAAGTGCAACCTTTGGGTTCCCCAGAGAAAAGTAACAAAAGCATAGCACTAAGAAAAACACCAATTTACTCTGCAGGTACCAGAGGTATATTTACTTCATACCCTAAAATGAATGGTTACGTGGTACTTATTTTAAAGCGTATTTTATTGCAAGGCCATGGGATAGCTTGTGTTAGACTGGACATTTTGTCAGTGCAAAACAGATGAAGAATATGTGTAAATCTTACAAACATTCACTCACAGTTAAAGGATGTCTTTGGTACATGACTTACTTTGAATTATGCAACTTTTAAAAGTAACAGTTTCAAAATCTCAGCAGAGAAGACAAAAATGCTCTGCATTCAAACCTGTGACATTCTCTGTCTCTTACTCACTGTGTGTCCACAGGCAAGTCACATAACCTCTGTGATATGCTCATCTATATAAAAAGCGAATATGGCAGAGTCATAGGTATAGAGTCCTTACCAAGTATGGGTATTTGCAAAGATAATGCAAAGACAAATTTAGGAAGAAGTTTAGCTTACGGGGGAAACCTGATAAATTCAGTGTAGATTCATTGTGTTATAAAAGTGTTGATGTATCCAAGTAGAGACATCCTTTTAGGGGTGGAGACTATGAAGATTGTAAGGTTTAATATGAGAATTCAATAACAATTTATTCAGCACACACCACAATATATACAGACAGATATTACGCTAAGGATTTTCTTCATTAACTTTACAATTACTGTATAAGGAAAGAATAGTTATAACTCCCTCAGTTTACTTATAAGAAAACTGAGGTTTGGAAAGAGTGACCTTGGATAAATGTCACGCAGATAAACTGAATTAGAGGTCAAACCAGAGCTGTCTGGGGCTAGGCTACTAGCCACAATGCATCCCCGCTTCCCAAACGCAGCTATGCATGTGAAAGTGCTCTTTAAAGTAAGAGTACCACCAGAATCTAAAGTGACATATATACCTAATCAGCACATATTGTGCATGAAGACTGAGTTAGTACAATCACGATAAGTTCTAATATTTATTGCATTCTTTCTCCGTGCTGTGCAGTACTCTACATGCCTCCAGCTGTTCACTCATTTAATCCTCAAAGGAACTTGACTGCAGGCAATCTGGTTTTAGAGTCAATACTTCCAACCAGCCACCATCTCACCCCATCTGTGCGTGAGGATGATTCAACCGGCAATAGAGATTTTCTCAACGGTGGAAAGGAACTTCTTTGAGAAACTTAGTTTTGTGAGATGTTTTGTGTCTTACAAGAGCAAGGGCTAGAGTGTGTAGTCAGATTTTCATAGAATAGAATATTCTTGCCATAACAAGCTGAATTGTTTACTTGTTTTGGTTTGATCTTACTTTGATTTGACTAACTCTGATCACCAATTGACACGGGTCTTATGAAGGGAAACCGTAGCACATTCCAGGAAGAAATAAGCAGCAGAAGCCTTGCCTAACACCTGACAACCACTGAACTGAAGGAGCTGAATGTCAAAGTGGTAGTTTCCTAGCATCCACCTTCATGATCTCACTGTGATCTTTACTACTGTCTACCTCACTTTCTTCCTCTTCTTCTTAGTTAACAAATAAAATACAGACTTTCTGCTACAAATATCAACAATCCTTGGTTTGTGCATTGTGGAGAACTTTAGGAACAACAGTATGCATTTTCTAAAAATATATAGGCAGGTGTTTATTTTTTGGTCTTAAGGCATAGAATTGCCTAATATTTTAAATAAAGTATATCTTTAGCTTAGGTCACAAACATTCATTCATTTATTCAATCATTCATTAATTCCTGTGTTAACTGAGACCTTACTATGTTGCTATGCACTAAACTAGTCAATAGGAATATTAAAATACATGAATCTTTTCCTTCAAAATCTTATCTTGGTCCTTATTTCAAAATTATTACTTTTGCTTCTGTTTTCCTACTTACTACTTTAAGTGCCATTGTTATTTGGTGACTAGCAATTTAACATATATTACATTAAAATTATATCATATATAATATTACATATTATATATAGTATATATATTATATATATACTTCCTTTTACTTTTTCTAGCCATATTTTCCATTAAGTTGGGAGTACCTGTGGATTCTTTTTCATTTTGGGGGGAGAAATTTAGGTATTTCCTTCCTAAGTTTCAGCTGTTCTTAAACTGTTCTTTCTTTGTCTCACTCAATTTTTTGTCTTTTTAATAGATTAAATTCCAGTAGGTTTTTAACCTAGTCATCCTCTCCGCTCTGAGTACAAAAAAAAAAGGATGGTAGGGCTTCCCTGGTGGCGCAGTGGTTGAGAGTCCGCCTTCCGATGCAGGGGACATGGGTT
>NW_006775616.1:1247078-1272815 GCF_000442215.2 Lipotes vexillifer | reverse complement strand
ACCCAAAAAAAAAAAAAAAAAAAAAAAAAAAGGATGGTACTTTCTCCAGGAGGCTAAAATAAACCCGTAAAATTTATTAGGCAGAAAAGAAAGCAAATGCCTGAAAATACTGTGCAACTCCAAAAACTGGACTCTACTTTAACCTGCCCTATTAAGGGTATAAGATTTTTCATTTGTTTGTTTTATTAAACTCATTAGCATTGAAATTTTGAGCACTGAAATTTTGAGCAGTTTGAAATCAGCAGTGAATCAAGGATGGGATTTAGGAATTCCTTGCTCTTATTTCATGAGTGGGGAGGATACTCAGGGCACTGACAAAGCATGTGTCTGCATGGGAGACACTCAGCTGTGAACCTGGAGAATTGTTTCCACTCGAATGCTCAGGCATTATAAAATCCATAACTTCTATGACTATTTTGAGGTAGTAGAACTAAGGAGCATCTGCAAAATTTGCCACGATTTACAGAGCTTTAAAAGCTAATGTTTCACAAACCAATCACTTCAGAGGTGCACATTTTCCTTTTCTGAACACAAACTAATCATGGAAGATTTCGCATTTCTATTGCCTCTTGCTCCCTTCTGCTTTTCCAGCTTGTGAAAGACAAATTGCCTGTGATGCACTAATATACCTGGTGACCCAGTTCTGCTCTTCAGGTAGAGATACTGGTGCTTCTTTTAAATGACCGATAGATACAACGTTTGCCAAACTAATTTAGTAGTTAACTTGACTTTTGAGACAACTGTCGCCAATAGTGATGGGAGGATAAAATGAAGAAAAAGCTACCATTACTTTACTGTTGGTTTAGGAGCAACAGTAACATTAATAAAGCAAATGGAGCAATTAGAAGACATATACGGCACTGATTATTTTCTGAGAGGAGGTCGAATTAAAGGAGAAACATCTAAACAAAGGCTTAGATGGAACAGAAATAGCCTACAGACTTTGAAAAATATTACACAACATCTATGTTATTTTAAAAAATGCCAACCTACCTTATAGGGATAGGGATGTTTAGAAGTGGAGGGGTCTTCGGGACCACTGAGAACAATCTTAGAAGAGGGAATGAATCATGAGAGTTGAAGGATCTGATACTGACCAGGGTTCTTGGCCTTCCCCAATCAGCAGAAATTGACTAGAAGCCAGACAAGAAATTCAGGCAAGGCTTCATTGGGGCCCCTACAGTCGCAGGAGGGAGTGAAAACAAGTAACAGGTTCCCTTGCTCTCTCCCCAAGGCGGGGAGATCTGGTTCCTTATATGGGGTGAGGGTGGGGGTGTATTCAGGGGTTGGGTGGCTTAGGTGTTTTGCCCACCCCTCAAGTGGTATGCAAGCAGCGGGCATGCACAGTACCCTGCTTTCATTCCTGATACCCTGTTTTTGCTCCCCGCTCTTCAAAGGTGGCAGTTCCATTTTTGAGTCTTTTTGTATCTTTTTGTGCAAAATTTGCCCCAACTGTGCATGCACACAGTTATTTTTAGTGCCATATAGTTTCTTTGTATTTTGTTGCTGGAGGACAGGTTTGTCCAGGTGCAAGCATTGCAGCACTGCGGCAAAAGGTCCCGGGTCCCAGCCTGTCTCAGATCTGCTCTCGCTCACAGTAACCAAGCAGGAAGAACTCAAGTCTCTGGATTCTTAGGTTGATGGTCTCTTCACACTTAGATGTTAATGGTTCCAAGGTTAAGAAACCTACAACTAACATCTACCAAGTATCAAAATGAACCCATTTTGGTTATTTATAAAATGATAATAATAATAATGCCAGCCTCTTGGGTAGACAAATGCTTATAAAGGGAAAGACATCAAACACTGTTAACTTTAGGAATTAATAATAATGGACTTTTTGGTCATGCAAGTGGCTATTACAGATGCATTGGAGCTACAGGCACATTTAGACAGCCTGGAAGTGAGTAGAGGAGGGATTGCTTATGTAGCCTGGGTTCTGCTACCCAGTGGCAGCCTAGCACTTGCTGCTAATAAGTGTAGACCTCCTGCCTGATCCTGTATTGCTTCCTTTCTGTAGCTCAAATGGGACTTATCTGGAGCTCACTGAATGGGTAAAGTGCCCCAGACTGTATTAAATTATTTTCAGTGTTGCTGTTAACATGGGGAAATTTAGCCACAATTAAGTTAAACCAACTCAGGCCAAGGTGGGCCTGCTATAATGAACTCTCTGAATTATCTGAAATTACTAAATTCAGTAGCATGAGCTCTTCATTGAAGAGAAAATGTAGTTTTCCCCTAGACATGTAGACATGAATATTTCACTAATGAAAACCAGAGGAATTCTGGCCCTGATTTCAAACACAAATCAGAATGTTTGGTTATTGTGAGTTTTGTATGTAAGTTTTAACTACCTTGTGAAATTCTAGTAAGGTGGACTACTATAATTTATTCTATTTGCCACAATGTATGAATAAAGCACTATTTTATGAACACTGTAAGTAGGGGTAAAAATACAAAGTCCCAAATGTCAAATAATCAAAATGAGTACATAATATGTGACTTGATTTAGAAATTATTATGATGAATAGACTATAGAAATAACACCTGAGGAGGAAATAAGGCTTAAGGCATAATAAGAGGAAGGTATAAGATGCGTACAATAACAAAACAAAACAAACAATCACACAAGTCAACCTGGCTTATACAAAATTAATTTGGAACCCAGAGAATTGGTCCATTTGATTTACTTTCTGCAAACCTAAATCTGTTCAACACCTTTGTGCTGTTTATTTATTTATTTAATTTTCTTTGCTGTACGCGGGCCTCTCACTGTTGTGGCCTCTCCCGTTGCGGAGCACAGACCCCGGACGCGCAGGCCCAGCGGCCATGGCCCATGGGCCCAGCCGCTCCACGGCATGTGGGATCTTCCCGGACCGGGGCACGAACCCGTGTCTCCTGCACCGGCAGGCAGACTCCCAACCACTGCGCCACCAGGGAAGCCCGTGCTGTTTATTTTTAACCAATCTAAGTAATTATACTGTATTCTACTCTAGGTGGATTAATCATGCTCAAATAAACATAACTCAAGTATATACTTGAGTATATTCTACATATAATGTAGAATATATATTAACTGGGAGCACTGCAAACTCATACTCATCTATTTTTTAATATTCTCTATATTATTAAGGATACTTTTTGCCTTTTCATCTTCTATGAGAGTATATATTTCCAGATGTATAAGGCCATTATTAAAAAAAAAAAAACTCATCTATATATAACATTTACTAACATTAAAATGAAGCCGAATTGGTCAGGCATATTTTTGAAAGCATGGGTATGTTTCTTGGAGCTTCATGTGTAATTAAGACATAATACATTACAGATAAAATTTAAGCTTTGACCTTTTTCTGACAAAATAATCTTTTCATTAATATTTTAATGAATATTTAAACTGTAAAGATGTGGGGAATCAATAAGAAAGACAAATAAAATAATACTTAAAAGAAATATACATATATATATAAATACCGTAAGATATTTCTAAGTACCACAGTTCATCATACCACTGGTGCTTTCCAGACATAAATTAAAATCTTACCATGTTTCTTCGGTACATCAAAATTAAAGAAACAGTGGGTACATCAAAATTAAAGAAACAGTGGGTACCTACAAAACTGTGTGACAATGAGAGGGAACAAAGGTAAAGGTTTTAAAATTTTAATGAATCATTCAGTATACAAAGATAAAATTTATTAGCTTTTAATGAAATGACCAAGAACCAACTATGTTATATTTACTGTGTTAAGTCCTGATATAGGACAGTGTGCAAACACAGACACTGTCCAGGCCGCTGTGGAATTTATAGTAGGGTAGATGAAGAGGCATGACATAGTCATTCATATAAAAGTAAAACTACAGCTGGGAAAAGCCGTATGACAATGAAGGGCAAGGTTCTTTGAAAGCACATGGCAGGAAGAAATTGACCTAGTTAGACTGTAGAAGGTTTCCCTGAGGAAATGATAATTGAATGGAGACATGAAGAGTTCAAGCGAATTAGGGGAAGGGGGCTGGTGAATGGTATTTTAAGAGCAGGAACTGAACTGATAAATTCAACAGCAGAAGGAAGCAAGGTTAATTAGAAGAACTGAAAAAGTTGCATGTGCTTGTATCACAGAGAGAGGGAAGGAGTTTTTTATGAAGGAAGGCAAGAGGGAGATGGGGACAAGGCTGTACAAGGTCCTGGGTGGTTATGTTAACGATTTTAGTGTTTGTCCTAAGACATTGAGAATCCCTGGAAAGGTTTTAGTAGCGGGTGAACACATTTGCATTTTAATCTGGATTCAGTCCAGTAATAGGTCAAGGTAAAAACAACAGAAGAAATAGGGGGATCAATGTGTCTATTGTAGTAGTCTAGGTAAAAAATAATGTTGTCTCGGCAAATAAAATGCAAACCAGCCAGATTTTTTGATGGATTAGATGTGGGTTGGGGCCATCAGGAGGTGTCACAAGCAGCTTCCTGTTTTCTAGTTTTTTAATCTGCCTTTCTAGGAAGCACATAGAATAGACGCACTATGGCTTAGGCAACCCAGGCTTCTTCTCACTTGATTCTAAAAATGCCTGGTGTCAGAGAGGATAAAAATCTAGTTTCAAGGTTAATCTACTTTTAACATCTTTCAGAAGTGGTATTTCTATTGCTGTCTGGGCCAAATTATATCTTTTTACAATACAATTAAAAATTGTTCCACAAGCATCTTTTAAAAAATGAAAATTGTTAAAACTTACTGAATCCTTGGCAAGTGGCTGGTCATCCAAAACAGCATTTAAATTGCAAAAATTTTAATACGTGGCTTTGAATAAATTAATACAAACATGTCTAGAATGCTGGAAGTAAATTAGCAATCATTTATATAGTATGTTGGTATACAACTTACAGCATTTTGTTTTACTCTGTCGCACTGATTGTTTTCAAATTTTTTACTTTCCTTTCTTGATACCACCATGAAAATTTATCTTTTACTTATACTCTATCTTGTGGGAATTAAAAAAAAAAAATCACTGTATAATTCTTGGAATACTCTGAAGTCCTTCAAGTGAGGCTCTGCTATACCTTTGGGATACTCTAGGTAGTTGGCATTATTTTAAACCTACTTTATCGGAGTAGCACAGGAGCTAATATATTTTTCCAGTGCCAATTCTTCTATGTTACATCTGGGTAGAAAAGTGATCTGGAAAACTACAAAGGGCCCAGTAAAAACTATCATGTTCTATGTATATAAAGCATATATATTTGCTAAAGGTATGTTCAAAATGAGTAGAAGAAAAAATGTTAGAAGATGAGAAATATACATGAAAATGATTTCAACTTTTTTCTCTTATATTTATAGCTCCCAGTCAATAACTAACTTGTATGAGGTTAAACCCTCTTCTATGTTCTTATCTACAGAATGGATACAAGAACATGCAGCCTGACTACTCTTTGGTCTGTAGTACAGTTCAGATATAATATAACTTGCATAGGATTGGACAAAAACATAATATACATATATATATATATCAGTCCTCATTCCCCTCTGTTGGGCTGCCATAACAAAATACCACACAGTGGGTATCTTAAACAAGGGGAATTTATTTCTCAGTTGCGGAGGCTGGAGGGCCAAGATCGAAATGTCAGCAAGGTTGGCTCCTCCTGAGGCCTCTCTCTTTGACTTGCAGATGCTGGATTTCTTGCTGCGTCCTCACATGACCTTTCCTCTGTGTTGCCTCCCTGGTGACTCTTACAAAGACACCAGTGGTATTGGGTTAGGGCC
Organism: Lipotes vexillifer; assembly: GCF_000442215.2. Taxonomy (NCBI): domain Eukaryota; kingdom Metazoa; phylum Chordata; class Mammalia; order Artiodactyla; family Lipotidae; genus Lipotes; species Lipotes vexillifer. Next base: position 1,267,062 of record NW_006775616.1, on the reverse strand, counting down.
TCACCCTTATGATCTCTTCTAACCTTAACTGCCTCTTTAAAGGCCCATTTCCAAAGCAGACACAATGGGGGTTAAGGATTCAACATATGGATTGGGGGTCTGGAAGGGGCAAAATCTAGTACATAAACACCTTCTTTGATATTCATATTGTTCAGTGTGTACCCTACATTCAAGCATATAAGCATCACATATTTCGCCCGTGCACTGATTATAAGAAAGTCTTAAAACTTATGCATTGCTGAATGAAGGCAAGTGTATACTAAGGTTTATTTCTCTTTGTCTTTCTAAAGAAGTAGGGGGAACTATCTAAGGGAGACTTGCAATGGAGATACAGCTGCTCATTTAGTTTTATACAGAGCCAAACACACTAGGACACACTATTTCTATGTATCTTTGAGAAATAAGGCAGGTGTGTTACAATTAAATGTCTGGGAAAAAATGTACCCAGAAAGAATAACACAGCAAGAACTCTGCTGAATCCATGCCAGTGAACTGCTCTTCTTTTTCCCATGTTTCAATGATTGTATATTTGGAGTAGACCATATGAAATTCTATATTTATTAATGGTACACAGAGTACAATGTAATAAACTTAGAATTATTCTTTTGTTCTAGGGTAATTTCAGTAAAGTGGCACATTATAATTATAGACAACCTACAGTGTTGCTATAGTTTAGAAAATGTTCTTTTTTAAAATCATATAATTGTACAGTTTTTATGTTGGAGAAGGAAAATTATTGATACTTTTCCTCTACTTCAACTGAAGAACATGTGTGGTATCACACCTAATGTGGGTTTCTTCCAGATGGTCCCTATGTTTTCACGTTTTTATCCAGCCTTGGAATCTCCACATGACTGCACACTGGCTTGGAATCCCACAAGTTATAAACATCTAGGGCATGAACAAGATGATCTAATAAGAGCGAATCAGGATGCAGATTTTGTAACTGGCACTGAATAGCAAAAGAAAGTCTTGAACAGTGACAAAGAACTAGGTCATCTTTTGAATGACAGACTGATTTACATAACCGTATTCCAGAAGAAGATTTAAGGTAGCTTACAAGGATACATAAAGTATAACAAGATATTTTAAAAGGCAAAGGTGGAAGGGAAATAAGAAAACACAGATGAATAGAGAAAAATGAAATGAGACTAAGAAAATGGCATGTTATGCTCATCTTTACACTTGCATCAGCATGCAAATTTGAGCTAAGCTTTCCAGCAGCCTAACTGGAAGAGGGAGACACAGTCAGTCATATAGTTCATAGTCTCCAAAAGATAAACCAAGCCAATTAAGCTTAGAAGAAGCACAATTATTCTTTGTACTAAAATTAGAAATTTCTTCTGTGGATACTCATAAAAGAGACAATGTATGACTTGGCAACATTCTGTTAAGAATTTATTGAACATCTTCAATTTCAGCTAGAATATATCAAGAAAATCCACTAAAGAGAGAATTGTTTGCTTTTTCAGGGAGCTTAAGATACTATTTTTCAGATGTATGACCTGTTTTACACCTATTGTCTCAACATAATTATTCATAATACCAAATACACTCTTGAAAATGTCCCAGTTAGGATAATAGATTACATGCTTACTCTAGTTAAAAATTAAGTGTTTTCTATTTTATGGCAAGGTATATGTGACCAAGTTACTTCACTTTTTGAGACTTCAAACTCCTCACATCTAGTATGGATGGTACAGAGAATAACTGTCATTTAAATTTTTTTCTCAGTGTATTGGTTTTCTAGAACTGCCATTACAAACTTCCACAGACTGGGTGGATTAAATGACAGAAGTTAATTTTCTCACAGTTCTGGAGGCTAGAAGTCTGACATCAGGGTTTGGAAGGACTAGTGTCTTCCGAGGGCCTCTCACCTTAGCATGTAGATAGATGGCTGTCTTCTCCCTGTGCCTTCACATGTTCTTTCCTCTGTGCACGTCTATAATCTCTTCTTTTACAGACACCATTCAGACGGGTTAGGGCCCACCTGTATGACCTCACTGTACCTTAATTACCTCTTTAAATACTTTATCTTCAAATACAGTCATATTCTGAGGTACTGAGGGTTAGGGTTTTAACCTAGGAATTTGGGAGAGAAATCAATTCAGCCCATAATACCTAGCAAATGTATTTATTTTCTCACTGTTGCTTGAGAATATTTTATGTCAAATTTCAAATGAAGGGTCATAACGAAGTTATTTGCATCACTTTCCTCATTATTTTTACAGAGCACATAAAGTTTCTGCTAAGGTTCTGAATAAAATTAGAGGGGTGGTGAAATTTGCTCCATCATTCTTTAAATACTTGGTTCTAGTGTAGAAGGGCCAGATGCATATAGGTTTCAACTTTAATGCCATTACCTTTGTATCCTACATATTTCTTAGCATACTTTCTAATCTATAGTACACTACTCCATTTCCCAAACATGCTTTACTCATTCATATCTCTTTTTTCCCCTTGACTTAGAAGTTTTTCCACACCTATAGAAATATCACATATGCTTCAAATTCAAAATTAAGAAGCTTCCTTGACTCAACCCTCTGTAATTAGTTGACCTTTCTTCTGCCTTGTATTATGGTTAGCTGTGTTTTTATAATATCCTTACTAGACTATAATTTCATGGAGATAAAGGTTGTATCTTTTTTTATTTTTACATTGCCACTCTCTGATCCATCCCCCTTTCCCAATTGTTCTCCTTAACCCTGGATAAGTATCCTAGTTGTTGTTGTTGTTGTTGTTGTTTTCTTTTTTGCGGTACGTGGGCCTCTCACTATTGCGGCCTCTCTCGCCACGGAGCACAGGCTCCCGACGCACAGGCTCAGCGGCCATGGCCCACGGGCCCAGCCGCTCCGCGGCACGCGGGATCCTCCCGGACCGGGGCACGAACCCGTGTCCTCTGCATCGGCATGCGGGCTCTCAACCGCTGTGCCACCAGGGAAGCCCAGTATCATAGTTTTTAATGTTCAGCCTCAGGCCCAATGTATGGTTACTGAATAAAGTGACCAAAAACAGGCATTTGCTTTCTACATATTAAATCTAGCATTGCCTCACTGCAAGGTAAACATCATGTTCTCCATGACCCACGGTGGCCTTCTTTCAATCCCTGAAAAACTCAGAATTCATTTACATTTCAAGACCTTGCATTTGTGATTTCCTCAGCCTGGAATGCATTCCTCCTAGCATTTCACCCTAATTTTAATCCAGGTCTCAGTTCAATTGTTATATCTTCATTAGTCTGTTCCTAATCCCCTTAGTTAAAATTGTTTTTCTGTTAACTCATCAGTCTGATTTATTATTTTAGAGTATTTATTACTACTTGAATTTATTTATTTATTTACATTTATATACTAGAATGCAAGCTCCAAGAGGGCAGGAAACTATCTTTTTATTAGTTTATCTCCATTGTCTAAAACAGTATATTACAGGAACTCAAAAATCGTTTGATGAGTGAATGAATCAAAGAAGCTTATATTTCATGCTATTGTGCACCTCAGTAAAGAAGATATATCCTTCTATTTTTATTTCATTTTGACGAAAAACGTGTTGTCAAAGTAAAATGGCATATATTTTATTTAATTAATGAAGATTATGTCCATGCAAGCAAGATAAAAATCTGATAATACTTTCATGAATATGCATCTTAATACTCTGAATTACCCTCATGGATATGAAATAATTGCCTGCTTACAATTAGTGTGTGTGTGTCTGCCCGTGTGTATGTGTTTCATTGAAAAATACTTATGCACCAAAAGCACAAGCAACAACAACAAAAAATAGATACATTGGACTTCATACAAATTTAAACTTTTGTGCTTCAAAGGACATTATTTAAAAAGTGAAAATAGAGCTTGTAGAATGGGAGAACATATTGGCAAATTATATATTTGACTACAGGTCTAGTCTCTCACAAATATAAAGGATGCTTAAAACTCATCAGTAAAAAGACAACCCAATTAAAAAAATGGGCAAAGTAGTTTAATTAGACATTTCTCGAAGAGGATACGAAAGTGGCTAACAAGAACATGAAAAGATTCTTAACATTATTGGTCCTCACGGAAATCCAGTCAAAACGACAATGATGTACCACTGCATAACCACTAGTATGGAAAAAAATAATAATAATAATTTTAAAAATGAATAATAAGTGTTGGCAAGGAAGTCGACAAATTGGAAGCCTCATACATTGCTGGTGCGACTGTAGAATGGTTCAGCCACTGTAGAAAACAGTTTGGCAGATTCTTCAAAAAGTTACACATAGAATTATCATATGACCTCATGATTCTATTCTTAGGTATATACCCAAAAAAGTTGAAAAAAGGTACTCAAACAAGTACATGTACATTTTTAACAGCACCTTTTACAATTATTATAAGGCAGAAACAGCCCAAATGCCTTTAATCAATGAACTTCAAAAACATTATTCTAAGTGAAAGAAACCAGACACCAAAGATCACATGTAATATGATTCCATTTGTATGAAATATTCAGAATATATAAATTGAGAGAGAGAGAATACATATTGGAGGTTGCTGGGGGCTAGAGGAAGAAGAGGTTGGGAAAAACTTCTTAATGTAGAAAAGATTTTACTTTGGAGCGATGACTGTTTTGGAATTAGTTAAGGTGGCAGTTGCACAACATTGTGAATATACTAAATGCCACTGAATTGTTGACTTTAAAATAGTTAATTTTAGGTTATGTGAAATTCCCTCCATAAATTGTCAAAACTTATGGTTCTTATTCCTCTGGACAGCAATATTTAATTTGATTGATGAAGACACTGAATACGTCTCTTAAAAATAAATAAAATGTAGGATAAGAAATTTATTGTATATACTGATTATGTAAAAATATATATTGCTTAAACAGTACACCACCAGTCAGTGCCAGCTGTCTGCTTGTCTTCAGAGAGTGAGAATGTTCTTTCCTTTTTAGGCTGAGAGATTTACTGTACTACATAGAGATTTGCCAATTTAATTTCTTATCTCAACCTTCAGTAACCACAGCATTCCCTGTTGGACAATATTCAAAATTCATAATAGGTACATTAGGATATTCAACATGATTTTCTTGATCAGTAAGTATTCAAATGAGGCATTTACAATTAATTATTGAATTCTTCTAACTAGGTATTCTTTGGATCATTAAAGAAGCAATCCTATCAGCTGTACCAAGGTATCCCATGGAGACTCATAGGAACTAGTACACAGTGAGACTGGACATCATTCTGAGGGAGAGACCCAGAGGGCAGATTCAGCTTTGAATTCTGGGCTATGGCCACCTCAGCCTATTGTCCTGAACTGCCCTCATCACATATGCTCTGAGAATAGGTGAAGAGGATAGACAGCTCAGTCATTTCTGGGCCTGTGGTCTCCATAAGGAGACATCTATAGTGAACCTTACATATTTCATTTCTTTTGTGGTTAAATGGTTGAATTATGTCCCCTGAAGATTTATATGTTGAAGTCCTAACCCCTAGTTCCTCATAATGTGACCTTGTTTGGCGATAGTTTCTTTGCAGAGGTAGTCAAGTTAAAGTGAGTTCATTAGAGTGAGCCCTAATCCAGTGTAACCCACATCCTTGTAAAAAGGGGAAAACTGGACACACAGATAAGCACAGAGGGAAGATAATGTGAAAAGACATGGGTTAAAGATGGCCATACACAAGTCAATGAAAGAGGCCTAGAACAGATCCTTCCTTCACTCACAGCCCTCAGAAGGAACCAAACTTGTGGACACATCGATCTTTACTGCTAGTCTCCAGAATTGTGAGAAGATAAATCTCTGTTGTTTAAGCCACGCAGTTTGTGGTATTTTGATATGGCAGCCCTAGCAAACTAATTCAATTCCAAACCCTTGTCTCCTTTGTCCGTTTTCCCCAGAGAGAGTGGGGGAAGAAACCCCTAAACTTAAATATTCATTTTCTTAGTCCTCATTATGGTAGAGGAGACAGCATTGGTCAATAATGATTAATTTCTACTGAAAAGATACAAATATAAATTTAACTTGTTCAGCAAAATTAAATGGAAAGCCTTTGGGGAAAGCTTTATGGAAAACTTTAGCTTTCCTAACAAAAAGAACACGTGACTAGCCTCTGTCCTTTGTATTTTTTTTTGAATTTTTATTTATTTTTTTATACAACAGGTTATTAGTTATCCATTTTATACATTTTATTGTATATATGTCAATCCCAAACTCCCAATTCATCACACCACCACCCCTCCCCCTGCCACTTTCCCCTCCTTGGTGTCCATATATTTGTGCTCTGCATCTGTGTCTCTATTTCTGCCCTTCAAACCAGTTCATCTGTACCATTTTTCTACGTTCCACATATATTCGTTAATATACGATATTTTTTTTCTCTTTCTGACTTACTTCACTTGGTAGGACATTCTCCAGATGCATCAACGTACCTACAAATGACCCAATTTCGTTCCATTTTAGGGCCAAGTAATATTCCATTATATATATGTACCACATCTTCTTTATCCATTCCTCTGTTGATGGGCATTTAGGTTGCTTCCATGACCTGGCTATTGTAAATAGTGCTGAAATGAACATTGGGGTGCAAGTGTCTTTTTGAATTATGGTTTTCTCTGGGTATATGCCCAGGAGTGGGATTGCTGGGTCATATGGTAAATGTACTTTTAGTTTTTTAAGGAACCTACATACTGTTCTACATAGTGGCTGTATCAATTTACATTCCCACCAACAGTGCAAGAGGGTTCCCTTTTTTCCACACCCTCTCCAGCATTTGTTGTTCGTAGATTTTCTGATGATGTCCATTCTAACTGGTGTGAGGTGATACCTCATTGTAGTTTTGATTTGCATTTCTCTAATAATTAGTGTGGTTGAGCAGATTTTCATGTGCTTCTTGGCCACCTGCATGTTTTCTTTGGTGAAATGTCTATTTAGGTCTTCTGCCCATTTTTTGATGGGGTTATCTGTTTTATAATATTGAGCTGCATGAGCTGTTTATATATTTTGGAGATTAATCCTTTGTCTGTTGATTCATTTGCAAATATTTTCTCCCATTCTGAGGGTTGCCTTTTCATCTTGTTTATGGTTTCCTTTGCTGTGCAAAAGATCTTAAGTTTCATTAGGTCCCATTTGCTTATTTTTGTTTTTATTTCCATTTCTCTAGGAGGTGGATCAAAAAGATCTTGCTGTGATTTATGTCAGAGTGTTCTTCCTATGTTTTCCTCTAAGAGTTTGATAGTGTCCAGTCTTACACTTAGGTCTCTAATCCATTTTGAGTTTATTTGTGTGTATGGTGTTAGGGAATGGGTTTATCTCTGGGCTTTCTATCCTATTCCATTGATCTATATTTCTGTTTTTGTGCCAGTACCATACTGTCTTGATTACTGTAGCTTTGTAGTATAGTCTGAAGTCAGGAAGCCTGATACCTCCAATTTGTTTTTTTTCTCTCAAGATTGCTTTGGCTATTCGGGGTCTTTTGCATCTCTATACAAATTTTAAGATTTTTTTGTTCTAGTTCCGTAAAAAATGCCATTGGTAATTTGATAGGGATTGCATTGAATCTGTAGATTGCTTTGGGTAGTATAGTCATTTTCACAATATTGATTCTTCCAATCCAAGAACATGGTATATCTCTCCATCTGTTTGTATCATCTTTTATTTCTTTCAACAGTGTTTTATAGTTTTCTGCATACAGATCTTTTGTCTCCCTAGGTAGGTTTATTCCTAGGTATTTTATTCTTTTTGTTGCAATGGTAAATGAGAATGTTTCCTTAATTTCTCTTTCAGATTTTTTCGTCATTAGTGTATAGGAATGCAAGAGATTTCTGTGCATTAATTTTGTATCCAGCAACTTTACCAAATACATTGATTAGCTCTAGTAGTTTTCTGGTGGCATCTTTAGCATTCTTTATGTATAGTATCATGCCATCTGCAAACAGTGACAGTTTTACTTCTCCTTTCCCTATTGAATTCCTTTTCTTTTCTTTTCTTCTCTGATTGCCGTGGCTAGGACTTCCAAAACTATGTTGAATAATATTGGCAGGAGTGGACATCCTTGTCTTGTTCCTGACCTTAGAGGAAATGCTTTCAGTTTTTCACCATTGAGAATGATGTTTGCTGTGGGTCTGTCATATATGGCCTTTATTATGTTGAGGTAGTTTCCCTCTATGCACACTTTCTGGAGAGTTTTTGTTATAAATGGGTGTTGAATTTTGTCAAAAGCTTTTTCTGCATCTATTGAGATATCATATGGTTTTTCTTCTTCAATTTGTTAATATGGTGTATCACATTGATTGTTTTGTGTATACTGAAGATCCTTGCATCTCTGGGATAAATTCCACTTGATCATGGTGTATGATCCTTTTAGTGTATTGTTGGATTCTGACTGCTAGTATTTTGTTGAGTTTTCTTGCATCTATATTCTCAGTGATATTGGTCTGTAATTTTCTTTTTTTTGTAGTATATTTGCCTGGTTTTGGTGTCAGGGTGATGGTGGCCTCATAGAATCAGTTTGGGAGTGTTCCTTCCTCTGCAATTTTTTGGAAGAGTTTGAGAAGGATGGGTGTGAGTTCTTCTCGTAACGTTTGACAGAATTCACCTGTGAAGCCTTCTGGTCCCAGACTTTTGTTTGTTGGAAGATTTTTAATCACACTTTCAATTTCATTACTTGTGATTGGTCTGTTCATATTTTCTATTTCTTCCTGTTTCAGACTTGGAAGACTATACCTTTCTAAGAATTTTTCCACTTATTCCAAGTTGTGCATTTTATTGGCATAGAGTTGCTTGTAGTAGTCTTTTAGGATGCTTTGTGTTTCTGCGTTGTCTGTTGTAACCTCTCATTTTTCATTTCGAATTTTGTTGATTTGAGTCCTGTCCCTCTTTTTCTTGATGAGTCTGGCTAATGGTTTATCAGTTTTGTTTATCTTCTCAAAGAACCAGCTTTTAGTTTTATTGATCTTTGCTGTTGTTTTCTTTGTTTCTATTTCATTTATTTCTGCTCTGATATTTATGATTTCTTTCCCTTACTAACTCTGGGTTTTGTTCGCTCTTCTTTCTCTAGTTCCTTTAGGGGCAAGGTTAGATTGTTTATTTGAGATTCTTCTTGTTTCTTGAGGTAGGTTTTTTTTTTTTTCTCCGTTTGTGTTTTTATTTTTTTAACATCTCTATTGGGGTATAATTGCTTTATAATGGTGTGTTAGTTTCTGCTTTATAACAGAGTGAATCAGTTATACATATACATATGTTCCCATATCTCTTCCCTCTTTGTCTCCCTCCCTCCCACCCTCCCTATCCCACCCCTCCAGACAGCCACAAAGAACCGAGCCGGTTTCCCTGTGCCATTGAGGTAGGTTTGTATTGCTATAAACTTCCCTCTTTCAACTGCTTTTGCTGCATCCCATAGGTTTTGGAACATCGTGTGTTCATTGTCATTTGTCTCTAGGTATTTTTTTTTTATTTCCTCTTTGATTTCTTCAGTGATCTCTTGGTTATTTAGTAACATATTGTTTAGCCTCCATGTGTCTATGTTTTTTAGGTATTTTTCTCTGTAATTCATTTCTAATCTCATAGCATTGTGGTCAGAAAAGATGCTTGATATGATTTCAATTTTCTTCAATTTACTGAGGCTTGATTTGTGACCCAAGATGTGATCTATCCTAGAGAATGTTCCATGTGCACTTGAGAAGGAAGTGTAATTGCTGTTTTTGGATGGAATGTCCTATAAGTACCAATTAAAACTACCTGGTCTATTGTGTCATTTAAACCTTGTGTTTCCTTATTAATTTTCTGTTTGGATGATTTGTCCATTGGTGTAAGTGAGGTGTTAAAGTCCCCCACTGTTATTGTGTTACTATTGATTTCCTCTTCTATAGCTGTTAGCCATTGCCTTATGTATTGAGGTGCTGTTATGTTGGGTGCATATATATTTATAATTGTTATATCTTCTTCTTGGGATTGATCCCTTGATCATTAGGTAGTGTCCTTTCTTGTCTCTTGTAACATTCTTTATTTTAAAGTCTATTTTTTCTGATATGAGTATTGCTACTCCAGCTTTCTTTTGATTTCCATTTGCATGGAATATCTTTTTCCATCCCCTCACTTTCAGTCTGTATGTATCCCTAGGTCTGAAGTGGGTCTCTTGTAGACAGCATATATATGGGTCTTGTTTTTGAATCCATTCAGCAAGCCTGTGTCTTTTGGTTGGAGCATTTAATCCATTCACGTCTAATGTAATTATCGATATGTATGTTCCTATGACCATTTGCTTAATTATTATGGGTTTGTTTTTGTAGGTCCTTTTCTTCTCTTGTGTTTCCCACTTAGAGAAGTTCCTTTAGCATTTGTTGTAGAGCTGTTTTGGTGGTGCTGAATTCTCTTACCTTTTGCTTGTCAGTAAAGCTTTTGGTTTCTCTGTCCAATCTGAATGAGATCCTGGCCGGGTCGAGTAATCTTGGTTGTAGGTTCTTCCCTTTCATCACTTTAAGTATATCATGCCACTCCCTTCTGGCTTGTAGAGTTTCAGCTGAGAAATCAGCTGTTAACCTTATGGGAGTTCCTTGTATGTTATTTTTCATTTTTCCTTTGTGACTTTCAACAATTTTTCTCTGTCTTTAATTTTTGTCAATTTGATTACTATGTGTTTTGGCGTGCTTCTTCTTGAGTTTATCCTGCCTGGGGCTCTCTGCGCTCCCTGGACCTGGGTGGCTATTTCCTTTCCCCTGTTAGGGAAGTTTTCGACTATAATCTGTTCAAATATTTTCTTGGGTCCTTTCTCTCTCTCTCTTCTCCTTCTGGGACCCCTATAATGTGCATGTTGTTGCATTTAATGTTGTCCCAGAGGTCTCTTAGGCTGTCTTCATTTCTTTTCATTCTTTTTTCTTTATTCTGTTCCGCAGCAGTGAATTCCCCCATTGTGTCTTCCAAGTCACTTATCTGTTCTTCTGTCTCAGTTATTCTGCTATTGATTCCTTCTAGTGTAGTTTTCATTTCAGTTATGTATTGTTCATCTCTGTTTGTTCTTTAATTCTTCTAGGTGTTTCTTCTTTAATTCTTCTAGGTCTTTGTTAAGCATTTCATGCATCTTCTCGATCTTTGCCTCCATTCTTTTTCCGAGGTCCTGGATCATCTTCACTATCATTATTCTGAATTCTTTTTCTGGAAGGTTGCCTATGTCCACTTCAATTAGTTGTTTTTCTGGGGTTTTATCTTGTTCCTTCATCTGGGACATAGCTCTCTGCCTTTTTGTCTTGTTTATCTTTCTGTGAATGTGGTTTTTGTTCCACAGGCTACAGAACTGTAGTTCTTGCTTCTGCTGTCTCCACTTTGGTGGATGAGGCTATCTAAGTGGCTTGTGCAAGTTTCCTGATTGCAGGGACTGGTGGTGGGTAGAGCTGGGTGTTGCTCTGGTGGGCAGAGTCCTTTCTATTTTTATCTGTCCTTGAATTAGACAAGCAGTCAGGGGCTTCAGCTGCCACCTTGGCAGCATGAGGTGAGAAGTAAGCACACTAAGGATATTGGAGTGGTAGTATACTAATGTCCTTGATACTAATATCATTGAGTAGTTGAATGAATACTTTACTGACTCAAGAGTATCCTTGATATGGAAAAAATTAATTTGTAATATAAAAAGCACTATTAGTTAGGCATATGTTAGCTGCAGTCCATGGTTCTTCTGATACACCCTGCTAGAGTCTTTCTCCCAAGAAATAAATATAGATCTTCTTTTATTTTATTCTTTTTACTCACCATGCTTTCATCACACTTCTTTGTCATTCCTTCAGAAGGCTCTTCACATATAATAAGTAAATACAAATGAATAAATTAGTCTACTTATTAAAGTTAAAATTAAACACCTCAAAATAATGGCAAATGTTATCCTTGCATATGGGAAATATGGGTACTTTTTTCCTTATGTATTCTGTATGTTCCAAGTTTGTTTTTTGTTTTTTTTTTTAAAGAAATATTATTTTCCATAGACCTTATTTCCATTTTCTGCTTAGGCGTCTGTGGAAGTACAGCTTAAGACACTCAGGGGCTTGAGCAGTGGGAGCTGCAGACCAGTCTTCAGCAGCAAGCTAAGCACTCTTAGTCTTCAGTAGTGAACTGCTGGATTGGCACTGGGGAATCTGCACACTTTCAGACCAGTCTGCACCTCTGGGTTGAGTATCAGTAATCTCAGGAGCGGAAGCAGTCCATTCCCCCTGAAATTCCTCCTTGATAGTGACATTTTCAGCAGGAACCTGCTCTTCCTTTTCAATCTCATCAGAATTTCTATAGAAACAGAGATTGGGCATGATCTCCCATGGGTGTTCACAAGGAATTAGTGCTACGCATGTGCAGAACTTTGGGGCCAGCATCCACCACATTAGATCTGCTGAGTGAACTCCCTTGTTGTGGTACTGGATGGCAATGTCCACATAGCACAGACAAGAAACTGTTTCACACAATGATAGTAGTAGGCTAACCAAGACACCTCTGTGAGAGGGTGGTGGTCATCCCTGGCAGTTAGAGCTCCCAGAGACTGCCTGGATCTAATTAGATAAGTTTCCCAGAGTGAAGTGGCTAGCAACAGCAGTGGCTCCAGGGCCATCAGCAAGCTTCAGCACAGTTTACTGGGATAATTCCTGGACCACAAGACACTGACATCAGTCAGGTTTTCAATGGCAATAAGGGTGAAAGCTGTTAGCAGAAACTGCTCCATGTTTTCTTTAGATTTATGATGTAGATGACATCACTTAACTTTCTATAGATGTACTGTTCCATTTGGAAGTCAAGGTTGGTGCCACCTAAGTGGGTTCCTGCTGCAAGGAATTTGAGGACATACTCCTCCTTAATTTTCAGGACATCAGGGGCTCCAGACATTGTGAACGTCTCCCTATAAGACATGACAGAAACCCAGAACAATACCTTATGGACCTTTCTCTGGGTAAGGTTCCAAGTTGTTTCTATCAATGGCATATATTACTTTAAAAAATCAGCACAAAATAATTAACATTATATGAAGAAAGCTACAGTAATGTTTATATTCCATGAATATGGGGACAAACTAGCAATCACTAATTTAAACCTATTAGTTTTATTATATCAGATATGGTTTTGCTTAAATATTCATTTATCATTAAAATGTTTCACATCATGTTAAGAGTTTATATCCACTTAAATATCGAACCTTTTCCCACTCACATTTTGATGTGATTTTTAAAATGAGTATCCAGTTACCATGGCAATAAATGAAATAGGAATGTGTAGATTAAGTTGGAATGGAATCAACACCAGATAAACTCAGAATCCATGCAACACTTTCATTTCAAACAAGTACTTTTTCTCTCCCCACCACCTTCATAAATGGTAGTCAATCCAAACAATCTGTCCTAAAAAAGTTATGCTCCTAAAATATGCATTTCTGGTTATTTGAATCCAACACAGTCACTGCGAAAAGTTATGGTGACATTTTATGTATTTCTTTTAATCATGGATTTTTTGACAAATGGATAAATGGCTATCAGAATTCCATGGCCACAGACAACTAATCCTTTGTCTTTTTTGGCAAAAACAAGTGAAATTTTGAGTAATGGTACACTGAATAAAATTGAAAGGGATAAATAATTAATACGATTAGAAATCATATTTTCTCAATAATGGGATATATTTATATCTAAATATCCATATCTGTATCTTTCTATATATACTTATACTTTCTATGTATACTTCTTGGCATGTAGTCACTGCTATATCTAAATATCCATATCTGTATCTTTCTATATATACTACTTGGCATGTAGTCACTGCTTTTGCCTTCACTCACAATTTTACCCAGCAGACTTTGTAATAGGCAATACAAAATTTTAAGGAATAACTATATGTTTGTTTATTATGAAAAACGATTTGATATATAATTCAAAGCCCTGGTATATTTTCTTGTCCATTTGGCCTTTGTCGTTTGATTAGCCATTTTGTAACTTTTGTTCATAGTTACTAATATAATTGATGTAAGTGACCTAAGTAAGATTAAAATACATCATTTACAAGTGAGTTCCCCAAGTTCTTGTAGGAGATGGAACCTTGTGTTTTAAAAAAAAATTCTATAGAGACAAGTAGAGTGTTGAGTACATACCAAAAGTTATTTATGAATTGATGATTTTTCTACCTAAAATGATTTTAAAAACTTAAGTAAAACCACTGAAATAAGATAGTTTGACAAGACCTATAAACTGGCTTTCTTTCACTTATAAAACTTGCAATTTACAATTTAGAAGGCCCTTAAGAGGCAAGAAAAAGTTAAAACAAAACCATTTCGTCTTTTTAATTCTATCAACACATGGGTTCTATTACCCATGTAGATAGTGAAAGGTTTGAGAAAGTAGATTGATTTATGAGTTTCCTTAAACATTTCACCAAGAACCGAAATCTATCTTAATTGATAGCAGTTATTTTTTTATAATTACACATTTTCATTTGTCAAGAGCTGTTGAAAAATATTTTGAGGCAGTTTAAGTCTTGATGGTTGACTAAATGATGGGTCTTTTTCTACTTTCCTAACAAAAGGCTACAAGATACTGTTAGAAGTTCACTTTCCCAGGGTGGTTCTCCCCCAAGCAAATAGTTTCCAGAGAACAGTTGAGATCCCCAGTGGTTTGACTGGTTGAACTTCTATTCATCTTTTAGCCACAAGCCAAGAGTATACTGGAAAACACTGTTCGGTACCAAAAAAAAGTAATAATCTTTATAAGAATGTCTATACACGAGTAAACCTGTACGGTCTTAAGAAGCACAAAGTGATTGTGAAAATAGGTCTCCTGGGTTAATAGTTGGGAATCAAATGCATTAGGAAGTCCAGCAGGAAGGGACTGATAAAGAATATTCTTTGTTCCTTTGGATATAGTAATACTTAAGATAAAACTTGAGTACATTTTAGAGTGCCTGAGTCTAACTTGAGAATAAAACATGGGGTGAATATTGAAAAGAACAGAAGGAAAGCATTAAAAAATTTTCACACTAAGCTAAATATTTGTGGTTCAAACATAAATTATTTTCAAGTCATTTTAAGGACTCTCTAGTTTTGAACTCTCATTCACAAAGAAGAACGACTGTCAGGTGTCTCCTAAAATAGCCACAAGGAGTACTCAGTAATATAAATGTATTTATAAAGATAGTTTAAAATCATATTAAATATGACTATTAGAATAATTTGTTGTATGAAATAAGTTATGTGCATAAATGATTGGGTTAATGAATGTTATCTATTGTAGTATTTTGAATTACAAAACTAACACGTGCTATCCCCTGTCCTTAACAAAATCACATGTATCTTTTTGTTGTTGATTTAAACATGTACACTTGTTTATGTACCATATACTTTATGTTTACAAATAACATTGTACTTTATATATGTAGGAATAAATGAAGACCAATCAAATGAGAATGAACAGGGAATATTTACACAGAATTTGCTACAGTGAGGGAGTCAGCCACCATCATTTGTTTGGGTACTCAAAGGCAGGCAGGGGAATGGGAGAGCTTTCTAATGGAGAAAATGGAAGGCTTCAGGTATGCCCTGACTGGAGATGGTTGGCATGGGGAAGCTGTAGGTAGGCAAGCTAATTAATATTGGGACATCCTATGTGATTGGTTAGGGGTGCATATTTGGGGTACTCTGGTTTGTCCTAAGTTGGAAGTGGGACAAAAATTAGGGAAGCTGTCAGTTATTAATCAAATCCTGGCCATGTGGGGCCAACTGTTACAAAGGTTATTGTTTGGCTTCCTGAACTGGTAACTAGAGATATCAGTCTGACTACCTACAAGTCTGACTTATAAATAGGTTGGCTATATGTAGTTAGATAATGAGTTGATTTCCTGGATTATTTGTTGTGGATCAGACATCTATCTATCTACCTATCTATGTATCTATCTACCCATCTATCTATCTATCTATCTGGTCTGGCCATTGTCTGTTTCCTCATTCAGTCTCTCCTGGACTTCTCAATAACTTGATATTTTCATTTAAAGGCGAATCATTGCCAGACCTGGAATCAGTGCATGCTTGTTTTCTTCATTCTTCATAATAGCTGCATAATATACCACAGTATAAGTAGACGAAAATGTAGTCAGCTGTTTTGAAGGACATCCAGATGGCTTTCAGTGTTTTGTAATTTCAAAAAATTCTGCAGTAAATGTCCTTAACTAAGTATCTTGACTTAATGGTATCATTAACAATACTGGTCAAATACTTAGAATTTAAATTACTGAGTCAAAGGTTATGTTTATTTGAAATTTTAATACATACAAATGCATCACTTTAAGTACTTTTAACAAAGCCCCTATAAAGGTCTTTGCTGTTAGAAGCTAAGACCCCTGATGCCCTAGCTTTTGATCTGTAGACATCAATAAAGATTAGGTGGTAGATTTTCATTTCAAGGTGGCAAAATATGAATATGTGGCAAGTTCACAGCACCCCATTCCTAAAAGTCACTCCCCTAAAAAGATAGCTGGAACAAGGGAATTTTGAGCAATCATTGGTAGATAGAAGCTGTGAGCAATCATTGGCAGAGAGAAATTGAAAAGGGAAATTGTAGCTCCAAAGATCAAGAGATATCACTTATTTAGAAGGGATACTGCTACTGTATAGAAAAGTAGAAGAAGTTCCAGAAGCAATTTTCTGGATCATTGAAACAATCTGATAGTTCAACCTCTGTTAAACACCTCTTGGAATAGGCAGCTAAGATCTATGTATTTGTTTCCAGGAAAGAGCAGTGAATAGGTGAGTTTACATCAGAGATTCAGGGCAGTACCTTGTTATCTGGCAATAAATGACTGAGAGGAATGAGGAGCATTACAGATAACCAGCTGTTCGGTCAGTGTCTAGTTCTATGCCATACCCATTATCGCTAATAAATGGCAGAAGTTAAGGCCATGGCTGGAGCTGGTTAGTCGTGCAAAGAATAAAAGAGATAGCCTAATAGGAATTCTCAACTACTAAGATGAATACACAATTCCTTCTCAACACTTGCAGAAAGCTTACACCACTGAAGAGGAAGAGCAAACAACACTGGCATAAACTTACACATATGGAAACAAAAGCAAGAGAACAAGATTTTGAAAAATTAAATATAATGTTTTAAGAGTGATACTGTATTTTATTCAATTGTAAGACTAGGTGGATATAACAAAGAACTAACTAGAGTCATCAAAATAAAAAAATAAAATTGTAGAGATAGATAAGCTAATGTGCAAAATGGGCATGGCTGTAGAATGACTGAGAAAGCTGGAAAATAAAGGGAGAGATAAATCATGAAAAAGTTAAGAGACTTAGAAAATAGGTTCAGGTGATTAAAAAAAAATCTAAATGGAGCTTCAAAAGAATAATATCTACTACAGAGTAGGCAATAATTAAAGAGATAAGAAAAGGAAATTCTTCTCTAAGTAAAGAAAATATGAGATAAAAAAGGGCACACTCAGTGTTGGGCAGGATTTACAAAAACAAAGCAAAGCAAATCAAACAGAAAACAAAACAAAGTAAAAAAAAAAACAAACCCAAAAAACCTCCAAGTCAACTGGCTCCAGATATGTTTGTAATATATCTGAAATTTCAGAACATTAAGATTGGAATAAAAATTCTAATAGTTTCCAGAGAAAATTGTAAAAGCCAGGACTAGTGACCACAATTAATTTATATAATTTGTTTGCTAGGAGGCTGCCACATCATTTGCTATCCACGATGGTATATTTGTAAGTCACCCTTGAAGGGCTCTGGTATGCATCTCTGTCTCAGTCTCTCTGTACAAGATATGGCTCCATCTCTCTGGCAACATGTCACTTTCACTCATTCTTAAGTTTCATTTAATCTGCTCTTTTGACCTTTGACTCAATGCCCTATTTTCTGTCTTATCTTCTTCCAAACAGATTCTTCATACAAAGACTTACAGTTCACTGATACGACTTTTCTGAGTTGGCCTTATAAATTGTGTCCTAGAAAACCCTACAGGCATGGCATGGCCTTCCTGAAAATGACCTAGTTCCTGCTTGCAGCCTCCTGGCAGTCTGCTGTCAAGACATTTGTGTACTGAAAACAAAGAAAGAGATTTTAAAATATTGGAAGCACATATTTTAGACCTTAATAATGGTCTGTAGTTTTTAAAGCCTTTATGGTGTCTGAACACATTTAAAAACTATTTGTGTTGTGTTTGAACACATTTTTAAAATGTTTGTTATACATTAATACTTTGTCCTTGAATAAATAAAATATTACAGATAAGGCAAAAATCTTTCATTGGCTACCATTCTGAGTTTTGGTTCTTTTTCCCATCTTTAAAATTGCCAACCATCTCAGTTTGAGGTGTAGCATTCCAGACCTTTTTCTCTATGCAATTATCTATGCATATCTGTTAAGAAATATAGTATTTTTGATGTGTTTAAAAATATAAATAGTATCCAATTATATATTTTGTCCTTCACTTTGCTTTATTCACTCCAATACTTTCCCATGTGAGTGTGTATAGGTCTTTATCGCTTTTGAAATATATCTTATCCTTTAGTACAGATATATCATTATTTATTTAGTCATCACCTTATTCATGAACATTTAGGTTGTTTCAAAATGTTTGTTTTTATAAACAGTTTTGTAATGTATATCACTGAGCATTGTAATTATTTGTTATTCTGGGATAGATGAGCAGTGAGTGGCAATGTTGGGTCACAGGAGCTGCTTGTTTGCATTTTAATAGATATTACTAAATTTCCCTATATTAAGTGACATTTTCATTAGCAGTGGAAGAGAGTATCTATATCCTCAAACTCCCATAGACACAGGTATTATCAAGCTTTTAAATGCGTACCTATTCACTGGGTGAAAAATGAAGTTTCGTTGTTTTAATCTCCATTTACTCTTTTCACTACATTTTCTTGTGTACCTTACACTACAGGACTGAACTTGAAATCACTAAGGTACACACACACACACACACACACACACACACACACACACACACACACACACACACACACACACACACACACACACACACACACACACACACACACACACACACTCTGAAATTTGAAAGCCATCAACTGTTTCCAGATATTTGGAAGAAAATTTAATTTTTTAATGGAGTTTTCCATCAAGAATCTCTTACCCTTAGCTAAATGAGGGAGAGTTCTTTCCAAAATGACTAACACCTTATATAGTCACCAAAAAATATTTAAATTATAGAGCCATTTTTAAGCATAGTAAAGGCAAATTCAGATATCTGGTCTATGAGTTCCAAAGGTAGTAGTCCACATTCATGTTCTGTCCCATACAATTGCATTCCAGATTATATTTTCTTATATTTGCATCATTGACAGCTCGTGATTTGTTTTGTTTGTTTCTTCTGTTTTTCTTTCCTTCTGTTTCCATTTCTTTCCTTTAAATGTGTTATTTGAACATATATTTAGGATTCCATCTTGATTTATTTATAGCATTTTTGAGCCTATTGCTTTGAATACTTTTTTCTGGTTGCTCTGGGTATTACAATATGCAAATGTGAATTATTATAGTCTACTGGTGTCATCCTTTAACTACTTCCAGTGGAGTATTTAAAACTTACTTCCATTTAGGATTTTTACTCTCCCAATTTAAAAAAATCTATCTATCTATCTATCGATCTAGTTGTTCCAAGTATTTCCTCTCCATACTTTAACAAAACAGATATTATTTTTTTTATTTCCACCAACAAATATGATCTAAGAGATTCATCAGGATAAGTCTACTATATACCCTTCTATTATTATTTTACTACTCTATTCTACTATTATTCTATGATTATTACCATTCCATTATTATTTTCTTTCTGAAGTTTATGCCTTCTTCTGTTATCATTTGTTTTATGCCAGAGAGCTTCCTATAGATATTCTTTAAAGGTTTATTTGCAACATATATTCTTAGGTTTTTTTTTTTTCACTCTGAGAATGTCTTCATTTTCCATTGAAAATGTCTTTATTTTCCATTTATTCTTTTTTTTTTTTTTTT
>NW_006775616.1:1220529-1247062 GCF_000442215.2 Lipotes vexillifer | reverse complement strand
GCGGGCCTCTCACTGTTGTGGCCTCTCCCGTTGCGGAGCACAGGCTCCAGACGCGCAGGCTCAGCGGCCATGGCTCACGGGCCCAGCCGCTCCGTGGCATGTGGGATCTTCCTGTACCGGGGCACGAACCCGTGTCCCCTGCATTGGCAGGCGGACTCTCAACCACTGCACCACCAGGTATAGATGGTTTTCCAGGTATAGAATTCACATCTGACAGTTCTTTTCTTCTTGCATAGAAAAATATTATGTGAATTCCTTCTAGTCTCCATAGTTTCAGATGAGAAATCAGCTGTCACTTGATTTGGTATCCCCTTGGTTGCTTGTAAAGCTTTTTATTGTCCTTACAATAAACGTAAATTGTGTATATCATTTCAGATGTTTAATTATGATGTGTCTTGGATGGATTCCTTCATGTGTATCTTATTTAGATTTGCTCAGCTTTTGAATCTGTAGGCTTATATATCCCACCAAATGTGGGTAATTTTTAGCCACTATTTATTTGAATAACTTTTCAGCCTCCAGTTCTTTCTCCTCTTTTTCTGGGACTTGAATAATATGAATCTTAGATCTTTTGTTATTGTATCAGTTTCCTAAGGCTCTGTTTTGCGGTGGGGGGGAGGGAGAGGAGGGATTTTCTATTTTTCTCTCTGCTGTTCAGATTGAGTAAATTCCATTATTCTAAGTTTCTTGGTTCTGTCTTCTTTCAACTCTATTTTACTACTGAGTCTATCCAGTGAGTTTTCTATTTTGGTTAGTGTAACTTTCAGTTCTATAATTCCTACTTGGAATATATATTCTTTTGAATAAGTTATATAACAGATATTAGCAAATAATAATGCCCATATTTTGTATTTTTTCACTTGTGTTGGGAATTTTTAATCACTTATTGAAGCTATGTTATGATGGCTGTGTTAAAGTTTCTGTCAAATAGTTACAACATCTGATTCACCTCAATATTAGCAATATATTATCTGATAGTCTTTTCTCATTAAAGCCATGCGTTTCCTGGTCTTGGTATAATGAGTCATTTTTGGGTGTATTTTGGACATTTTACATGTTATGTTAGGAGACTCTTGATATTATTTAAATCTTTTATTCTAGTAGGAAGTCTCTGTTTAAGTTTAGCATGTAGGTTATGACCTACTTTTCTGGGTTATATTCCAAGGAGAATTTTAATTTTCTGATCTCTTGCAGTGCTAATCTGGTCTGCTTTGTTTTTCTAGTTCTATTTTGCATTCCCACTGACTTCTTTCAGGAATCACTTTGGGGATGGATGGCATTTCCGTGAGCCATTGGGTGGGGGACACTAGACTCATGATATGGAGAGTGCTTCCTCTGACCTATTCTCTAACCATCCAGTGCCAGTGGGTATTCTATGCTATCTTTGCTGGTGCCTCTGGGGCAGGGTAGCTAGTCTTCCCTTTGCTAATCCTTTGCCCAGAGAAATCAGGCTTTACTTGTTTTTTTTTTTTTGTTTCATTTTGTTTTTGTTTTCTTCCTATGCCTGTAGGCAGTTCCAGATCGCAGCACTCTCCAGTGCCCAGTCTAAGATATATGATAGATAAAAAGAAAATCCAAGAAATTTTCTATGGTGTCATACTTCAAGTTTTGAGGTTCCTTGACAGTCCAACTTCTTATTTCCACCATTCAGTCTTTTTTTTATTTGCTGTGAAATATTTTTCTAGAGCATATACTTGTATTCAGAGGGTAGGGGTAGAGAAAATTGAATCTATTCCATCTTGTTCCCTGAATTACTTTTTACAATCTGCAATACACTCTTATGTCTGTCATCTCACTTGCTCCTCCTCAAACCTCTGTGGGGCTTGCTCTTGTGAAAGTGTAACTCCATGAGGTAAAATTCAAAGGGTTGGGATCAAATGTAAAAGTATCTAACTTCTAGGTAGAAAAAAGTTTAAAAAAAAAAGCTTCTTCTATAAAACAAAACACCCCAAAACTTACTAGCTTAAAAAAATCACCTACTCAGCTCATGATTCTGTGGGTGAACTGGACGATTCTGATTTTGGCCAGGTTGGCTGATCTCTACTGGACCTACTAATGTGTCTGTGGTCATTCATTAGGTCTGAAATATCTTGAACAGCCTCACTCACATGTCTTATAGTTGTTGGATGTTGGCTGGTGTCATGGAGATATGAGGTCACATATCTTCTTTTGACAGGCTTTCTCAGTCTTCTTCTCATGGTAGTGGAAGGATTCCAAACAGAACAAGAAAGGGCAGGCCTCAACAAAAAACACTTTTCAAATCTCTGCTTGCTCTATGTTTGCTCTTGTCTCATCAGTCAAAGCAAGTCATAAGCCTAAGCTCAGAGTCAGTGCAGGTGGTGACTCCTAAAGAATGCAGACATAAGGAGAGGAAGAATTTGTGGCCATTGAACAATCTACCATGGCCACAATCAAGGTCTGAGCCATAAATATTCACAAGTTAGCTCCTATTTGCATTACTTTTATAATTTAAAATGTCTATTATATCTATTACCTCACTTGTTTTTATGAATATCTCATGTTTGATATGTGGGAAGGCATAGTAGTCCTCTCTGATAAAAAATTCAATATGTTTATGGCTAGTCCAAATATAACTTATATGTTGACACTGAAACAAACAGTCACACAAGTAAAAGTATAAGTAAAGTCTTGATATGCATTATATTAGGACTTTTTCCAGGTTCACTGAAGTGTTAGCTATAAGACCTGATGTTTTTATTCTTTGTTACCTTCCCAAGCATAATTGGTATCTGCCAGTTATTTTATTCTAGGTTTTGTTGAAAAAGTCCATGTCTATCTTAATCACATTTTCCATGACTTTATAAATGATGAATATATCCTGTGTGCAGATGGAAAGAATTCTTACTTGTAGTTTATTCTTACATAAGTGAGGCTTAAATTTACTGATCATATTTATTGCTTGATGCAAAACCATTTTACTTTTCACTATATCTTTGCTGAAGGGGCAGTTATAACAAAACAAGCTTATATGTTTAGATTTACCATAATTTATCTGGATGTTAGGAGAATATTGCCTTTGTTATTTCTGTATTGTTATTACTACCTATATTTTATCCTACTAAAAAAAATATATAAAATATATATATATATATATATATATATATATATATATATATATATATATATATATATATATACATATATTATTTTATTTTAACTTCTTTATTGGAGTATAATTGCTTTACAATGGTGTGTTAGTTTCTGCTTTATAACAAAGTGAATGAGCTATATGTATACATACATCCCCATATCTCCTCCCTCTAGCGTCTCCTTCCCACCCCCCTATCCCACTCCTCTAGGTGGTCACAAAGCACTGAGCTGATCTCCCTGTGCTATGTGGCTGCTTCCCACTAGTTATCTATTTTACACTTGGTAGTGTATATATGTCAATGCCACTCTCTCACTTCGTCCCAGCTTACCCTTCCCCCTCCCCGTGTCCTCAAGTCCATTCTCTACGTCTGCATCTTTATTCCTGTCTTGCCCCTAGGTTCTTCATAACCATTTTCTTTTTTTTTTTTTTAGATTCCATATATATGTGTTAGCACATAGTGTTTGTTTTTCTCTTTCTGACTTACTTCACTCTGTATGACAGACTCTAGGTCCATCCACCTCACTACAAATTACTCAATTTCGTTCCTTTTTATGGCTGAGTAATATTCCATTGTATATATGTGCCACATCTTCTTTATCCATTCATCTGTCGAAAAAATATATTTTTAATGTTTTCTATCTTTGGAAATCATTGGTCCCATAATTTCAGTTTTAAAAAGTCACTTCTAGCTTTTCTTTAGAGTGAAGACTGATAGTTTAGCATCCATTATTTCATAAGAATAATTTAGATTTCCTCTTTAACATTCCACTCAATAACTGCAGTGACAGAGGTTTATAGTCTCTTTCTGAGGTGCCTCTGAAATCCTTGTGAGTTCTTTCCACAGCTTATTTTTATCAGCTTGTAACTACTCAGATAAGCTTAGCGTCATCTGCGAACTTACATATTCCATTTTGTACTCTTTCTTTTAGATCAATTATGTGAGAATCTGAACTTTATCAAAATGTGAAAAAAGGCTAGACACAGTGTTTATTCCCAGGTACCCTACTGCAAACAATTCTCCATCCATAAAATTGATGCTACCCCTTCTCTTTGTTTTCTTTGTTTGTGTTATGTAGGTGCATATTCCTGAAAATACCTGCCCTCTAACATTCAGTTCTAGAGTAGAGGGAAATAGGGTTTGATAAATGTATGAGAAAGTTGAATACATTGCAAAAGGCTTACTAAACTCAATAGTTGACAGCTATTCCTTTCCGTTTTGTCTAAACATTTATTTTTTCTCTTGGAGCACTCTGGAGAGAAAGGATTTGTACTATTTATCCTTAGAGTAACAATGTGACATGCCCTCTACCCACTCCCCCTCCTGTATACATTATGCTTCCTTAAGTGTGCAATGAACCACTCTACCTTATATATTGCACCAATCTGTTAGGCATGCAAGAGAGAGTTACTGGTCTGAAATTCTAAATCTTTCCACAATGCTTTTTTATGGATGGTGTCAAAACAAAGGCAAATTCAAAATAAATAAAACCACCACTCTCATTTATAATGTTAGGGCTTAAGACAAGCAACAACAGGCACAAATATACCAGTACATTCCAATACACTTTTTCTTAGTCATGTTAGTGACACCACCAGTGTCAGACTAGCGATCCCTCACTGGCTTATTGAAATATAAGATGCAAGAAGCTTTCTCTTATGGTGAGTATATTAGTTCTCTGAAATCTTTGTTTATGCCAGTGGTTTCCATTTGGGGAGAGAATTTGCCCTTCTTGGGACATATGGCAATGTCTAGAGACATTTTTGGTTTCTACAACTTGGGCATGATGGTGTTACTGTCATCTAATGGATAGGGGTCGGGGATGCCACTAAACATCCCACATTGCACAGGTGATCTCCTTACAACAGATTACCTGGCCCCAAATGTCAACTACAGCAAGAGTGAGAAACAGTGGTTTACATCATCTTCTTTTGCATATGTTTCCTCATTTGGTTGGCAACAGTTGTCCAGTGTAACCAAATGTTCACCATAATCCTGAACACTGATATTTGTTTTAATAACTGTCCTGTTGTGCATATGATGTCACAACATATGAAGAGCATATGTTTTACAACATACCCATATGAACTATAAGATTTCACTTTTGCCTCAATTTTAATCTGGTTATTGATACTTAAACAAGAATTGCTTTGTAGCACATTATCTTTGGACAACTCCCACAAATTCTTTTTTTCCCACTGACTCCTGGGTTCCCTTGTAATTTAAACACTGTTCATCATACCTAAAAGAACTGCAACACTTAGTAGTAGTGGTATGGATTATCAACCTTCAGGATAAATCTGATTCTGAAATTATCCGCATTAACATATAGTGTTTCATAGCAGGTACTGAACTTGGAGTCCACAATCAACAACTTCTTGAGCTGCATAAATACAGTATAGAAATAGATCCAAACACAATAGCATTGTTTCAAAGCAAATAATTGTTTCCAAGAAAAACTGACCAAAAGTAAAATAATTGAGAGGTAGAAATGATCAGATGTCTCTTAGGTCCAATGGTTTAATTCATTTAGAGCAAATTCAATTTCTTGCAAGCTAAGGCATATGAGGAAATGCTAATTTGCGTGAGTTCTTTAGCAGTAATATTCATTAAAACTATTATGGTTCGTTGCAATGCCAAAAGAAACTCTTTTTTTTTTCTTTTACAAGCTGATATGTATTAATGAGAAAGTTACTGACCCCCTCTTTCTTCTGTGTGTGACCAATAGAACAAGAATCATTAGGATAAAATCAGCAGTTTCACAGTTCTTGTTCTCTGTCAAAGGGCAACACACTGACGAATCCTTCAAGTTTGATTCATTAGGCAAGTTTTTCATATGTAAGGCTAATAAGCTATGACGTTTAGCTCTCAGTAAATTTAATCAATGTGCAATTTATGTGTGCTTATTGACTTAATTTCACCATACAGGAGGCATATGTGCTCTAAAATATAGTGCCATATGTGCATGGAATCAGAGAATTTTAAAGCTTGAGATCATTTAGTCTCAACCTTGTCATTTTAGAGTAGAAACTGAGGCATATGATGAGTGCCAGACTGTGAAATAGTGAGTCAGACTGTGAATTTTAAGTTTCTAGTTCACTGTTAATTCTCTTTGAGCTACCATTTTGCTCCCATTATAAGGCTTCAAAATTAAATTCAAACTTGATTTTATAACATGATTGATTATTCTTTTCTTATCAAGAACACTGAAATAACGATTTTACATTACAAACTATAGTTGGTAACTAAATATTCTCACTAGTAAATAAGTGGAAGATTTTAAAAATAATGGACTATTTTATACAAATTGTTCTTTAGAGTATCAAAAGTACCTTAGGAGTAATAGCAGTCTTTTACTTTTAGATCAGGTCTTCTGTCTGCTATCTTGTAGGCAAAGGAATAATGAACATACTATAGATTAAAAAAAATATATTACTTACTATTTTGCAACTTGGGCAGATCACTGAGCCTCAGTTTCCTCACCTTGAATAAGAAAAATAAATGATTATCCATGAACCTCATAGACAATGTTCATGAAATAAAGGTAAAGTAAATGAGATCACCTTTGTAAACTAAAAAAACAAATTTATATCAGTTAATGTTATCATATTAGTGAAACATTTTTTGTTCAGACCCAAAACCAATGTTTTCATGGCTCTATTCTACTTCTCCAATTTCTTAGTTTTGTTATTTGAACAACTACAAATGATACTTCCTAACTGACATGTATTTTTTAAATACATTAAAAAATTGATAGCAGTTGATTAAACCTTACAAAAGATTTTTTTTTTAATAAACTTTATTTTTCAGAGCAGTTTTAGGTTCACAGGAAAATGAAGTGTAAAGTACAGGGAGTTTCTATATCTACCCTGTCCCCACACATGTTCAGCATCCCCTACTATCAACATCCATCACCAGAGTGGTACATTTGTTACATTCAATGAACCAACACTGGTACATCATTATCATCCAAACTCCATAGTTTACATTATGGTTCACTCCTGATGTTGTACAATCTATGGGATTTTGCAAATGATTAATGATATATACCCACCATTAGGGTATCATGCAGAATAGTTTAAGTACCCTAAAAATCTCTGTGCTTCCTTGCCCCTAATACCTGACAACCAATGATCTTTTTAACGTCTCTGTAGTTCTGCCCCTCCAAGGTGTCAGACAGTTGGAATCATACAGTATGTGGCCCTTTTGGACAGGCTTCTTTTAGTTAGGAATATATATTTATAGTTCTTCCTTGTCTCTTCACGGCTTGATAGCCCATATCTTTTTATCACAATAATACTCATTGTCTGGATGTACCACAGTTTATTTATCCATTCACTACCTGAAAGACATCTTGCATGCATCCAGGTTTTGGCAATTATTAACAAAGCTGCTATAAACACACACGTGGATGGTTTTGTGTAGATATATGTTTTCAAATCCTTTGAAAATACCAAGGAGTGCAACTGCTAGATTGTATAGTAAGAATATGTTTAGTTCTGTAAGAAAATGTCCATCTTTCAAAGTGGCTGTACCATCTTGCATTCCTACGGGCAATGAATGAAAGTTCCTATTTCTTTATAGCCTCACAAGCATTTTGTGTTGGTAGTGTTTGGATTTTGGCCATTCCAATAGATGTGTAGTGGTATCTTGTTTTAATTTGCAATTCCCTGATGACATATTGTGCAGAACATCTTTTCATAAGCTTATTCATTATGTGTATATCTTCTTTGGTGAGATATCTGTTAAGTTCTTTGGCCCATTTTTAAATCAGGTTGTTTATTGTCTATTATTGAGTTTTAAGGGCTGTCTGTACATTTTTGAATAACACTACTTTATCAGAAGTGTCCTTTGCAAATATTTTCTCCCAGTCTGTGGCTTATCTTTTTATTCTGTTGACATTGTCTTACACAGAGAAGTGTTTAATTTTAATGAGGTCCAGGATATTAATTTAGTGATAAGAGGGACATCCTTGTCCTGTGACTGAAATTAGTGAGAAACCTTCAAGTTACTTAGCATTCAGTATTGTGTTAGCTGTAGGGTTCTTTTGGTAAATATTTTTTATCAAGTTGAGGAAGTTCCCTTCTACACCTTGTTTACTGAAAGATTTTATTATGAATGAGTCCTGGATTTTATCAAATGCTTTTTCTGCATCAATTGAAATGATCATGTGATTTATAAGCCTATTAGTGTGATGGATTTCATTAATTGATTTTTAAGGTTTGAACCAGACTGGAAAAACTGGGATAAATTCCACTTTGTTGTGGGGATAATTGTTTTTATACTTCATTGGATTTGATCTTCTAATATTTTGTTGAAGACATTAGCATCTATGTTCATGAAAGATATTGGTCTGTAGTTTTCTTTTCTTGTAATGTCTTTGTCTGCTTTGTGAATCAGGGTACTACTAGCCTCATAGAATGAGTTAGGAAGTATTCCCTCTGCTTCTGACTTCTGGAAGAGATTCTAGAGATTGGTATAATGTATCCTTTAAGGTAGAATTCACATATGGACCCATCCAGGCCTGGTGCTTTCTATTTTGAAAGGTTGTTAACTATTGGTTCAATTTCTTTAATAGTTACAGGCTTATTCAAATTGTCTATTTCTTCTTGTCTGACTTTTGGCAGTTTGTGTCATTTCAAGGGATTGGTTCACTTCAACTAAATTATCAAATCTGTGGGCACAGGGTTGTTCATATTCCTTTATTATAATTTTAATGTCCATGGGATCTGTAGTCCTGTCCCCTGTTTAATTTCTGATACTAGTAATTTGTTTTTAAAGTGGGTTTCTTGTAGAAAACATATAATTGGGTCTTTTTGTTTGATCTGCTCAGACAATCTCTGTCTTTTAATTAGTGTATTTAGACAATTGACATTTAAAGTGATTATTGACAAACTTGGATTATTATCTATCATATTTTTTCCTGTTTGTTGCCCTTGTTCTTTATTCCTACTTTTGCCTTTAACTCTTTTTCTGTTTTTTTTTTTCTGTATGTGTGTGTGTGTGAGCCTGTGTGATTTTAATCAATCATTTTTTATGATTCAACTTTCTCTCCTTTCTTAGCATATCAACTTTTCTTCTTTTTTAAACATTATTTTTAGTGGTTACATGGCTAGGAATTTAGTTTGCAGGTGGAGTTAAGGTTGCTAATCAGCTGACCTTAAGATAAAGCAACTATCCTGGATTCTCCATGTGGGTGAATGTAATCACAAAGGTACTTAAATGTGGAAGATGGAGGTAAAATAATCAGGTTGAGAGTTATATGACATGAGATAGACTTGGCCAGCTATTGCTGGCTCTGAAGGTGGAAGGGGATCATGAGCCAAGGGATGTGGGTGGCCTTTAGAAGGTGGAAAAGTAAAAAAAGAAAAAATTTTACTCCAGAAATTCCACAAAGAAATGAAGTACAGGCAACATCTTGACTTTAGCTCAGTGAGATCCCTTATAGGCTTCTGACTTACAGAACTGTAGGGCAATAAACCTGTGTTTTTTTAAGCCACTAAGTTTATGGTAATTTGTTACAGCAGCCACAGGAAACTAATACAAAGAACAAACTAAAAAGATGAGCTATACAAAATATAAGATAATCATTCCCCACAAACTGGACGTATCTCTCTCTTCAGAGAGTAGATATTTTGCGGGGAAGTGTTCTAAAAAAGGATTCAAAAATGATATAGAGAGTTTGATTGCATGAAGCTGAAATTTGTTTAAAAGAAAGTACAGTAAGAAAATAATAGTGATTCATTCTTTAATATATGGATTCAGCTGCTATTTTTCTTGATAATTCAAATGAAGAAATTCCTGTTGATATATAATGTACCATGGACATAAAAGTATTCATCAGCATGTCTCCCAAGGTCTCATATCCACCTTCACAATGTTAAATGGAGATAAATGCACTTCTCTCAAGATTGAGAAGTTATTTTTCGGTGACAGTTTAAAATCTCCCCTCTCTCCTACTTTTCTTCCACTGCCTTGAATTCTGAGTCAGCCTCTTATGCAACAATACAAACCATAAAGATGCTCATCTATGTGACTATTCCCATATGTTTCCTGAATAAGTAACTAAGCCAGCAAGTGCAGTTTTACTTCACATTTCTGCTTTACCAAGTTTTTTTCTCCAAATAATAGATGTCATGCATATTTCTTTAAAGAGGAAGCAGATAAGTTTTGAGTTAGTGAGAAAGCATCTAACCCAGTTAACAACAACACTTTCTATATTCTTTGTCATGAGACAGATAGTTAAAGCTAAGCAGGTTTTGCTAATAAGTGTATTTGTGATTCATAGCAGAAATGAAAAATAAAAAAAACATGGTGCACTTAATGAGGCCGATGTCATCAAAAGAGGTATATACATTTGCTAAAGAAAAAAAGAAAATAAGAGAGAATGTGAAGTTTGCAAAAAAAAAAAAAAAAAAAGCCAGCGAAATCAATTTCTCTGTTGTTGATTCAAAAGAGCTCAGTGGTATTTGAAAATCAACCATTGGGTTATATAGAAACAGGCTAGCATTTTTATTTATTTTGTTGAATGACAGGGAAACAGTAAAGGTATATAAATTTTCTAAAAAAAAAAAAAAAAAAAAAGAGAAAGTGAAGTTTAAAAAAAAAAAAAAAAAAAAGAGCCAGCGAAATCAATTTCTCTGTTGTTGATTCAAAAGAGCTCAGTGGTATTTGAAAATCAACCATTGGGTTATATAGAAACAGGCTAGCATTTTTATTTATTTTGTTGAATGACAGGGAAACAGTATTAAATTACCATCTTTAATTTACATGCATTATGTCTGCTTGGGGTCCAATCTGTCACGAAAATTATACTTCTTGTTCCTATCATTTACGACATGGCGATGGCAAAGGAACAGGCTTCTGTTACCTAGTGAGTTGGTTGGCCTGTGGTGAAAGGCATTGATTTCTCTGGCTTTCCTGGATTACTGGCTGCTCCAGGACACAGTTTTTTTATGTGGCTTTCTTTTCCCAGAAGCAGGGCAATTTGGCAGTACTTAAACTCAACCTCATAATTCATCATCTTCCTATGCATTTTAGCTCAATTATTTCACCTTTAATTTTGAATCTTAAAATTGTGACACCAAAGCACTTTACAATCTCCTGCAAGAAAAGACTCCTACCTTCTCCTCCTCCTCCTCCAACTACTGTTACTCCCACCACTACTTCTACACCTCCTGGCAGCTATCACTGATCAAGAATTTTAGAAGTGCAAACACTTTATGAAATGCTTTACCTCTCTTATCTCACTTAATATTTGCAAAACATGATTATTATCTCCATTTTACAAATGAGGAAGAGGAGACTCAGAGAATTTTTAAGATAACTTGCCTACAAACATAATTAATGATCTATCCAGTATTCAGCCTAGAGCTGTGGGACTTCAAAGCAGGTGCACTGTAACTAAAGGTTATTTTGCCTTTCTGTAACTTTTAACTCTATATTTACTGGTAACAGCTACTGTTTTCAATGAATTATTTCTCCATAACAAAGTCAGGTAGTTCCAAGGAAGTTTTAGAAGAGAAATCACGATGAATTATTTGTATTTATTATTGAATGTGCTCTTGTATTTCCTCTTCCGGGACACAGTATGTTTCTCTCCTTTCATGCTCTCTTATGATGAATGTACATACACAAAGAATGCCATAACTAAAAGCCAAGAGAAGCTTTTGTTTCAGACCAGGTTTTACACTTACATGACTAGATATAGGATAATGATAGAGTTAAGAAAACAATAGAAGATTTATGAAAAGAAGAAAATATCTGAGAAGTTTTTTGCAAGTCTTTCTATTCTTTCCTGTCATATCATCTCTAAGCAAATTTGCCCCAAAATGGAGAGAGTGTCATTTAGTCTATACTCTCAACCTGTCATACTCCCATCTTCCTTGTTCTTCTTAATGTTCAATACAAAAGCCATCTCTCAGAGCCCTAAAATAAGTTCAATCTATGGTAAATTGTTCACAGTAACTTCTCTTGATGCTTTTCAACATACTGTAGAATAGAGGACTCTTCTCTTCAACTTTGCAATGTTTTATTTGGTCACTTTCAAACGGGTCTTATTTTTGCTTGTCTTTAGCTAGACAGAATATCTCAGCAGACCTTAGCTTAAATAATTATCAAAGCACTGACATTAGGATATAGTGTTATTAACTGTCTTCCAGTGGTTCATTAGGGATAAACTGACTTCTGTGTTACATTATCCTATGGTTTATGGAAAGACATTATTGAAAGTCTAAATCCCTTGGCAAGGAGAATCATGATCTCAAGGATATCAGAGGTTTACTGAATAGATGAATGCCCTTATGCACCTCTTTCTCAACATACTCTAAAGCATATATCGCATAGACCATTCCTTTTGTTTTCCCACATAACCCCGCTCCTGCTTTATAGGTCCTCAAATCAAAGAGATTTGTACCATGAATTCATCATATTTACTCCAGAATTTGTATAAATCTCTTTCTTTTTATATTTTGATCTTGTTCACACTGCTTTTGCTCCCTTGTTAGCATATAGAACGGCCTATATTCTGTTTTACAGAACTGAACAAAAAGAAGATATGCTTGTCAATATGACTGCCTAGAAAATCTGTGATTAAAAGTTATGTTGCTCGTTACCACAGAAAATCAAAGTGGTAACAATGCTTACTGACCATTTTTGGAAACAATTTCTTGCTCATTGCTTTCTGTGATCTTTCTTAAAAACAAAGCTGCAAATTGCCACGTTTCACTGAGAGGTCAACATAGAGAGCAATTTGTATTTATGCAAAAAGATCCCATTACTCATTTTTCTTTCAAATTAGTTTATAAGAGTTTCTACCTCGAAGGAGTGCTACCATAGGTAATTATTTTAAGATGTCTTACCTGGTACTTTATAGATCAAAACCTCCATGTTCTTGGGTCGACATATAACTATCAATGGCATTCATTTTCACCAGGATAATGGTTGGAACATGTGAGCCACAAGTCAATAACATAAATGATTATATGCCAGTGAAATCAATGGATCTAACTCTTATTAAATGTACCCAACATGAATGAAAAACATTATGATAATGAAGGCATGTTGGTAAAGTAGAGTGAAGCTCTGAGAGCCCCTGAGTTTGTTTACCATCAGCTCAGATATGGTTTTATTAATAGTTATAGAGGCAATATCAAACTAATGAAACAAAGTTAGTGACATAGAAGCAAAATAAGCTGAAACATAAACAGGTTTTCGAGGAGTCAAAGGATTATTACGAAGCTCATGTAAAATCTGGCAGCTGTTACTTCCTCCCCTCCAAAACACATCATGGCATATTGACAGTGGTGTCTGTCATCATCTTAAAATGATGAGTGATATTAAATGTCATTGGGTTCAATCCTTCATCTGATGCTTGTGTTTCTTCTACTGTGATTTTACCATGTTTTGTAAAATGCCTCCAGAGTTGGGGGATTCACTATCTTTCCACGCACCCCGTAACAGAAAAAGACAGCAGAACTGGATACAATAGTATAGGAGTCCATAGGTAGAGTAGATCCCAAAGTGTCCCCAATAATTATTTTGCAAAGAAATCATTATGCTCCAAGAAGAAAGGGGCTTATTTATGAGCTACATTTAAACTGATATTTATTAAAAATGTGACACATTTAACAATATTTTGGGAACAAAGCATTAGTGTTCTAGAAGATTTTACTGTATACATCAGCTCCTTGCTTGTCCATGAGATAAAAGTGAAGCCTAATGACACTGATTTTAAAAGCCAAACCAGAGCTCATCACTGCAAAGCATCTGCTTTGTTGTTGTAAGGTGAATGAAAAAGACATTATGTCTATGAATGTGCAAAATGGCATTAGAGCTTTCAGAATTGGGATCAAGAGGGTAGGAAAAAATGAGGTAAAAAATGTTCTTTTTAAGCATACTGTCATGATCTGGGTTGAACTACCAACATTTGAGTCCTGATGTCATTGGCATCAAGAGCTATTTGACACATAATGAGCACAGCTGGGACTGACCTATGGAGGATGAAATGGAATATAAACCAGAGGCAAATCAGAACTATGGCTTAACTTGGCGAACAGCCTACTTCTCAAATAATCCATGCTGCTTGCCAGGGAGTCAATGAATACTCATGACAGCAGTTAGTATGCAGTGTCAGATTTAGGAATCTCACCAGCCTAAAGGTGAGCATTCCTTAGCCAGGTCACCAGGATTGTATTTGTATGAATCCAAAGCATAGACACTTGTTCCACGTTTAAAAAGGTAAATTTTAGTTTAATATAAAGAGTATCTTTCTGGTTAATGAAGCTGTTGAAAAACTGAAAGGGCTATTTTATGATATGAATTTCTGGTTCTTGCACATGTTAAAAAAAAAGATTGAGTGACCACTGTTGTTTAAGAGTTTAAAGATGATCCTTGATGGGCCCTTCCATCTCTGCAATTCAATCTATTCATTCACTCATTCAAGTAACAAAATTTGATTCCCTGATTATGATACAAAATTACATTCTTATTTTTATTGTATCTTGAATCTGAATTAACTAGATATTATGAAAATCTGAAATAATCAAGGAAGTAAAATATATGTAAGCACTCAATTTTATTTTTCAATGTATAGAATCTCATGACAAGTGATCTATTTATTTCATTGACCAGTAAAAAATTAACTTTTTACTTATTCTTTGGTATCATATAGACACGGATTAGCAGTATTTTGTAGAGGTTATTCATAGGTTTGTCATAGCTTGTTGCCTCACTTCATTCAGGGCACTTTTCAAATATCTTACTGGAAAAGTCTTCTTTTCTCTCCCTATGAAAAATGGCATTCCAACTCCATCACTCTCTCTGCTCTAACCTTGTTTTATTTTTATTGATAAAATTTATCACCTCATGATGCTCCTGTTTGTCTTCTGTCTCCATCTACTAGATTGTAAATTCCATAAGAATAAGGATTTGACTGTTTTGTTCACTTCTATCTTCCTATTGCTTGTGATAATATCTATCACATAGTTGAGATCAAAAATAATGTTAAATGATTGAGTAATGAATGGATGAATGAATGAATGTAAATGCCTGAATTAATAAATTATTTTGAATATGAGTGGATTTTGATTGCAGATACTACTTTAATATAATAAATAAATTAGCCAATATAATAAAAGCTTTTTTTTAGTTCATATTTGAATGCTAACTTACTTTCACAAAAATAAACTGAAAATGATTAAGGGAATAAGAATATTTTTAAAAGGTTTTTACCTTACCATTAGAATTTAATCTTCCTTTATGCCTTAGAAAAGTAAATGAAATTCAGTTGAAAAACAAATATTTTAAAAATGTGGTTAGATTTCTAAGGGTTCCAGTTGAATTTAAAGGTCCTCCTTAAATCACTTAAGACCTATATTAAATTTAAGGAGGGAGACTTTTGTAAGTAATTTCTACAATTATTAACTCTCAAAGGCATTCAATTTGCCTATATGAATTCATGTTACATGATTCCTGGAGAAGATGGAGACACTGAGAAAATGATGTTCTGATGCTTCACAATATGTTGGAGATTTTGTAATATATCAAAATTGTGTGTGCCCACTGACACTGTTAAATAAATGTGATCTGTATAATATTTTCCTGACTGTTGGCCCATCATGGTTTATAGGTCCATATGAGAATTTAATGTTGAATACTAATATTCAAAAACAAATACAGTTTTCTATATAGCTGGCAAATATTTTTGCTAGTTATGATCTATCTAGTTATTTATTTTAGGTACTGCATTATCAAAATCGTATGGAGCTAGTGGAGTTTTCTTATTATGGTTATATCAATTCAGCAATGCAGCTTACCTAGAGAGTGGCAAAATATGTATCATTGTGAATTTGGCTATGCATTGCAGCAAATTTCATGTATACATAATGGATTTCTGAACATGTTTGGAAGGGATTTTTGTGATTACATGCTAAAAAACTAAATATAACTCAGTAAACCCCCAAGTATTTTATTTTTTCAGTTGCATTGTAGCTCTTAATCTTTTGCCCCAAATGACGAAAAACAAATTTTTCTAATTAACTTTAGTTTGAAAAGCAGTATTTGCAAGAGCAAGGAATATTCAGGTAGTTCTTGATTGCTTATTATGAAAAAACGGTAGTGTGGTGTATTAGAAATAGCACTGGCTGACAGAAGTCTTGGACTGAAATAATTTCAGCCAATATTTATCTTTGTAACCCTGAATGAACTATTATTAATGCAACTACACTTGGTTCTATGTAGGTCTGAAATACTATGTAAATATCAATTCATTGTGTCAATTATTGTCCTTAGAAAATAACGTAGAAATTATGTCCCTGAAGTCTCTAAGAAATCACTTGAATGACATAAGAAATTAGAAGAGTCAGCTTTAATGAAATAGCAGAAGTCGAACCAATGCACTCAGATAACGTTAGAGTTCAAGGATTCCAGGGATCATGATATCTGATTTCTTCCTTTTAGATATGAGGAAACTTGAGTCCCAAGGAGGGTAAGTAGCATAAATTCATACAGCTAAGTAGTAAGACAACAGTAATTAACAGAGGAAAAACTGATGTCTTCAACAAACATTCTAATACTCTTATTTTCTTTTTCCTCTCTCCCTGCCCTCCCTCATTCTCTCTCTTCTTTTCTTTCTTTCTTTTTTTTAAAAACACATTTCCATTCTCTAGTTTATGGTTATATGATTTGTTATTTCTCAATTTTTTTATTAAATAAATACAAACAGTAAATTTAGAAAATCTACAGACTCAAAGAAAAAAAAATTCCATAATGTTATCACTCAGAGTCAGTTATTTTCTATAAGGGATCTGTTTAATTATGAATAATTAGAGCTATCCTTTATCAGTCACAATATTAAACCTTCAGAATGCAAAAGAGAAAATGCAATGGACCATTATCATGGTGAAAATATACAGTCCTTGCTCCTGTGACTATAGAAAAATTTTTGTCAGTGCAGCATTTTGACTCTTTAGAAAAATAAAGACCAAGGACTTTACATTGCTATTTCATTAGTTGAAAACTGGCTGGGAACATCTGTGTAGCATTTAGTTTTGGGCTTGCCTGGTTCATATCAGTTGGCATGAGCAACAGGACACATAAAAGAATTAAAATCTGTCAATTCACTTTAGTTTCCTTAAAATTGCTATGTAAAATATGGCAGCGTCCTTGAATATAGACTAGGTTTAAAAGGAATATTTGAAGCATTTTTTTTTGTCATTAAGTCAACGAAACTGCTTTCTTATTTTCTTAAAAAACATTTTTTTTTGATGGGTAGGGAGATTGTATTACGGATAGAGCTTGAATTCATTTGTTTAATAACATATAGAAACAGCCTGTGTGCCTTCCGTTGAAGACCCTATTCAATCCTAAGTCAAGTCTTGTGTCCCATGCAAGCATGAAGACATTTGAATATTAATAAAGATCCATTTCTTCCATAAATAACAATAGATAGGAAGTGAGCAATTGGATAGGGCCATGCACATGCAGATAAGTTCCTTATTAGAACCAAATTTACCAATGGTAGTATTGTCAGTTAAAATACTATGATATATATAGACACTGAAATCATATATAGTTTAAACTGTTCTCACTTTACAAAATAGACAATCAAACAACTATAATTGATTCATGTATTGCAATTTTCATTCCATTAGTTAGAAGATATATCCAAAATTGGGGCTGTCAATCAGAGAAAATGAGTGCATGTTTTGTATTTCATAGTATTAATTGCAGGAGGGAAAATCATTCTTTGTACTTAGATTCAACAGGACTATACACATTTTATTTTACTCAACAGTAAATGTACATGTTTCCTCTAATAATATAATTAGTTTGAGCATCTTGGTAAATTCAAGAAAATAGGTTAATGTGAAGCCCCGTGAAATATTAAAAGTGGCTTTCATTTCATTTAAATTCACTTTATTGATTATATTACTTTTCAACACTGTCATTTTATTGACTCTTGTATTTACTTTTGTATTTTGTAGGACTCTGTATTTGTTCAGAGTCTATAAAACTATACTGAACTACTAACCCAAGAAGGTCACCTCAAACCTCTGAGGATCTATGGACTGAAGGATTTTGTTAATGAAATGTGGGACAACACACACACATAGATGTAAATATTTATGTTATTGAATTCAAAGATATGAAGCTGTTCTTGAGTTCTTACCGACCTTCCCCCCAGAATACCATTTTCTTGGTATTTTAAGCTCTTGAACTTGGCTGTAACACTTTATATGTTCTCTGTGTATTTGATTTTCAGATCCTTCTAATAATCAGCTTTGAGTGCCATTTCAAGAATGTCCTAAATATAGGGCTTCCCTGGTGGCGCAGTGGTTGGGAGTCTGCCTGCCGATGCAGGGGACGTGGGTTCGTGCCCCGGTCCGGGAAGATCCCACATGCCACGCAGAGCGGCTGGGCCCGTGAGCCATGGCCGCTGAGCCTGCGCGTCCGGAGCCCGGTGTCCGGAGCCTGTTGCTCCGCAATGGGAGAGGCCGCAACAGTGAGAGGCCCGCGTACCTCAAAAAAAAAAAAAAAAAAAAAAAAAAAAAGAATGTCCTAAATATAAAGTATACTAGGTGGTAAGTAATGTATTTTATGTGTTGAGTATCAGCTAACCTAGTTAGCTTCATAAGAGTGATGAATAAGCACAAGTTTGGGGAAATATCAAGTCTAACGGATCATGTAATGCGTCTTAATTATGATGAAATAAAATTTCTCATATTCTAACCTTCATGGTATTTGTGATGTCTCTTTGTTATTCTCTTCTACTAAAATAAAAATAATGTGGAATTTTAAAGAATTGTTATCTATGAATATGAAAAATATAAATGATTTATTAAAGGCCCAGTTTTCATTAGCTGAGCCATATGAAATTGTTGCTTCACTGTACTATGTTTTCAGATAAAAAGAAATCTAACTGGGTTTTTGTACATAATGTTATTTCAGTATTTCAGCAGATAGTGCAATCAATACATCAGACTGTGTGGCAGTTTCTGACCTAGACTATATCATCGTAGTAATCAATCAAATTGTAGAGACATTCAAAGTAAATCCCTGCCCTTGACAGTCACAAAACTAAGAGAGAAGGCTGGAGGAAGGAAGCAGCATTATAGATAACAAATGAAATAGGTTTAGGAAAAAACACCTTTAGAGGTCACTAGAAGAGAAATGTTACATGACAGCTCTCTGATTTGGTCAATATTTTGAAAACTACGTTTCCTCCTGTGCCAGGTTTAGCATACTGTGGCTAGTTTAGTGTGCACTGGAAATATAAAAGAATAGTAGTTAAGGTGGTAAAGTAACCCCAATTGGTACTAGAATTTTGTGAGATTGAGTTAGGATTGCTCTGGAGTTTTGCCTTTTCAATTATTAGTTTCATCTATTACTTGGGATTACACATTATTTAGTAAAAATACAGAATGCATAAGCTCGCCATTTGAAAATCTGAGGGAACAGTAACAATTTAAAAAGCAAAATATAAAGTCTTATTTGCTTCTTATATTTCATCATGTTAAAGGAACTTCAGTCCTGCCTGCTCTAAGGCAACTCCATTAGGGAAAGCTTTAATTAGAAAGAAGAAGATACCACTTAATGATCAGAGAGTAGAGAGTAAACAGAGATCAGCTTGGAGGTTACTGAGAAGCCTGTTTTTCTTACTAGCTGAACAGAGAAATCTTTTGCCAACAAGGATGAAGAACTGAAGTTTCATTTTGCTGTAATTTGTAGCAAGGGGACATTGAGTGATCAAAAAATAATCATAGACTAAAGCTTTGGAATGGTGATTATGGGTATGCTATTTAAAATTTTTTTAAAACAGTTCTTTAACTTAAGATACTTTGACGTTCATGAGAAATCATAAACATCATCTGTGGAAGATTAGTTTCTTCTCATTATTTTAAAAAATTATTGTCTCTTCATGTTTCTTCCTCACTCACGCACAGGTAGCCTCTGTAAGGTGTTTAATACATGACCCGAGACCTGCATGCTTCCTTAAAAACATATAGTATAGTTTAGTATAGTTTTTCTTGTGCAGGCTTAATTCACATGAAGAGCATTGAGCTAGCATTCTTATTTTTTTCCATTAAACACTGTCTTTTTGATTTATTCATTTTGCTATATATAACTCTCGTTCATTATTTCTGCTGCATCACTGAAAGAATCCAATGCATTTATTTTATTTATCACCTTTGCAGAGCATCTTGCTGCTTTCAATTCTCTTGTTTTGTAAAACAATGCTGCAAAGAAAATTCTGTATGTGCTCTGCACATACAGGGGAAATGGTGAGAAATACAGATCTGAAATCTGAAGACACGCTGAAACACCCTTGTTTTTCCATGATTATAGGTTTTACTGAAATTATTCTAACTATAACTAACTTTACTTGTGAATAAAATCATACTATTGTCGAAAACAGGGATGACATTACATCTCAGGGGTCAAATTCGGCCCACCGTTTTTTTCAAATAAAGTTGTATTGGAACACAGACACATCCTTTTTTTTTTATTTCTTTTTTTAAAACATGTGGTTGCTTTTATGCTAAGAGACAGAACTGAGTAGCTGTGGGAAAGACCTATGGCTTGCAAAGCTGAAAATATTTACTATCTAGCCTTTTACCAGAAAAGTTTGCTGACCACTACTCTACAAGAAAGCCCTTGGGAATTATTATTATCATAATGTAGGAAATTATTATTATATTGTAAGATTTAAATTTAGACTTAGTAAAACTTGTAACAGCTGTTTTGCTTCCTTTCTGCAATTGTCCCAAAGTGTCCAGTTGGCTTTGAAATGAAGAAGACAGAATTTGGTTATAAGGTCAGGAGAGCCAAAACTCTCCCCAAAAGGCATGCAGAGTCATTATGCCTTCTTACAGGGTCTTGAATTTAGGTAGTGAATCTACTTAGAGTCATGTGAAGCAAATTTGCAAGGCAAACTTTGAACTTTAAAGCCCTCTGGGAGTCATTTGTTTGATTCATTGACTGTTAAACAGACGTCCTCACATTAGGATATCAGGGTCCATAAAATGTGATAAGATCTGGGAATGCCTCTAAAAGCGAGACCATAAAGGCAGACTCCTCTTCCCTTGAGCCTCTGTGAACTCTTCACTCTAGTGCCCCCTGCCCCAACTTTGACCCTTTCTTTGCTTATGCTTTTGCTACCCAGGTAAGTACTCATTAGTAAAGCTCTTGTCAATTTCCTTACCATTCACGTGCAGATATTTGCAATCCCAGATTCATTTATTTTATGGTTCAGAAACACATTAAAATACTAAAAAAAAAAAAATCTACTATTAAAAATAGACCAGCTGGGCTTCCCTGGTGGCACAGTGGTTGAGAGTCCGCCTGCTGATGCAGGGTACACGGGTTCGTGCCCCGGTCCGGGAAGATCCCACATGCCACAAAGCGGCTAGGCCCGTGAGCCATGGCCGCTGACCCTGCGCGTCCGGAGCCTGTGCTTCGCAACTGGAGAGGCCACCACAGTGAGAGGCCTGCGTATCGCCAAAAAAAAAAAAAAAAGAGACCATCTTTCAATGTAAAATAGGAGGTATTTATGAAGTAAACTTCTATTCAGGTGGTAGCTTCAATATAAAATATTACAAGAGTAAATGTGCCACTGTTGATTAATACCCTTGTTATATAGTATACACTTTGTTAAAAATTTTTATATAGTGTAAAATTTCATAAGTATGGGCAACTACTGGATGCTAAATTTTTTATCTGCATAGACATTTTTTTAATACTGAAAAAAAGGAAAAACTTTCCCTTCCTCACTGGCATTTAATTAAATCACTTTTATTTGAGAGTACATCTATGTCTGGGAAGTGTTTGCATATTTGAACTTAAACAACAACTAGATTGGAAATCCCTTCATTCAACAAACATTTGCTTAAAGGTTACAAAGTTATAAGCTTTTTGCAAGTGGTGAGGCTATAAAAATGGTTCCACATTTAAATAATATAATCCATTAAAAATAGTAACATTGAGAACAAGAATTATCAAAATATAGAGGCAGAAGCCAAAATTATATTCAGAGAACTACTCATGTATTTAACATTTTTCTTCTTTGAGGAATGAA
Source organism: Lipotes vexillifer (assembly GCF_000442215.2). NCBI lineage: Eukaryota > Metazoa > Chordata > Mammalia > Artiodactyla > Lipotidae > Lipotes > Lipotes vexillifer. The sequence continues at coordinate 1,224,877 of NW_006775616.1, read as the reverse complement.
AAATAAAGAATTCATCTTAAGAAATAAGAAAAAGAGTAATAAGACAAAATTAAAATAGAAGAAGAAAAGTGACAGAGATACAGCCAAAACCCACCATTTTTTAATGAAAAATAGTATTGTTAAATTTAACACATAGTTTTGGGGAGTGAGCATATCCGACAACATATGAATATAAATGGTAGAAAAAGATGATCTCTAGACAAAACTAATCAATGAGAAAGCAAAAAACAAATAAACCAAGGTTGATGAAGGGAACATAAGAATATACAGGAAGCAGTTAAAAATAAAATATAAATGAATATATGCAAATATACATTGACAGATGGGAACCTCATTTTTAAAACATATATTACTTTGTAGTTTTTCAGAGCTACTCTGTTTTACTCCCAAATAACTTTACCTATAAATTGTCTTTAAAATTCTGTAAAATATTTCTTCAATATTTTATACCTATTAAATAGAAGGAGTAAGAAAAAGATGAATTATTCTATCCTGAGGTAAGACCAAAAACAATCTTGATTTAGTTTCTAGCTACAGGTTGAAAGCCAGGTTCTTGTTGGTGACTACAGTGTTTTGTTTTGTTTTGTTTTTCTTTTTAAACAGACCTTACTTTTTAGAAGATTTTTAGGTTCACAACAGAAAAATGTGGCAGAAATTAGAGAGAGTTCCCATGTACCCCTGCCCCAACATATGCACAGACTCTCCCACTACCAACACCCCCCACCTGAGTGGTACCTTTGTTCCAACTGATGAACATACACTGACACATCACAATCATCCAATGCCCACAGTTAACCTTAGGATTCACTCTTGGTTTTGTACATTCTGTGGGTTTTGACAAATGTATAATGACATGTGTCTACCATGATGGTATCATACAGCATGGTTTCATTGCCCTAAAAGTCCTCTGTTCTCTGCTTATTCATCCATCCCTTCCCTCTAACCCATGTCAACCACTGATCCTTTTACTGCCTCCATAGTTTTACCTTTTCTGGAATGTCATATAGATACAATTGCACAGAACATGGACTTTTCAGGTTGGCCTCTTTTACTCAATAACACTGCACTTAAGATTCCTCCATGTCTTTTCATGCCTTGATACCTCATTTCTTTTTAGCACTGAATAATATTCCATTGGCTGGATGTACCACATTTTATTTATCCATTTACATATTAAAGGACATCTGCATTGCTTTCAAGTTCTGGCAATTATGAATGAGGTTTCTATAAACATCTGTGTGCAGGTTTTTTTTTTTTTTTTTTTGCAGTACGCGGGCGTCTCACTGTTGTGGCCTCCCATTGCGGTGCACAGGCTCCGGACGCGCAGGCTCAGCGGCCATGGCTCACGGGCCCAGCCACTCCGCGGCATGTGGGATCCTCCCGGATCGGGGCACGAACCCATGTCCCCTGCATCGGCAGGCGGACTCTCAACCACTGCGCCACCAGGGAAGCCTCTGTGTGCAGATTTTATGCGGACATAAAATTTCAACTCATTTGAGCAAATACCAAGGAACTCAATTGTGCACCATTTTTTAAGAAATTTAACTGTGGACAATTTTAGATGAGACTTGTTTTCTCTAGTTTATTATGAATGCCAACATTCTCTATATTACTATATCATGCCCTCTTACTTTTTTGTGTTATTTGCTTTGGCATTTGATATTCAACTACAATAAAGGGGGTTTATTTATTTAATGGTAACAGAGATGCATTTTTCATCTAAAAAAAAAACTTCATACATAAATTGTAATTATTTTAATTCACCTTTGATTTCAGGAAACTAGACTGAGGATCCCTAAGAAAGAAACCCCTGACTTTCATTAGTTTCCTACAGGAGATTGTAGAATACTTTTCTTTAGACATGTTTTTCTAAGTATATTCTCCTAAGGGCTAGGCAATAGCCTTAGAATGCCTGGTTTTGGTCTGAATCTTGTAGAAAACAGCTACAACATTTCACAATACACCCATTTCACAACAGGTTTATGAAACATATACGAGTTAAATAAAGCCTTTATGTTCTACACAAATATCAAAGAGAATTCAGAGTGACCTTTAATTTTATACTCTACTAATATAACCAAGAAATAGTTTGAACTTCTGAATCAGTCAAGGTCCAGTTTATCACAGAGCATTCCTTTAGGTGATAGGATGGATTAGACTAATGAATTATGAGGTTGTTACATGGGAGTATTGCTTTGGAGTCATTCCTTTCCTCGAGGGTCCACACCACTATGGAAAATAGAGCCTGACCAGGGAGGTACTGGCTTAATGCTATGAACCCATTGTTACCATGGTCTATTTTATACTGCCAGAATCTACTGACAGAGAGTGTAAGGTGATAAGAAACTCATTATAGGGCTTCTTTAGATACAGCCAAGTGAATGACATGGAGTAAGGAGATATGGTAAAAATTTGTCATTGCCTCTAGGTGGAAACATAGCTCCTTATTGAAGAAAAAGTGACAGTTTTTTCAAGTAACATTTATCTGCAAAGCTATGTGTCTTAATGACTAAATTGAGTGTAAAAATGGCATACAGATCCATCAGGGAGTATATGCATAGTTAATTATGTCTGAAATAATAAAAATATGATTTCCACAGGATAAGGTAAACAGCCAATTAAAATAAGATATGATATATACTTTCTCTATTCATTTGTCAAAGCATAAAACATTTTAACATTGCCTAAATAATTTACTTGTGTTCAAATAAAGGGAAATGCTTAAAACATTAACAGGGTACTTCACAATCTTGAGTCAATAAGTTGTTATATGACGGTTATGTAAATAATTCAGGACTCCGTTCGGCACAAAGGGACTAAGGCATTTTTGCACAGTTCAAATACTTCAAAATTTGCCATAGTTTTCTCCACTGGGCCAAGCTGTCTCCAATGCCTTCTCACACATGAAGCCTGGAGAGATTTTGGTGCTAATATTCTGCTCTGTCTCTTTCCATGGGAATATTATTATTTGTGATTGTTTCATTTTTATTGATTGTTGTTCTGATCCGAGCACTACTAGGTGCTATGAAAGGGGACAAATAAGTGTGGTCATACTTAGTTTCTTGAGGAAAAATAAAAGAGATAAGCAAAAAACAAACAAAAATAAGTAACAATAACTTATACATATATCAGATAACAATTATTTTAGCATTAGAATCTCAATTAGAGTTCATAATTTAGTATGCATGAGAAATCCAATGTTTGCACAATAGTTTGACTGAAGTTAATACATAAACTAGATTATGTGCCCAGAATGTATAATACAAATAAGAGATCAGTAAGTCAAATGATTACAAAACACTTTTAGTAGAATTCACTTGAAATGCAAATGTGGATAAGATTTGAAGAGGTGAAGGGAAGAGGGCACAGAGAGCCATTGTGGGAGGGAGTGTGTGGAGTAGTCCAAGTGAAGCCCAATCAGAAAGGAAAGCTTGGAATTCTGCTCTCTGAAAGGAATGGTTCAGGCAAATACACCTGCTTTTGACTAGCTTATATGGAAAACAACAAAGTGGACATGACTCTCCACAGAGATGACATGTTCTCAATGTTTTACCTTACGGAACACTCCAATTCCCTATCCTTAATGGCCTCATCCCAAATGAATCTTTCCAAAGTTTTAATTCTCTGACTTGTTTGGCCTATGGGTCTTAACAGATGTGCATATGCTTAAATGAAATAAATGCTAAAATAAAAGAAGTGATTGACTTATGTAACAATGGCATGAATATATATATATATATATATATATATATATCAGAATTTGTCATTTTATTTTGACACATCCATTTATAGGGAGTAAACTGGGGATCACCATGTTATATAGAATGACTGTGTGTGTTCCTTGATGGCACTGGGAAAATAAAGGAAACAAAGTTAGAAAAAAAAAAAAAAATCAGTGCTGTATTTGGCTTAGCAGTGCACCCACACTCTTAGCAGCCCTGGACTCTGATACATACTTGGCATGTATCCTTACTCCTAGATGTTCATCAGCATTCCTTGAACAGTTCATAATATCTATTTGGTCACACCAGAAAAAAAAGAAGGACCACACTGACCCATTTTTCATCACTAATGGATTATATAATGGGATTCAATTGCATTCAAAGTATTCTACCTAAGTGTGCTCGAAAATGCAGCCAGCAAATTAGAAGATGTTGCTACAAAATGCTTCCGTTCATCTGGGAAACCCTTCTCCATCAACAGACTGCAAGCATTATCAGAATTTCTGGAGACAGACCATGCATCATTTTTTTCCACCTGACCTAAAAATACAGAGTGTAATCACTATCACATAAAACTACAGATAAGCACATGGGATCCCAGAGTGAACACACAAACACACACTCTT
>NW_006775616.1:1191086-1220091 GCF_000442215.2 Lipotes vexillifer | reverse complement strand
ACTCTTTCCACCACATTCCTGTTGGGACATGATGGTCGATAGATGGTTACTTAATTCAACATACATCCCTGTTCTTAGCTATAATGAGCACCACACAAAGAATTGGCTGATTTTTAAAAACATAAACACAGTAAAATACATCTATAACTGAAAATTTATAGTGCATGTTTTAATCCTTTTTTAAAAGGGCATTTAAATATTGCAGGGTACCAGAAAAAGAATTACCAAACTGATTGCTATATATTATCACTGTACCCTTTCAAAGTGTATAACGAACCATAACTCAGCAAAGAGTTCATTGTTTAGATATATTCACGGTGATTATTAGTTTTTTGGGGTTTTTTGGTCATTTCATCTTTAACCTGACAAACAAAAGATGATATTCCAAAGGTGATTTCGTTTGATTTTTTTGTTTGTTTACATATCAGGTAAATGATCATTTACTAGATTATCCTAAAGCTTACATATTGATTCAAGAACTCTAGCAAATCTGTAATGTATCTTTACACTGACAACTTCAAAGTAAGTAGTAAACCCTCCCAGAACCATGATTATTATAGCTCTTCTAAATTTGAATAGCTGTGTTTCCTTGCTTTCATAAATGTGTTTGTGTCCATATTAGAAATGATGTTTGAATGAACAATTTTACAATTACTGTATGTTTTGAAATATGAAATGTCTAAAAATGTCATTAAGATACTCAAAACATGTCCCTGAAAGGTGAGTCTGAGGTATCATACCCACCTAAAGCTTAAAATTTTCTACTGATTTTGCCTTTCTGAGCACCCTAACTTTATTTTCAATATTCAATGTCTGGTATTTTCTCAGCACCAAAGAGAAGATGCCTCAAATTAACATTGTTGCAATTGGGGACACAACTGATTTGGAAAGTAATTTTTTTCTACTTTTTATATCTTTTCAGGTGCACAATATTAAAACAACATCCTATTAAAAAGCTTTATAACGTCATAATAGGTAAAACAATCTTAAAGTCAAGAGTTTCAGCTAATAAACCTGCAGGGCCGTTAAATCTATGCTCTTTACTAGCCTTTCAGTTTATACCCTACTAACATAAAACTTATTCAAATAAGGAAAGCAATTTTAGCCTTCCTAAAAACATTAGATGCACACCTATTTGGACTAGGATGAAAATTGAGGTTTTACTTTTTCTGGGCGCTCCACAGCATGAACCTGCGTAAGGATGTGGGGGTAGATGAGGGTGGAGCAGCAGAGGACTGGGGATATCGAGAGTTGCGCCATATGACAGAGACAGCTGTGTCCTCGTACATGGTAGCCACCATCCACAGGTGGCTAAATTAAACAAATTACATTTGTCACAACGACTTAACTGCTATTGTAGAGTGAAAATAGTCAATATATAAATGAATGAGTGTAGTAGCTGTGTTCAAAAAAAAACACTTTATTTACAAAAACAGGCAGTGGGATATATTTGGTCGGCGGTCTGTAGTTTGCCAACTTCTGATGTTTGGTTTTCCACTGTGTGACTATCCCATGTCTATTCCTCTTCCTGTTGATGGGCATTTGAATACTTTACAGTTTGGGTTATTATTAGTGCTATGTGAACAGTTAGTTCACATTTTTCATGAATATTTGTAATTCCCTTCTTGATTTTCTTCTATCTGGCATGCTTCCCCCTGTTCAGGCATTTATCCTTGAGCGCAGATTTTAAATCTCACCCCCGGTTATGAGTTGGATTGTGTCACACAACAGGAGCTTGAAGTCCTAACCACCAGTAGCTGTGAGTGTGACCTTATTTGAAAATTGGGTCTTTGCTGATTGTCAAATTAAAATCAGGGCACTAGGGCACATCCTAATACTATATGACTGTGTCCTAATAAAAAGAGGAAATTTGAACACTCACATAAGTATAGATGGAAGGCAATGTGAAGACAGGGAGAATACCATCTAGAAGCCAAGTCATGGCTAAGGCTCCCAGAAGCCAGAACAGAAGGCATGGGACAGATTCTCTATCATAGTCCTCAGAAGAAACCAACACTTCTGACACCTTGATTTTGGACTTCTAGGCTCCACGGCTGTGAGACAACAAATTCCTGTTGTTTAAGCCATTCGGTTTGTGCTACTTTGTCATACAACCTTAGAAAACTAATATACTCCCTTGGAGAGGTCTTCCTTTATCACGTGTATCTACAATCACCACTCTCCCCATTTCTATCACTTGGCCTTACTTATTTTACTCAATATTCATTTCTTTTGTTTGATTTCTGTTTTCCCTGCTACAATTAAATTCTATGAGAGTAAAGTGTTCATCTGACTCTTGCTCCACTCAGTTTCCCTTACCTGGCAAACTGTAGATGATCAATAACTATTTTTGAGATAAATAAATGTGCAATGTGTCTAGTGCTGCAACTTTTATCTGGCATTTGGGAATTGGACATAATTGGAGTAGTCAGATCCACAAGCACAGGTCAGCTAATTGTGAAAGAATTAATAGACTCAAAAAACCCAGAATGAATGACATCTTTACAAGCAGGTAAAGAAGAATTTTAAGGAGTGAAAAATGGAAGTTAATCTCTGAAACTAGTATTTTTTGAACACCTACTATGAACCAATTACTACACTAGGCATTTTCATGTTGTACTGTTCTGCCAACTCCTAGTTTATTTAATTTCTGTAAGCCTGTTTCTTCATCTAAACCATGAGAAAAGTAGTGTTACCTCTTCTATTTACTCCTATCATTGAATGGAGTAAATAAGAAAATGCCTACAATTCACTCTGCATACTGCCCCCCACCCCAGTACAGCAAGTGTGCACTCAATGTGGACTCCTAAAATTCACAATGCATTTAATAGCAGGGGAAATAAACATTGACATCTTTCGCTCAAGAATCCACAGCTTGTAAGTAGCAGAAGCAAGTTCTGAACTCAGGGTTTTTTTGGCCTAAACAATCATCTTGCATTCCTTTTTATATACTCTTTCTGGACATTTTATAGCTATTGGTTTGATTAATATTCTTTCCGCAAGGGTAAAAGCCTTTTTTGTTTGTTTTTTAAAAGAGAGCAAAATTGGCTGCTTTGAAAGGTCACCTCCTCACAACGGGAGGTCTTGAGACTCATGTCTGGGACACAAATTGTAGACCTGGACATTTGAAATAACCATAGTTTACGAGCAATGCCAGGCAAATTCACACCTAATTCAGTGATGACATCACAAAGGTCTTTCTTACTCTATGATTTCACACATGCAGAGCCACTTTATTTGGAGAGATTTAAAAATGTTTGCTCTAATGATGGGAATTTGGAAATCTGAAATCTTAATAGAAAGACTGGACATGATTTTCAGCATTGCCAGCAATGATCCAGTCCACAGAACAACTTTTTCAGTGTGGTGGGTGCCAGTCAGCACAGGCAAATCACAGCCATCATGAATGACTCTGCAGCCTTCAGATATGAACACGTCCTAACATGACAATCTGGTTGGCTTGTTTGTAAAAGACATTTTTTATCTTTTGCCTCTAATATAATACTTACATTTCTCTGGCTATAAAACAAACAAATATGCTTCAGGTTTGTAGAAAATCAACATTTTTTCCATCAATTTAAATACTTGCCAAATTTGAATTACAAGGAAAACAAAGTTTTAATTTTAAAATGTTGACAGTCAGTACTCTGTCACTATATTGAGGAATGTAAATGTTCATGTAAACATACATCTGCACACAAAACACTGATACGAATTTGGTTCATTTAATGTGATTTTTGCTTTTGGGGGAGGAATGTATTTTGGCAAATTTCTATTCATAAACTCAAACCTTCTAACATTTAAGGACATGCATGGTGAGAAAGGATGTTCAGAGTCATCTTTTGGGAGCAGTTAATGGTCTCTAGTTTCTGTCAGGCCAGGTAGCTGGAATAACAATTTTATGAATGTGTACCAATGTCCGTCAGACCATGAATCTAAAATCAGAGGGCATTTGCCACATAATATAGGTAATGCTAAGAGAAATAACAGCATCCTCAAGGGCAAGGCCATTTCTGACATCTACTTGAACTCCTAACCTCATGTTCTTTTGAGATTTTTAACCCTAAATAGTGATCCGGTTTTTCCTTTTCACTCTCAACCTATAGTTGACAAAAAATTACAGAGGATTTAGCTTTACAATATTTCAATGCATTAAGCAGAAATAAAATTATTTCACATTATGAATATGAACTTCATCCTACCAAAGAAGCATACACACACACACACACACACACACACACACACACACACACACACAGAACAATGTGCATGGGACAACTGTGTGAAAAATATTCAACTAAATATCACAATTGAATGCCTAGCCCTTCACAGAACCAAACTACATAATGTCTTTGTGGTTTAACTTTTTAGCTGCTCTTGGCTGTCTGATTCAGTATTCCCTATTCAGGGACATGTCTGCCTCCTTTGGGACATTTTCTGCCTGTGATGACAAGGATGCTGTTCCAAAATGAAATTTGGAACCCAATTTTAAATTGAATCTCACCCTCCAGAGTAAACAGTAGATGGAAGCTGCCTCTTAAATCATCGACTTTTAATTAAATCCTTTGCAGCTGTAAGATCCCCATACTCAACAAGGTGATAAATGCACTGTATTTTAATTTAGTTGTTTTTCGTACTAAACTCACTGCATTAAAAGTGTATGATATTCACCAAGTTACTAAGAATGGTTTCACTGTGACTTCTTGATCACAGCATAGTGAAATGCTTAAAAACACTGCAGTCAGCAACTTGAAGTCAAATCTTGGCTCCAGGGCCTGCTAACTCTATGACCTTGGCCAAGTCAAATGATCTCTTAGCCTCAGTTTCTAAGCCAGATTGAAACACTGGCTCTGTTCTCCCCTGACCTCTCCCTGTATTCATACCATTACCATGACCTAATTGTGGATGGAGCATATTACTCATGCTTTTGACTTGGAGCTTGACCATGGGAGTTGTTTTAGCCAAAGAACTGTGGAAGGAGGACAATGTGCCATTTCTGGACCTAGGTCTCGAGAGGCCTTGTGTTTTTTTTGCTTGCTCTCCTGCATTTTATCATCCCCAAGAGAAAGTCTAATCCTGGGTAGCTGCTTCTCTTTGACCCTGAATCCCATGATCAATACATGTGAAGCTGAGCTCTTCCTACCCAATCTACCCTAGATGAGCTATCTAAGTGGACTTGCCATGTACATGAGAAATAAATGCCTATTTTATGAGATTAAGATATTGTGATTATTTATTACACATCATTATTGCCGTAAGAGTGAATTGATATTTTTCTTATAGGTGAAATGAGAATAAAGATTGCCTCTTAATCATAGAGTTGTTGAAAAAAACTAAATGGAACATTTATTCATTTAAGGGATATTAAATGCTTGCTATCCAAGGACACCCTTTGCTACAAGCTTGGGAGATCAGAGAGGTAAGGTTCCTGCCCTCAAGAAGATCACATTCTAGATGTACTGTGTATATTTGAACGTTCACCATGTGGTACAACATGGATTCATAAAATGGTAAGCATAGCAATGAATACTAAGACAATAACTAACAGTATGTAAAAAATGTGCTACTAATTAATGTTAGTAATTTTATTCCATGCTGATGTAATGGAGAATGACAAGCTTAAAAGGGAAACCATAGTATAGGATGAAAATAGAATACCCAACAGCTACATTTTGGGATTAAAAAATTCCAATAAGCACTTGTTCAGAGATGGATAGTAATGGAAGAAAACTGCAACAAGGCAAAACATATGTCTGGAACTTAGCAATTTTACTCTACAGGTTTTTGAAAACTGAGAAGCTTAAAGAGGAAGTAATTTTAATTTATGGACATCACATAGTATGATAGTTAATTTTATGTGTCAGCTTGCCTGGCCATGGGGTGCCAGATATTTGGTTAAACATTATTCTGGGTGTGTGGGTGAGGGTGTTTCTAGATAAGATTAACATTTGAATCACTAGGCTGAGTAAAGCAGATTGACCTCTCCATTACAGGTGGGCATTATCCAATCTCTTGAAGGCCTGAATAGAACAAAAAGGTGGAGTAAAGAAGAATTCTCTCTGCCTGGTTATTTTCAAGCTTGTGACACTGATCTTCTCCTGCCTTTGGACTTGGACTTAGACTAGAACTTACTCCATTGGCACTCGTGGGTCTCCAGCTTGCCAACTGCAGATAGTAGAACTTCTCAGCCTCCATAAATGTGTGAGCCAATTCGTTTCCTTAAATCCTTATTTCCTTATAATAAATCTCTCTCTTTATCCATCTAGCTAGCTAGCTAGCTACACACACATAAAGTACACACACACACACACACACACACACACACACACACACACACACACACATTCTATTGGTTTTGTTCCTCTGGAAAACCCAAACTAAGACACTAAGGCACCTAGAAACTGCTCCTTTCTTTTTGACATTCTGTCAAACCACACCTAAATATTGCAAATCTATAAACACATATTCCAAAACAGAGCAAAATGATCACAAAAGAGATCTCAACGGAAAGGGATGTCAAAGATTTCCTTTGCTACTATTTTTAATCCTGATCACAGAACATGCATGCAAAATGATAATTTACTTCTGTAATGGTGGAATAATAATTTTGAAGTGACACTAGAAAGTCATTGAATGTTAGAGTTGAAAGGAAAATCAGAGAATTATTCATCCATCATTTTACATGAGAATATTTCCCCCAGGGAGGAAACTCAAATTTCCCAAGGTCATAGATACTGACAAAATTGAGATAATTGGTAATAGTAACACATATCATTTATTGAGTACTTAGTATGTATCTCCCACCGTGCTTTACATCCATTATTGCATTTGATAATCACTGAACAAGTATGTGAGTTGGGCATTATGATTACTCCTCATTTTTCAAATGAGGAGATAGTTTAGAAATGTTAAGAAATATGAAGTGGGGCCCACAGACATGTGGTCAAATCAGGCTTAAAATCAAGCCATTTGACTTCAGAGCAGTGCTTCTCAAACCTTAACACGCACACAACTCACTTGAAGATTTTGTTAAAACACCTGGCCCTCGCCTCAGAAAGTCTGATATAATTGGTATGGGGTAGCCCTCTAGTGTCAGAGAGTCTCTTGCAGGGGATTCTAAATGTCCAGGCCTGGTTACAACCTCTACTTTGAGCACGTATGGCAAAGTTCCTTTTATGTATCCCTTATCCTTTAGAAAAAGCAATGAGAATTAGGCCGTGACTCAACTTATAAAGTACGTAGTCTTCTTGTCCTTAATATGGGATTTAATTTTTACTAAGCAGGAAAAACTGGAAAAGAGGAGTGGTATTTGGTGGTGGGGGGGAAGGTGTCCTTAAAAAGATGTTACAGTTGGGCTTCCCTGGTGGTGCAGTGGTTGAGAGTCCGCCTGCTGATGCAGGGGACACGGGTTCGTGGCCCGGTCTGGGAAGATCCCACATGCCGCAGAGCGGTTGGCCCCGAGAGCAATGGCCGCTGAGCTTGCGCGTCCGGAGCCTGTGCTCCGCAACGGGAGAGGCCACAACAGGGAGAGCCCCAAAAAAAAAAAAAAAAAAAAAAGTTACAATTAGGATAGAATGGGAAGCTCACTTGGGAAAATGAATGCCAACATGGCAATGTTACAAACCAAAATAATACCAGTAACACTAACACAATGTTCCAATTGTTTTACACTATATTATAATATTTCTCTTACTACAGTGGAGATTGGCTTAATCTTCCCAATTAGTTTCCTCTTTGTGATAGAATTAAACATTCAAGACCTTTGCCATATGGATTTCCAGCACCTCCCACCAGAGTAGGCAAAGAATATCTCCTGCCTACTAATGTTGGCTTGGTATGTGATTTTCTTTAGCTGATGAACTTTAGTGAATATGCTGATGCTGCCAAGCCTTTAAGGGAACTTGCAGGGTTCAGACTGGTCTTTTGTGCTTCTGCCATAAATTCTGAGATTTTGTGTGATACTGGCACCAGAATGAGAGACACATGGAACAGACCTGAATCTAATCCCTAACCTGTCCCATGCAAGTCCAGCAGAGTCACAGCTGATCCACAAGCTGTGAAGGAGAAATAGATGCTTACCCGTGTAAGCCACTATGTGCTGGAGGTTTTTTTTGTTGTTGTTGTTATTCAGTATTAAAAAAAAAAACAAAAACACTTGACTAATACAATTATATTTAAACAAAAACATCCTGCATGACCTGTTGATTATTCTTTTCACTGACCAGCATCTGAAATGCTCCATACCTTCCTAATGTTTCTGGAATTCCTGAATGAATTCCAGGGTAAGACAGCTATCTTACTATTAAAGTAAAAAGAGGCCTCTAGTGTATGGGCATGTGATCAGGCTCATCATTCAGCCACACCCATTTAGTTATTTATATCTCATAGTGAAACAAAAGAGAACGTGGCAAATTCTTTTTCTAGGGGAGAGCGGAGGAGAGATGTAAGTGGTGGCATTACATTCTACTGATGGAAGTGGTACAAGCTGTGAGCACCATATTCATGATGTAACATGATGTCTGCACTGGGCTGGGCGGCTTCTGGGGCTCTACCTTGCCTGGCCTCAGGCTGCCTCTCCTTCCATTTTCTCCTGCTTGTTTTTCATGCCTCATTTTGAATCTTTCTAGCTCTTCTCTAAGGTGATGAGGGTCTTCCAATAAATATGATTTTTCCTTAAATCTACCAGGGTGATGTTTCTCATCTCCAACTAAAACGTCTTCATGTCCCATTTGCCTTTGTGCACTTAATTCTCAAGTATTTAGCTGCTACCTGCTATGTATCAGGGACTGTACTAGACTCTAGAGATAAAAAGAAGAGTGAGGTCCTGTTGCTCTCAAAGGATATATATGTCTACCTACAGTGGATTCTTGTTATTTACTGTAGTTATGTTCTAGAAAATCACTGAAAACCATGAATTAGTGAATACTGAACCTTGCTCTTAGAAGAAATACAGGGTTAGGTTTTTAAAAGCCTGTGCTCACAACATTTTCATCAGATGATCAGCATATAATCTTGTTTTATGTGCGTATGATTAAACACACCTTATTAAATCTTACTTAGTAAATATTGTTTATTCATTAACATTTAACTCATGGCCAACAGCACTATAACTCATGCCTGAACAAAGCTTATGTAACTCGTATGCTTTCTCTGTAAGGCACAGCACAGCCTTCTTCTACTTGGGAGCACTAGCCAGCGCCTCAGGCCTACACTTAGGGGCCATTTTAAACAGTAAAATCCCCAAGAAAAAAAATCACAATAATATGAAAAGAGAGCACTAAATATAGTCTGAAAGGGATACTTGTTTACAGTATGAGACCTGAAACAAGAAAGTAGACTATTACCTTTTCTACCTCAGCTGGGAACGTGTGTGTTGGGTGACTCAAAAATTTCTCCCCTCTGTGTATGTCTGCTAATGACCAGGAAAGTACAGTGAGTATATCGGCTTGGGGGTGAAAATAAATTTTAGCATATAGGTGAATTCACAAATATGGAATCCGTGAATAATGAGGATTAACTATATACATATAGATTAGAGACAGAGTTAGAGATAGAGGTGTGCAGATATGTTTGTACATAAATAAATTACTATGTATGTTATGTTCTTAGTAGAGAAATACAAGATGAAAGGTGTGTGAGAAGTGGATAGGGAATGCAAGGACAGTATAAAGGAAGGAAAGCACTGTGCTTGGTGATCAGAATAAGGATGACAAGATAACACATCATATTTGAGGTGCCCTTTGGAAATGAACAAGAGGTAGTTAAAGGAAAAGCCTACACAATGTCCCACACACAACTTTGCATCACAAACCTTTCTGGAAATAACAGACTGTGAATTAGGGAAAAGGGAATTTGAGGGAGTTGGAAAGAAACATTGAGTTCTGAGAATAAATTTATATCACACTGATGTGTCTAGTTTATAGAGTAGGACATGTTCAGATTTGAGCTTTGCAAAGATAACTTCCATGATAATGTAGTGGTTGGACTGACAAGGAATGAGGCTGGGGATGGGAATTCCAGATGAAGCTGAACTAAGACTGGGAGAACAGCAGTAGGCAAAAGATTCAAATCCACAGGATTTAAGGAGAAATTAACTATTATAAAATGGGAAGAAGAAAAGATTAGGGGATAAATAGATTTAGTTATTACTTGGGAAGACTTTCACAGAGTCTGGGCACACAATGGGCAGGCAGTTTTGCTGGTAAAAAACCTGCGCCTGGTTTTGTACATGCTGAGATAGAACTGACGATGAGATGGCCAAGTAATATCTCAGTCATTAAGTAAAAAATATTATTGTTCAGCATAATTTTCTGATCTCTTGGTTCATTATCAGAAATAGAAACAATGAAAAGATATTTAATAAATGCTGTCTTGATGATAAGTTTGTTATAAAAAGAATTCCCATAATTCTCCTAACTCTGAGTTTGGGAGACTGATCAAACAGCACTTGGTAGACCATTGAAAAGGATGCTGATTCTGACACTGAATGAAATGATGTGCCATTGAAATGTTTTGAGAGGAGAAGGGACACAGTATGACATCATTTAGAAAAGTAAACAGGGCAGCTGGACTGAGAACAGACTACAGAGGAACAATGGTGAAAGTTGGGAACTCTGAGGTTACTGCAATAAACTTTACTTCCTAAAAAACTTTAACCACTTTTCATTAAAGCATAAAATGGTTACATTCTGCCAACTGATAGAAAAAAGATTGTAAGTAACTATCAAAGATGTAGAAGACCCTGTTCTTCTAAACCTGGGGAGACTGCACACACATAAGTAAATAAATTAAGGGCGAAGAAGACGCTTTGGCTTCAGGAAGGAGTTAAGTAGAGATTGATTATAAAAACAGTCAATTTCAAGGTTTTAAAATGCCCCCACCCAGTTTTATTGACATAAAATTACCACATAGTATTGTATTTGTTTAAGGCGTACCACATAATGATTTAATATATGTATGTATATTAAAATGGTTACCACATTAAGTTTCATTAACACCCATCACCTCACATACTTATAATTTTTTTTCCTATGATGAGGGCTTTTAAGATTTACTCTCTTAAAGCAACTCTCAGATATACAATACAGTACAGTTAACTACAGTCACCACGCTGTATGTTACATCCCCACAGCTTCCTCATTTTATGGGTGATTCCATATTTTAATCAATCCTCTAGAAATAAAGTATGGCCGTGAAGGGAGAATATAGAAAAGTGGCTTAGAGTTTGAATTTTTGAATAACTGTGTCCAAAGCATGGCTCTAATATCACTAGCTATTTGACTCTGCAGGTTATTTGATTCCTCTATGACTCCGTTTCTTACCTGAGAGTCAAATAGAGAAAATAATAGTGCAATCTCACATTTCTTGGGTGATTGGATGAAATGATTATTATAAAATCCTTGGCATGCTGGAGCTACCCAATAAATTAGTATTGATGTTATTAGCAATAGTGGTGGTAGTAGTAGCTGCACTAAGTACTTTCCAAAACAAACTTCTCAATTCCTCCAAGGAATATATATTCCCAACAATGTCCAAGAACATCTACAAAGCTCTCTTAGACTGAGAAGATGACAGGCATGGATTCTCCTGGTGGTCATTATTAATATTTAACAACTTTCAAGTATGGATTTCCTGCATTATTTATTTCTACCTATATTTTCATAAAGGTGACATTTGCTTTAGAAACACAGGACTAAAATAGTGTTGGAAATAATTATCGTGTATTAAATAAAAATTAAAACATTCAAACCAATTCTTTTTCACTTAGGGGTAGCATATTCCATTTTCTAAGCATTCTAAAGTGATATGTTTGATTTTGTCAAACCTCTCCCCATTTTCCACATGTGCTATACAGACTTGTTATCTTGGAAGTGATTACTCATACTTATTTTTTGGAAGCAGGTATCTAAACCTATAATCCAGTAGGTATGACATGCTTAGCTTCACAAATGTCCCAAAGCCTAGAATCTCCCCCTATTCCTGCACTGAGAAACTAGAAAATGAGAATGAATTTTGTGTTTACCCATTTGGTGTCTAGACAGACTTACTATTGCGATATGTGACAGTCTACCTAAGTCATATGGTCAATAGAAGTTGGAGTTGATAATAAGTAATAAGGCAGAGCCCACTTTTGATCTCCCTGCCTAACAGGAAATGCAGTGTAGGAATAAATGCAGGAAGGACTGCTGAAATTAAAAGGCTGGAGTACCCAGTTCTATCACCCTACCTGGACTATGATAAAGCTTTAGTAGCATTTTTTGGGTAGAGATCTGAGGGAATAGTTAAAATGACAAGCAATAGTAAGTGCAGTGAATCATAAACCCCAGTCCAATGGAACACAGAGCTGCCACTATTTTTACACAGAGTTCTCCAATTAAGGAAAGAAAACTTCATTATATTTTAATACATTTTTGAATGGTCTTTAAAAGAATTTCAAGGAAAAGTTAAATATACCAAAGCATCCATGGTTCAAAAAAGATAAGAACTTGCCTTTTTCCCTTGCTCATTTTAGGAAGGTATCAAGAACAAGAGGACTTTAATAAGCAATATTTGTTTATGATCATAAAACTATATAGTATAAGCCAAAGTAAAGTAATAGCTCTTATCATGAGAAACATATGGACTGGGGTGGGGTTGGAGGATTGAGCACATAGTGGCATAGCCTGAAATTAACTCTTCATGATAATAATAGTGTAATGCTGACATTAATAGGAAGAAGAAAGCTATGTATGGGCTTGACCACTGTGGCTATACTGAGATGAAGTGGGCTATAAAACGTTTGCTGTTGTTTTGAAATGGGATAACAGCATACATTTAAATTATGCTCTCATCGAAATTGCACTGTAAACCACAGTGACCTATTTTTATGTCTTTTAATGATAAGATTTTGCGTTTTTTATTAAAAAACTGAATGCTTTCAGTTTAGTGGCATGATTGAGGGTACAGGACTCAGTACTAGTATATATAAAGTGCTCAGTACATTGGCTGTTAATGTGAAGATTTTAATGTGGTTGGGACCTCTTCAGCTCAGCCTAGGACACTTAGAAATCATGAGATGAGCTAGGTTTTTACACAACACCCACACCTAACTTCCTCCTTCCAGGAACTGTGATGGAAAAAAAAGCGAGGTTGTGGGTACACAGTATGTATATAGTTTCCTCTGTGTTCGTGATAATCAACCATGACATTCCTTATGTGTAAATAGCACCTTAATCTTAGAATTAGTCGCATATCTGCTTTCATGGAGCCACTACTAACCAACTGATTGGAGGTAGCATGCTGAATAAAATCCATTTTCCATCCTTTGGCTAGATAGAGGAATGAAGAAAAACATCTACAGAGGGATATGTTTAAACATGTAATACGTTTCATTCTAAAGGTACACTAAGTATTAGATGCCTGATTCTGCTCTTTATTATAGACTTAACCATCACTGGAAGCTCTAAGTAAATATAAGCTTTATTTATTTATTTTTAACATCTTTATTGGAGTATAATTGCTTTACAATGTTGTGTTAGTTTCTGCTGTATAACAAAGTGAATCATCTATACTTATACATATATTCCCATATCCCCTCCCTCTTGCGTCTCCCTCCCACCCTCCCTAGCCCACCCCTCTAGGATAAGCTTTATTTTTGAAGGGGCAAAGGATCCTATAAGTTCAACAAAACCGATGCTTCCTCGGCTTTTTGCTCCACTATAACCAATCAAATTAATATTTATATCACATGCATACACCATGTGAACAAATTTCACTGGGCTAATTATCTTGCTCTCATGCCCCCCTAACATAAGGACTTTTCTTATAATGGCATTTTTAACTGCTTATGTAATTGTCTATCTCTTCTACCATACTGTAGGCACTCTTCCTAGAGCCCGGAATAATGATTAGGAAATAGTAAGCACGGGCTCCCCTGATGGCGCAGTAGTTGAGAGTCCGCCTGCCGATGCAGGGGACGCAGGTTCGTGCCCAGGTCTGGGAAGATCCCACATGCCGCGGAGCAGCTGGGCCCGTGAGCCATGGCCGCTGAGCCTGTGCGTCTGGAGCCTGTGCTCCGCAACGGGAGAGGCCAAAACAGTTAGAGGCCCGCGTCCCGCAAAAAAAAAAAAAAAAAAAAAAAAAAATTGTAAGCACTAAATACAACTTGTTGAAAGGAGGAAGAACTGAAGTCCAGAAAAATGGAAAAATGCCTTTGACATTCCTATGTACTATTTTCTATGTTACATATAATAAAACCTGGGGAAACTCTTTTAGTTATGTGTTGATGTTGACTGTTTTTCAACTGTAGCTTTTATAGATGTCTATCCTTAGAATGACAATAACACTACTCTACACCCACTAGGATGGCTATTATAAAAACAACAACAACAACCCCCCAAACACACACACAAAATGGAAAATAACAAGAGTTGGAAAGGATGTGGGGAAACTGGAAATCTTGTGCATTGCTGGTGGGAATGGTATAGCTTCTGTGTGGTATGGCAGTTCTTCAAAAATTTAAAAACAAAATCACCATATGGCCCAGCAATTCCACTTCTGGGTATACACCCAAAAGAATTGGAAGCAGGGATTCAAACGGGTATTTGTACACCCAAGTTCACAGGAGAATTATTCACAAAAGCCAAAAAGTGGAAACTACCCGTGTTCATTGATAGGTGAATGGATAAACAAAGTGTGGTACATACACACAATGGAGTATTATCTAGCCTTATAAAAGAAGGAAATTCTGACACATGGTACAACATGGATTGACCTTGAGGCCATTACGCTAAACAAAATCATCCAGTTACAAAAGGAAAAGTATTGTATGATTCTACTCATAAGAAGTATGTAGAGTAGTCAGATTCACAGAGACAGAAATTAGAAAAGTGATTGCCACAGGTAAGGGCGAAGGGGAAATGGGAAATTATTGTTTAATCGGTACAGAATTTCACTTTGGAAACATGAAAAAGCTCTGGAGTTGGATGCTGGTGATGGTTGCCCAATAACATGAACGTGCTTAGCGGTGTTGAAGTGCACACTTACAAATTGTTAAAATGGTAAAATTTATGTTATGTATATTTCACCACAATTAAAAAGTTTAAAAAAATATATCACATAAAAGGATAATAATAATGAATATGGTATAACTAAAATTTCAGCTCTCTCAGTTGACTCAGGCTATTTGAAGGAAGGTATCTGCAGGTATCCATCCCTAGTACTGAACTTGGCGGGATTCTCTGCATGTTAGCCACATAATAAATAACAATGAAATGATCAACTTATTAATAAAATTTTTCCAGTACACGGACGGAGATGTCTTGAACTCATCTTTGATGAGGTTATTTTACAAACAGGTAAATTGTTGTGGAATGAAATTACAGTAAAGCAGATCAGGGAGAGTCAAAGGGTTTCTAAATCAGTTCTCTCTACTATCTTGAATATTCATATATTCATTGTGTTCTCCACATTGTTGATCATATCTTAGTGCTAACACTCTATCATTAGGTTGCTCAAGAAGAAAAGCTTAATAACTCTGAAATGTGAAGTTTAAGTTTCTCCATTTTCCACATGATACAATTTCCTGAATTATTTAAACATAAGCCAAGACAGTTTAGGGAATTATTTGAAATAAATATTGAGAAAGAGAATTCATTTAAATGAGTTAATCCTCCCAGAAATGGATAGCAACCAGATATTTAACAACTGCATATCCAGTTAAATCACATTCAGAAACTGCTGGAAATATAGACTAGACAACTTCCTTAATTTAGAGGACAGTGTAATACTTAAGGCTTTAATCCCCTTATGATAAATAATGGATTTGGACTTTGGCACAGTTTTCATGATAAAACCCTTGCTCTTATTAAGATGCTTTGTACATGAGTCAGTAAAAGTCATTCGTAAATCAACTAAATTCACTACAATAGTCCTCTAGTCTTTTCTTCTTGAGGAAACATGAGTAATGACATTTTTACACCCGACATGACTATTTTTTTTTTCTTATCTGTTGCTTGGAAACATTTTCTAAGACTGATTTAAAAATTAAAAAAAAAAAAAAAAGTACTGGCTCCATTAACGTACAAGATGAGAAATGCCCTTACTGTAAAATTTCTGTAAATTTGCTTTTAGTGCTAAAGAAGAAAAGGAAAAAAAAAAAAACATATCATATGGCAGTCAGACTAGCACATAGAAACCATATGGCTTGGGCTGTTTTACTAAATGGAATGGGGATAGTAAATTTTTATTGACATATGTCATGTAAAAGTTAGGAAGCATTCTCCATCAAGGGCTCAGAGAATTAAATTAAAATCTTATATTTTATCCCCATTCCAGTAGATGATATAAGCCTCAGTAGTAAAAAAAAGTCCATGAACAGATTTCCATTTAAATTCCTCACTGTATGAAAATAAAAATCATGGAAAAAATGCAGTCTATTATATTATTTGTCATCAAAAATGCTGTAGTAAATCTTATATATACTTACATGACTTAATAAATCTTTACCCTAAAGTAAACAACTTGTAGAACTAAAACTCCTCTGTGAAAAGAGTACATTAATTTATTGACATCACACATTAATTTACTGAATCACATAATACCCACATAAGCTGAATATAAGTTGTCTTTTAATAATCTATAGTCTAAGAGAATTTTAGGAAAGCAAAAAGAAAAAATTACTTATTTCTAAAGATCAAGTTGGCAAATATAGCTGTAAATATATTTTATTCCTTGGGAGCGTACATTTTGAGAAAAGATAAACAAAGCTTCAGCTTGAGAAAGTGCCTATTGAATTATTGAACTAAATATAACCCATGTACTTTTCAATAAACATAGCAGAACTTGCCAGAGTACTACACAGAGTCTTGCTTGCAGTCACTTTTTTTTTTTTTTCCTTGCGTTATGCGGGCCTCTCACTGTTGTGGCCTCTCCCATTTGCGGAGCACAGGCTCCGGACGCGCAGGCTCAGTGGCCATGGCTCACGGGCCCAGCCGCTCCGCGGCATGTGGGATCTTCCCGAAACGGGGCACGAACCCGCGTCTCCTGCATCGGCAGGCGGACTCTCAAGCACTGCGCCACCAGGGAAGCCCGCTTGCAGTCACTTTTGCATTTGGCTATTGAATAACCTTCAAGAGCACATGAATATGAGCTTTTTTCTTTTAGTTTTAATTTTTGAAACTTTAGATATCCAAGAGTATATTTATGAAGAGCAATTATTTTCTTTGGGCTCTGATTCATGAAAGCCACTTTACCCAGTGATTTATTTTCAGAATAAAAGTAGTATCATTGTTGTTTTATTATAAAAGACAATATGCTCATAAAAGTCAGACCAACTCAGAGGAGTATAAAGGAAAATGTGACAACTATTTGTATGCCATAATTCAGAGATCCCCGTTAATATTAACATTTCAGGGCATATGCTTCCAAACTTACTTCTATGCATAACTGCAAACATATACATGCATAAAATATACATTTACTTTAACAAGGATGGGATTGTATAACACTGTGGCTTTGTACTCTATTTTTTAACCTTTACATTTTTGGCATAATCCCTGTCAATAAAGGCTCTTTGTCAAATTTTCAATTAGCCGCTTTATATTACATTATAGATGTGTGTGTATGATTATTTAATTATATAATTTATATATAATCATTTACAATGATTAAAATATATACTATATATAACATATTTTACAATAATACATATTATTCTTTTTATTATGATCTATAATTATTTCATCATGATTTATTTAAGCAGTCACCCACTAATAGGTAGTCTTGTTTTTCACTTAATAAAATACAAGTATAGAGGACATTTTTTTATTCATGTCTTTCAGAAATTGAAAGAGCAAGTACATAAAAAAGCAAGAACACACACATATGATTATATATATGAAATATATATATATGAGATTATATAATGATTTGGATAATAGAATCCACCTTGATGTTTTATATCCATTAACACACACACAAATACACACTCATGTTGTTATTCCCTGAAGAGGATATATATTGCTCATTTATGCCCATCAAACAAATGAAAATAAATCAGTAATGAAAATATGTCATGTATTTGGCTGCAAAGAAAAACTCTGCAAAGTAGAAATTTTATACGAAAAATTCTGCTCATGTGCCGTATACAAAATTAGCAATCTAAAACAGAATAACCCTCATTTCAAAGAACAAATAAAAATGGAAGTAGTGCTCTTTGCAGACTCAGAAACAAAATACTTATATCAAAATCTATAGAGGCATAAACAGCTCTCCTTGGAGGAAAATATATAGCTTTAAATATTTTATCATAAAAAAGGAGAATTAAGTAGTTACCTAAAAAAAAAAAAAAAAGGATTTTTGTGATTTCTTCAGGGTTAACAAAATGAAATCTTAACTTTTCAGATTCAAAATTCTACGTTTACACACATCACACTTGGAACTATGTACTTTCTTATTTTCCCCCTTCCCGTTGTCTCTTCACACATCTCAGTTTCCACTTCCTGTGTCAGTATTTACCAGTAAAATGAACTTCCGACACCATTATTCCATTTCTAAGTTCCACACCCTATCATTGCTAATCTGCTGATGCAGAGACTGTCCTGGATGAACTAGGCAGACCCAATGTAATCACAAGGATCCTTAAAAGAGTTACAGGAAGATGTGACTGTGGGCAACCAAAGAGTTGGCAGCTTGAGGAGGACGGAGACTGATCTTACCGGCTTTGAAGATGGAGCAATAGATGCCACAAACCAAGGAATGCGGGCAACTTCTAGATGCTGAAAAGGCAAAGAACAAGAGCCTCCGAAATAGGAACACAGGCCTCTTGACACCTTGATTTTAGCCCAGTGAGACTCATTTCAGACTTCTGGCTACAGAACTGGAGGACAAATTTGCCTCATTTTAAGCCTCTAAGTTTGTGGTAACTTATTACAGCAGTGATACGTAACCAGCGCATCAGCTAATTCAGCATATTAAGAGTATGCTTGTTATGTTGATAGCAGCATTATTCACAATTGCCAAGATATGGAAGCAACCTAAGTGTCCATCAACAGATGAATAAAGAAGATGTGGTGTATATGTACAATGGGATACTACTCAGCTATAAAAAAAGAACAGTATTTTTTCATTTGCAGCAACAAGGATGGACTTGGAGGGCACTATGCTAAGTGAAATAAATCAGAGAAAGATATGCTATCACTTATGTGTGGAACGTGAAAAGTAAAACAAACTAGTGAATCTACAAAAAAGAAGCAGACTCACAGATATACAGAATGAACCAGTGGTTCACTGGGGAGGTGGAAGGGGAGAGGGGAAAGGAAGGGGGAATAGGGGTAGGGGATTAAGAGGTACAAACTATTACGTATAAAATAAGCTACACGGATATGTTGTACAACACAGGGAATACAACCAATATTTTATAGTAACTACAAATATAGTATAATCTTTAAAAATTATGAATTACTATACTGTACACCTGTAACATATAATCATGTACATCAAGTATACTTTAAAAAAACTAGACAAGGAAAAAAAAGAGTGTGGTTCTTACAAAGATTAAATGACATAATGTGTGCGAAGTGCTTATCCCAATGCCTTGCACAGGGCAAGAAATCAATAAATGATAGCTGCTATTAATCTAGTTATTTTATAACTAGTAATATATTATTAGTATAATACTGACAAAATGCTGACTGAACAACATTCTGCTATAAACAATAAGAAAGCTTGAATCCACTGGTATGTGATATTCCAGGGAATGGTGGAAAACCTTAATATTTATGGTAGGCAGGATATAAACTGTGATAAGTATTAACATTTATTTAAAGAAAACAGAAACCACAGGAGAGACCCAGTATTCTTTTTATCCTACTGAGCACTTTAATGAATATATTTAAACACTTGGAATAAATCTCTGTGTTTGTTTCAACAAAACTTGATAGCATCAAAATTCCTAAGGTTTAAGATACTTAGAATTTCCATTTTCATGAGTATCCTCACTTTACAGCCAACTGAATATCTCTAATCTCCATAGGTTGAGTTTTGATGGGAATCATTTTAGATAGCCCCCGATCCCCCTAGTCCTAAAGATGAGAGAAATCAATTTTAACAGAGCATTTTATTCCAAATGACATCCTATGTCCACAGTTTCAAAACTGATCATTCCATGATACACACGAGGCTTTGAATTGTTTTAAGGTGAAGCATTTTTAATGATATTTATCATAATCATTTATACAAAGAGTGTTAATATACTCAGATTCCATGTTCTGGTTTAATCCCTAGCTTTTCATTTCTGCTTTCTTAAATGCATGAGTTAATATTTTAAGCTTCAAACAGTGCTTTGTTCTTGTTTCAGAATCAGGCAAGAGTTTTGAGCACTAAACTTATATTTAAATTTCTTTAATGAAACTCCTCCTTAGAAACACATTTTATATATTTTTATGCCCCTGATACTGGGTGATACTGCTCTACTGCTCTTCTCCATTCAAAACCTAAGTTAAGCACTATTCTGATCAGTCCCACAATTGAACTGATATAACATGGGTAATATAAATAATGTCTTACCTATAATAGAGATTTAGTGGTCAGTTTGATTTTAGTCAGCCCTTTACACAGCATACAATAGGAACTTAAGGACTTATATTGGGTTAAATTAATATATTTCATTCGTTTATTTATACGAATATGTATTTATATTACATAAAATACTTATTTTAAGTATTACAGAAATATGGGGCTAATACAAAGATAAATAAGGAGCAATCAGTAACTCAGTGAGTGTACCATAAGTAGGTAGGATAAAAGTCAGGATTAATGCACAAAATTTATACTGTGAACAAGACATGGAATAACTGTGAAGTTCAAAGTATAAAGTTAGGATACTGTTTGGTACGTAACGAGAACCCTCAATTAATACTAGAAGTTTCAAAAGTTTTGTGTTTGTAGCATATTTTCAGATACTCAGATTATGATCATGTGAAGTCAACAAAAGATTCAAAACAACACTTTATGAAGTAATTTATAAATACAAACACAACTACAATGTAAAGGTGGTTCACAGAGTCTATAGGAGTATCCAGTTTTTAGCCTATTCTTGGTGGTCCCTCAGTAATGTAAATTTTCTGAAAAATAACTGTTTACTGCCACAACTCCCTTGTTCACCTGTAAGGACAAACTCTTAACTATGTCAACAGCCCTGTCTTTTTTGGGATTTCCTTGATGTCACTTTCTGTTTACACTTCCTTGTGTCATACAACCTGCTCAATTATGTTCTTTGCTCTTAAGTATATAACATTTAAACATCCTCTTCTTGGTTCATGGATATATTATTTTATTCCATCTTTATAAGTATATTAATTATAGTATTTGCAATTTTCCTCTATCTGCTTTTTTTTTTTTTTGCGGTATGCGGGCCTCTCACTGTTGTGGCCTCTCCCATTGCGAAGCACAGGCTCCGGACGCGCAGGCTCACAGGCCCAGCCGCTCCACGGCATGTGGGATCCTCCCAGACAGGGGCACGAACCCGCGTCCCCTGCATCGGCAGGCAGACTCTCAACCACTGCGCCACCAGGGAAGCCCTCTATCTGCTTTTTATTACATATTTTTTCTTCCTAGTTTCAGTTTTCTCCCTGTCTATTTTGTCTTTTAATGTTAGTGGTTTTCCTCAAGGATCTGACAATTCTTGTTTGTCTAGTCATATTTGAGATGAGGCACTTACAAGTTCATTGGCAACTCTGCAGGGAATTTACGGTTGTCCATTTTGGGCATCTATACAGGATGATGATCTGGCTGAACCACTTTGTTGGAGACCTCAAAATGTATATTACCTTCAGTGTATTATTTGGATTCATCAGATTCCCAAGAGAACAACTGTCTAGTCTCCTGCCTGATTTACAGCATTCTAGGAATTGAAGGCACTGTAATTCCAAACATTCATGACGAGGAAATACTTT
Organism: Lipotes vexillifer; assembly: GCF_000442215.2. Lineage (NCBI taxonomy): Eukaryota > Metazoa > Chordata > Mammalia > Artiodactyla > Lipotidae > Lipotes > Lipotes vexillifer. Next base: position 1,198,159 of record NW_006775616.1, on the reverse strand, counting down.
TAGAGACCTCCAATATACTGTTCGGGAAAAGAAGGAGTAGGAAACTGGTGCGGCAAATTCTGAATGTGTTTGAGAATTTGTGTTACAAACCAGGTTGTCACCCTGTCCCTACACCTAATTTGAGAGTCATCCTCCTCCTTCTCCTTCCCTCCCTCTCTGCTTCCTTCTGCCTCCTTTTTTTCTCCCTCCCTCCCTCCCTTCCTTCCACAAGACAGAACCATGGATCACTCCTTCAAATTCTGAAGTCATTCTTTCATTCCCATTCTTTCTCTTTTTCTTTGTTTTTGTGATTCTATGCCTTACGACATAGTGATAATGAAGGGATACACATGTGGATATACACACGCACATACTTCTAGTCACTTTAGTGAATTTTTACGGAGGGAATAGAAATAAAAATAAATATGTCTTAAGTCTTTTTTTTTTTTTTTTTAGGAGTCTCCTGCAGGTGTTTTCATTAGGTACTGATCATACAGTACAAGGATTTCCACATGTAGAAAGGTGCAGCCCCGGGGTTCTGCCTTTTCATGGATGCCTCTTTTCATTTATATCCTGAGGATCATTTATGCAGAAAACACAGTTCTCTGTCTCCCTCTGACTGTAAGATACATGGTCTTATTTCCCAGGCTTACATAGGTAGACCTTAGCAACATAGCACAGGGGCATCCATCTGATTCAATTTTCCTTGTTATGGAAGGAACTCCCTTTTTTCCTAGCACGTAGATATTCAATATTATAGTTGGGTACTTAAATCTACATTTACATATTTTGAAAAAAGGTATACTTTATCAAGCATGTAAGTTTGCAGTGGGAGTGGAGGCTTCTTATGCCATATCAAGTCTCCGTCTTGATTGCAGTTCTGTTATTAAAATAAATATTGATGCAATTTCTAATGCCACCTTAATTATTACAGAAAATAAATAAGGAATGAGGTAAGTTTGACATATATGAATAGATGGCACTTACATTTATATTTTCAACTTATATTTATATATCTATGTTGCTTCTGGTAGCAAGGAGGCTCACTGCATTGCTAACTTACTGTGACATGTACTCAGCTAAATCTTTCCGATACTTTCTTTTCTACTCTGCTAATAAGATTCATACTATTCTCTGCCTTGTGTCTTGGGTTGTCTATTTTTTATCTTAAATTATTGTTCTCATCAGTATTTTTAAACATCTTTACACTTGTCTCTCTAATAAATACTTCCATCATTATTTTCTGGATTATCTCCAATATTTCTACAGTTCTATTAAGCAGCTGCCAAAACTAGAGTCAGGCACATGGGTACACGCTGACCAGAATGAGAAGAGAAAATGGAAAGAGGGATTATCGTATCCTTGCTTTTCCCCAGCAGTCTTTTAAAAATTTCTTTCTTTTTATCGATAGATTTTCATGTTTAGTCAACAATGTTTATACCTTTCATCATGACTGGCTTTGATGTTTCACAGTTATATGTGCATGGATGGGTTATCCATTAGAATTCTGCACAGTGTTTTTACTGGAGAAAAAAGAAAGACTTTTAGATGGTTTGATAAAAGACTGACCCATAGCTTACATGGACCCCTCTTCATTCATCTCCAGTTCCATTTCTGAGGACAAAGTACAAGTACATGAGGAGGGCTAAGTGAATGGGATGTGAAGAATGAGAGATGGCTGGACAGGTAGTGATGGTTGTTACTCAGCCAAAAGTGACAATATGGGCATTGTTTCATGGGTTAATAAAAATAGATAACCAGGTCATGAGCTTACTTATCTAGTACTGCCCTGTTTCAGTTACCCCAGGAAAACATATTCAGTTTCAGAAGTGGATGGTAAATATATGCATTTTATATCATATTAATTTTTAAGCCACAACGGTTTTTCTTATTTATAATTATTTTAAAAGATTATACATACACTCTAGAAAAAATGGTAATATTATTGTATTCAGTTTATATTGTAACTATAACAATACAGTATATAACAGTTTTTGTTTTTTTTTTCCACTGAAACTAAGATGTTATCACACATAGGATGCACCATTATTTTATATCTATCTGTGCTGGGAATGAAGCTGTGTCTCAGCTTCAGTCCCATCCTTTCACGTTCTGCTATGATGTTGATGATGGGACTCTGAGACCTTGCTTCTCTTTTGCCAGCAGGCTTGCTTTAGGATCTCCCACCAAGAATTGCTAGAGGGAGAGTATGAAGGCCGAGAAGGAAGGGACTTTCTCCTTCCTGTTTGTTTTCTGTTTCTCTCAGTGTCACTGAATTTCTTGTTGCATAAATATGTTGAAAATATTTTCTCTCAATCCATGGTTTGTCTTTTCATTTCCCAAAGGGTGTCCTTTTAATTTTCATTTGATTTTCACTTTGTCGAAGTCCAATTTACCGAAAAATTTTCTGCTTTTAATAGTTTTTGTCCTGTTCAAGAAATATTTGCTTATTCCAAGGTCATAAAGAAAGTCTTTTAGAAAGTATTGTGTTCTCAGTTTTATATTTGTGGCTATGATCAATCTCAAAACATTTTTCACGTACAGAATTAAACAGGAGTTGAGGCTAATTTTATTTTTAAACATATGAATATCCACTTGTTCCAGAATCATTTATTAATAGAGAGTATCCTTTCCCATTGAATTGACTTGTCATCTTTGTTGAAAGTCAATTTGATAATATAGTTTGAGAATATTTCTGGAGTCTTGATTCTCTTCCAATGATCTAATTTTCTCTCTACACATCAATACTACTCTTAGAATCCAGGGGTTTGAAGCCTGTATATCTTTTTCTCCTCCCCCTCCTTCACCTTTTCCTCCTCCCTCTTTTTCAAGATTGTTTTGTGTGTTCTAGATCCAATATTGCAGCCACTTGTCCTATATGGCTTTGAGCACTTAAAGTACAGCTAATCCTGAGATGAGGTGTAGGTATAAAATATACACTTATTTCAAAACTTAGTTTGAAGTAAAGAATGTAAAATATCTCATTAATGGTTTTGCAATACTAATCCCATATTGAAATGATAATATTTTGGATATATTGGGTTAAATAAAATGTATCATTAAAATTAATTTCACAGTTTACTTTTTAATATTGCCACTAGAAAAATTTAAATTACAATTAGCTCACAATAATTTCTATTGCTGAGTGCTATTCTAGAGCCTTTTGAATTTCCGTATAAATAGAACTTTTTTTTTTTTCCAGAACGTATAGTGAAAATTTTGATATGGCTACTAGTGCATCTGTGTCTATTTAAGGAGAATGTGTGCCTCAACAATATTGATTCTTTCTATCTATATTAGACCTCTGCATTTATTAAGGTCTTCTTTAATTCTATCGATTAATTGTATAAGTATAGAGGGCCTTTTTATCTTTTTTTTAAGCTATAGAGATAAGTATTTAATGAGTGCTGGTGTTTTGTGAACAGTATTGTGTTCAAACATTATTTGTAATTTTTCACTGTTTATCTGCAGGAATACAGTTGATTTTTACATGTTAACTTTTATCCTGTAACTTAACTAAATTCACTTATTACTTTTAGTTTGCTTGTAGATTCCTTTAGATTCTTTATTATACAATAATATTGTCACTAACTAAATGCAAGTTTATTTTACTTTTCCACTGTTTATGCTTTTCTTTTTTCCTCTTTCATTATTGCAAATCCTAGGACAGAAAATACAGCAATTTTAGGAGAAAATCATTCAAACTTTTCTTACTAAGTATCATGTTAACTGTAGTATCATGTTAACTGTTTGATAAAACATCATTTTATTACTAATTTGCTAAGAGTTTCTATTATGAGTGGATGTTGAATTTTGTTAAATGCTTTTCCTGCATGTATTGGGATTATCATTAGTTTAATTCTCTTGTGTATTTTAGTAATTAACTTTTGAACATTAAACCATCCTTATATTCCTGGAATAAAATCCACTTAATTATGATGTATTAACTTTTTGTACATTTAAAAAATTTGTTACAGATTTTTGCATGTATGTGCTTGAGGGATATTGATCCATAGTTTTCCTTTTTTATTTTTAATTTTTAAAAAATGTTCTTTCAACCCACCACCCCACCACCACCACCCAGCTTTCCCCCCTTGGTGACCATATGTTTGCTCTCTACATCTGTGTCTCTATTTCTGCCCTGCAAACCAGTTCATCTGTACAATTTTTCTAGATTCCACATATATGCATTGATATACGATATTTCTTTTTCTCTTTCTAACTTACTTCACTCTGCATGATAGTCTCTAGGTCCATCAGCATCTCTACAAGGGACCCAATTTTGTTTCTTTTTGTGGCTGAGTAATATACCATTGTATATATATATACAACATCTTCTTTATCCATTTGTCTGTCTATGGGCATTCACGTTGCTTTCATGACCTGGCTATTGTAAATAGTGTTGCAATGAATATTGGAGTGCATGTGTCTATTTGAATTATGGTTTTTTCAGGGTATATGCCCAGTAGTGGGATTGCTGGGTTGTATACTAATTCTATTTTTAGTTTTTTAGGAACCTCCATACTGCTCTCCATAGTGGCTGTATCAATTTACATTCCTACCAACAATGCAAGAGGGTTCCCTTTTCTCCACACTCTCTCCAGTATTACTTATTTGTAGATTTTCTATGATGCCCATTCTAGCCGGTGTGAGGTGATACCTCACTGTAGTTTTGATTTGCATTTCTCTAATAATTAGTGATGTTGAGCAGCTTTTCATGTGCTTCTTGGCCATCTGTATGTCTTCTTTGGAGAAATGTCTATTTAGGTCTTCTTCCCATTTTTTGATTGTGTTGTTTGTTTTTTAAATATTGAGCTGCATGAGCTGTTTATATATGTTGGAAATTAGTCCTTTTTCTGTTGATTGGCTTGAAAATATTTTCTCCCAGTTTGAGGGTTGTCTTTTCATCTTATTTATAGTTTCCTTTGCTGTGCAAAAGCTTTTAAATTTGATTAGGTCCCATTTGTTTATTTTTGTTTTTATTTCCATTACTCTAGGAGGTGGGTCAAGAAAGATCTTGCTGTGATTTACGTCAGAGTGTTCTTCCTACGTTTTCCTCTAAGAGTTTTATAGTGTCTGGTCTTACATTTAGGTCTTTAATCCATTTTGAGTTTATTTTTGTGTATGGTGTTAGGAAGTGTCCTAATTTCATTCTTTTATATGTAGCTGTCCAGTTTTCCCAGCACCACTTATTGAAGAGGCTGTCTTTTCCCTATGGTATATCCTTGCCTCCTTTGTCATAGATTAGTTGACTATAGGTGCGTGTCTTCGTCTCTGGGCTTTCTATCCTGTTCCTTTGATCTATATATCTGTTTTTGTACCAGTACCATATTCTCTTGATTACTGTAGCTTTGTAGTATAGTCTGAAGTCAGGGAGTCTGATTCCTCCAGCTCTGTTTTTTCCCCTCAAGATTGCTTTGCCTCTTCGGGGTCTTTTGTGTCTCCATAGGAATTTTAAGATTTTTTGTTCTAGTTCTGTAAAAAATGCCATTGGTAATTTGATAGGGATTGCATTTAATCTGTATATTGCTTCAGGTAGTATAGTCATTTTCACAATATTGATTCTTCCAATCCAAGAACATGGTATCTCTCTCCATCAGTTTGTGTCATCTTTGATTTCTTTCATCAGTGTCTTATAGTTTTCTGAGTACAAGTCTTTTATCTCCTTAGGTAGGTTTATTCCTAGATATTTTTTCTTTTTCTTGCTATGGTGAATGGGATTGTTTCCTTAATTTCTCTTTCTGAGCTTTCGTTGTTAGTGTATAGGAATGCAAGAGATGTCTATGCATTTATTTTGTATCCTGAAAGTTTACCAGATTCAGTGATTAGCTCTTGTACTTTTCTGGTGGCATGTTTAGGATTCTCTATGTATAGTATCATGTCATCTGTAAACAGTGACAATTTTACTTCTTCTTTTCCAATTTGTATCCCTTTTATTTTTTTTTTTCTTCTCTGACTGCCATGGCTAGGACTTCCAAAACTATGTTGAATAATAGTGGCAAGAGTGGACATCCTTATCTTGCTCCTGATCTTAGAGGAAACGTTTTCAGTTTTTTACCATTGAGAATGATGTTTGCTGTGGGATCGTCATATATGGCCTTTATTATGTTGAGGTAGGTTCCTTCTATGCCAACTTCCTGGAGGGTTTTTATCATAAATGGGTGTTGAATTTTGTCAAAAGCTTTTTCTGCATCTATTGAGATGATCATATAAGCATATGATCATATAACCATATTTTTCAGTTTGTTCATATGGTGTGTCTCACTGATTGATTTGCGTTTATTGAAGAATCCTTGCATCCCTGGGATAAATCCCACTTGATCATGGTGTATGATCCTTTTAATGTGTTGTTGGTTTCTGTTTGCTAGTATTTTGTTGAGGAATTTTGCATCTATATTCATCAGTGACATTGGTCTATAATTTTCTTTTTTTGTTGTATCTTTGTCTGGTTTTGGCATTAGGCTGATGGTGGCCTTGTAGAATGAGTTTGGGAATGTTCCTTCCTCTGCAATTTTTTCATAATTTTCCTCTTTTTATAATTACTTTGTCAGCTTTTGGTATTAGAATAATGCTGGCCTACTAAAATGCGAAAGTTAACCTCCATTATTTTCTGAAAGACATTGTATAAGAATTATTTCTTACTTAAGTGTTTGGTAGAATTTCCTGGTGAAGTCTTTGCAAGAATATACCTTAGGTGAAAATTTTTTTGAATAAATAATTTTCCTTTTTATAATTGCAAATATTCAGAATTTTATTGATTCTTCTGTCATTTTTGGGAATTTGTGTTTTTCAAGGATTTGTGTATTCATCAAAGTTATCATAACTATTGTCATAAAGATGTTTATTTCTATCCCTATTCTTTTATTGTCTAGAGGCTATGAAATAATGCTCTTTTATTTCTTTCCTGATATTGGTATTTTGTGTTTACTCTCTTGTTTTCTTCATAACTCTTGCTATACTTTTATAATTTTTTGTTTTTTTCAAAGAGCTAACTTTTAACTTTGTTGCCTTTTTATTACTTTGTTCTACTTATTTGATTTTATTTTTAATATTTCTTTTCTTTTTCTTTTCTTTTTTTTTTTTTTTTTTTTTTT